>NW_024080683.1:1118202-1314888 GCF_003009895.1 Hyaena hyaena | reverse complement strand
CCTGCCTGATCCACGTCCAACTTCCCTCCACCCCCACCGCTCACCCCCAGCAGTCCGGCCTGCCCCGCGCTCACCAGGATCCGCCGCGAGCTGCAACCCGGATAAAAATAATAATGCAATCCAGGCGGCGGAGGCAGGGGCGAGCGCGAAGACACTGGCAGGAGGCGATTTCCCCGCGTGTACCGGAAACCGGCCGAGGGCTGGGGCCCGGGCGCGGGGGTCCCCTGGAGCCCGCACTGCTGCGCCCCGCCCCGCGCGGTGCAACTGCACCCGGGCGGCGAGGCCTGGTGCGGGGCACCCGGAGCGCCGGGCTCGGGGTGCGCCCGCAGCCGGAGGGCGCCTAGGGGCTGGCACGCCGGACCGGTTATTTGGGGAAGTGCATCGCGACACCTTTGCAGATTGCATGGCCCTGTTTTGCAACGCAAACGGGAGGAGGGAAGACGGCCGGATGGAGGGGGAGAGCAGAGGAAGGGGTAAACCAGGTTGGGATGGGAATAAAGCAAACTCGTAAAGCAGGGAGCGAGAAGGAAGGGGTGCGTGTCATCGTGGGGAGGAGGCTCCCACCCCGTCTCCCCGCCTCCCACCCTCGCCACCCCCTCCCTCCTTCCCCCGCCCCCCCCCGCAGCCCTTCCCCTTCTCCGGCGAACGCCACCACTGCTGCCCTGGTGCGCGCGGGTCCTGTTGGTGACAGTCAGGCAGAGAGGATTATCCGGATCATGGCCTCCCGGCCCGCAGCCACGGAGGCTCCGCCGGGCCCCAGCGAGCCCCTAGCGCCCGGACGATCGCGGGCGACCCACGCCCGAGGTCCCCGCGGTTCGAGCTAGGCGAGGACGCCAAGCGAAAGAAAACAAACCCGGGGAGGGGGAGGGCAGGGCACCTCCGACCTCCTTCTCCGGGGCCTCCTCCCTCCGTACCAGCAGTGCGGCCCGGGCCGGACACCCCGAACTTCAGCACCCGAGCCCGCGCGGCCGCCAGGTACCAGCGGCAGGGACGCCTCCGCAGAGCCCCGGGCGCAGCCCCCCCCCCCCCCCCCCCCCACGGCGGCCCCTTTGCCTAAAGGCCGGCCTAGCGGTCAGCGTCTCCATCCCCACCCGAGGGAACGCGCAAAGTGGGGGTGTCACCCCCGAGCCGGCGCGCACCGGCCCCGGCTTCTCCCGCCGGGGTCCGCTCGCGTCTCGGCAGCCCGAGCCCTTGACACAAGTCCCCGGGAGGCGGGTGGCAACCGCGTTCGCTGGCGCCCCGCCGCCAGCCTGGGCTCCTCGCCCTGCTCTCCCGCTCGCCTCCCAACTCTTCCGGGGAGGACTCCTCGGGGTGAACTGTCGCCTTTCCATCCTCCTCCGGGGTCCCCCCTTCCCCTCTGCCGCGCCCCCTCCCCCAGCTTGAAGGGGACGGGGGGGGACTGCAACCTTGTCACAGAGTGTGTGTGTGTGTGTGTGTGTGTGTGTTGCAACCTTGAGTTGGCCGCGCATCGCTGCCTGCCTACCTAGGGTCAAGGCTACGGCGTGTTGGGCTCCCCCCCCTCCTCCTTGAAGTAGTAATTATTACTGTTATTATTAGAACAGCAAGGTTCGGTTGAAACTTTCCCGATCCTTCCCCCGCCGCCCGGGAGCTGTCGTTAGAGCATTCCACCTGAGGCCCGCGGGGAGGAGGCGGGCTTTTTGTTGTGGTGGTGGCGGTGGCGGTTGGCCCGCCTGTTTGTTTTGGTCTCCGTGCATGCACAATAAATAATAATTAGGATCATAATGAATAACCCCCGGCGAAGGCGGCGCGGCGCCGGAGGGGCTGCGCGGCGGCTGCACCCGGAGGCCGGAGGGAGGGAAGGGGGAAGGAGTTGTAAGTTATATTTACCTTGCTCGCGAGGAGTGTGCCGGCTGAGTCTCTCCCCTCTCTGAGTCACCCAGAGTACAGACACACAGGGAGAGAGGACTAGATTATGAATATGACTTCATTGATGACAGCCGTCCCCTCCTCTTCCTAAACCCGGGCTCCGCCCCGCCGCCCCCCCCGCCGCCCCCGCGGGCGCCGGAAGACGCGCCGCGGTTGGCCCCGCGCGCCGCTCCTCCCCGCCCGCCCGGGCGCGGGTTGGCGGGGCGCGCCTGTCACTCGCGCGGCGCAGCGACTCCGCGAGCTCCGGGGAGGGCGGGGGCGGTGTGCAAGAATGTGCAGCCAGACGGCTCCGCCGTGTGCGTGGATCCGAGTGTGTCTGCGCGGCGCCGGCTCTCGGGCCGTGCTGGTGCCCGGCGCGGGGAAGCTGCGCAGGACGCCCGGCTGCGCTGGGGCGCGCGGCGCCCTGTCCCCGCCGCGCTCCGGCAGGGGCGCCCCGGGGAGCCCGGGGAGGCGGGGGAGCCCGGGCGAGAGGGAGGGCGGCCGCCGTAGTAATTGCGCGTAGTAGTTTGGGGGTCTGTGGAGAAGGTGCTGGAATTTAACCGCGCCTCCGCCTGCCGGAGCCGGCCTGCAGAGGGGAAGGGAGGGGGCCGGGGGAGGGCTCCGAGGGGCCCCGAGGCTGCGTGCGGCACGGTGCACACCGCGGAAGCAAAACCGGGCGTTGCCGCGCGGGCTGAAACTTTTTCGACCCTCCCCACCCCACCCCCACTCAAGGTTGTAATCAGAAATCTGCCCCCTTTCTCCCCCGCAAAAAGGGAGGCGGGCACAAAGAACATTCCTGCCAGTTCTGCCTCTTTTCTGGAGTACGGCAAGCTTCCAGATGCCAACGAGGGGGAACCAGCTGAGAGACTGAACGCCTTGTAGATAAATAATCCCACCCTAACCCCTCTGTTTACTTTGTGCACCAGATATGGCACCGGAAGCTTCCCTCACCTGTCACCTTCCAGCAAAATACATACAAAAATATGGAGAGAAAAAAAAAAAAAAAACCCAGCCCCGTGGGGGCGGGGCGAGCGGGTTAAGGGACATTTGAAGCATGGAATCTGCTCTTGATTTAAGAAGGGGAATAAATCTCTTCTTCTCTACAGCCCATAGTGTCTCCTCTCCCACCCCACATTTAACACCAATTAAGGCTACCAACCCTAAACTGCTGGCACTTGGCAATTTTGAGACCTCTGTCCCAATTCTCCTTGAAATATAGTTCTTTGGCTGGACGAATAGGTCAGTGTTGGCTGAGACAATTTTATTTTTAGTTTTATGAAGTGTGAAAGAATGTTAGGAGATTTTAAGTCAGGGGCCTATTATTTTAGACTCGCATTAATGGAAGTGCTTGCATCTTAAAATTAAAACTGTTCCTATATGGTAGTGATAGAAAAGCAGGATGTATCGCTTATTTTGTCAATGCAATCGCTTCAAGTAGTCATTCAAAGTGCACCGTGACTATTTGGTTGAGGATTTTCCCCCTAGAGTAAAATCCTATTTTAAGGCCATTTTGCTGTTGCTGAATTGACTGGGAGCAACGGCCTCTGAAATGCAGTTCTAGGCTGCTTAAAACTATGTAGTGGAGAAGATGAAGGCGAGAGGCAATGGGAAGAACACCCAATGCCGCATAGAGTCGTTCAATGGCAAAAAGCTGTTGGCATTGCTGGTCCACTGCTGGGGGAAGCGGAATTTGTGCAAGGGCACCAAGTTCAGGAGGCTAGAAGTGTCAATGTCAACCACGCTGCAGTTTTCTAAGGCTTTCTTCCTGGCTTGATAACTTCAGTGTTACTCAGTTTCCTGGCCATCCCAAAGTGCGCCTGAAGACCGCAAAGGAAGATGCATCTAAGAGAAGTAAAATATAGTATGCCCTGAGGAAAGCTGCTGCAAGAACTTGTTTTTTGCCTGAGGATATGCCAGTATAACTTTTAACCGGGAAATAAGCAGTGAGGAATCTTAAAACTGGCAATGTGGTAAAAGTATTAACTTCTATCTGCCTAATAAATCGCAACCAATAACATAGCCAGATAACCTAGTTGTCTGTAAAAGGGCTTTCACCCAATGGCAATGCTTATTACATTAGCGAATTTTGGGTTTTAATTTTTTTTCAGGCCTAATTTGTGTCTCTGGCATGCCAGCCTCACGCCTTTTCTTCCTTGTAAAGAAGTGCCGTTCATCCCTTTAGGATTCCACCTTTACCTGCCGGGAGAATGAACAATCATCTTTGTACATCACTGGAGGAGAGGGACTGGCCATTCCTTCTGGCATTCTGTCAGAGGGAGAATCAAGAAGAAAATGCTCACTTTGCTACATGTGTATGTTCTTCAGCTCATGTGAAATTTTGATGCAGTACTGAGAGGGATGGGTATCCCCTATGTTCAACTAGGGGAACTGAAAAATCAAATCTATCTCTGGGTGCAGAGCTTAAATATAGATATCGCATCTCCTCTTCCCTTCACATTGGTCTAAGAAAGCACCACCTTCTCCCTTCAGGCTTGTCTTGTTTGTAGCTTGCGCTGTAGCAAGTAGGGAGGAGAAAATACTCAGGAGAAATGAAAAGGCAGCACCATTCACTCAGTACAGAGGAAAAAAAAAGATTGTAGACGTATAGCATAAGCTTCATCTCTGAGGTAAAGCAATGCTTAACAATTGATGTTAAGGAGGGAAATGATGGGGGTTCTTTTGTTTTGCAGAAGATCCACACAAAAGCAAATATGGTTGGAGCTAAAGGGACCCCAAGAGGCTGCAGAGGATGCTATATTCATTCACATGAAGCTTTCCTTTCTGGACTTTGATGAGTCATAATGTGTTCTCTGAACTTGCTTTTCTCTTTCTAGTTTGGCATCAGGAGATAGAAGTCGCTTTTCATGTCTGTGTGGCCACACTGACTTGTTATGTAAGTCGGCTGTGGTTGATGTTCTGTTTAGAGTGGATACTGGGTTTGAAAACTGATGTGTAGTTAGAACACCGTCAGAAAGAAAAATTCCATGCACAAAGTTAGGAGGCTTGTAATCCCACCAGGCAAACGGTTAATGCTGGCTGAAACGTTGCCTAGCTTCAAAGCCGAGCAAGTCAGACCCTTCGGGAACGAATACAGTAATGGAGCCTATGCCTGGACAAGGTGGATCAGCCGACATTTAATTTAGTGACGAGTTTAGAATTAACAAGTCAATTTACTACAGAGGTGAGCCCTCCTCACTCACCTTTTACCCCAATCGACAGTCTCAAGAGATTTTTTTTTCATCAGGCCATTCCTCCAAAGTACCGCGCTTCGTGATGGAGTCACCCTCCTAGCATAAGAGTCTCTGTCTATTTCCAGTCCACGCTATGATAAATTTCTGCATGGACAGAGCTCTGCCAGCCTGGTTCACCTCCCCAAACACCTCGGCGCCAGAAACCCAGTCCATCTACTGGTTCTCAAGGGCCACACTGGATCGACTTCCCTCTGACCAAAATGCAGGGTCCCAGTCCGTGTCCTCCAAGATGCAGCTACGGCCCCACATCTTTGCAATGGCCCCCCTTGCCCTCCCCAGGCAAAGGAAGCTGCCTTTCCTACCCTGCTCCCATAGCAACCAGGGAGCACCTCCATTACAGCACTTCTCGCTTTGATGTGGTTATTTGTTTGGTACCCTCCACTAGATGGTTAGTGCCTGGAGGGTGTAGAGCCAGTTCAATTCATCTTTGAAACCTCAGCCCTCAGCCGGAGGTCTAGTACATTGTATGTTGTTTTAAAAACAAAAACAAAACAAACAAAGAAAACAACTTTGTTGAATGAAAGGATGAGAGAGCCTTTCGTATATTAAAATTAACCGATAGGATTGAACAGGTCTCCCCAATCAGTAATTATGCAGTTAGTGAACAAGATTACCAAGTGTTCA
This sequence comes from Hyaena hyaena, assembly GCF_003009895.1. NCBI lineage: Eukaryota > Metazoa > Chordata > Mammalia > Carnivora > Hyaenidae > Hyaena > Hyaena hyaena. The sequence continues at coordinate 1,309,147 of NW_024080683.1, read as the reverse complement.
AAATCTGTTGTTTTCCAAGCTGAAAAGGCTAATATGCTTTTGGTTTCTGTTTCGTTTTGGGGGGTAAGGTGAGAGGTGAGAAGCTACGGCTCTTGCCCTCGGGTAAAAAGCATGGACAAGAGGCTTAGTTTGGTTTTTACATTAGGCTGGGAGTAACGTGAGTACCCACCTAGCAATACGGTAGTAATCATTATGGTGGCATCTTCTTTCATTTCCCCTTTAAATCACACGCCAGTGTCTGGGCAGAGGCCTTGACATACGCCGTTTATCCACTTACCTGGGGGAGTTATGTCATATTATCCCTATTTTACAGATGAAGAAACTGAGAGGCAGTAAATAATTTGCCTAAGGCAGGGGGTCTCCAAAGTGGAGTGAGGAAGACAATTCACTGCGATTTGGGAAGAACATTAGAAATTCAATTTCTTCTTCCTTTAATGACTAAAAACAATGTAACGACCCAAGAAAGAAGGGTGTTACATATGTTTGTTACACTCATTTACCCTGGCATCTTTACTTGGTGCCTAGGAAAGTGGTCACATGCCAGGTACTGTATCTGAGGAGTACTTATAGGAGAGTCAGGGGCAGGGGGTGACGGTTGGGACCCCCTTTCGTTCTTTCAGGTGCAGGGTGTTGACCCATCTTCCATAAAGTGTCTTTTCTGGTCTTGCCCAATTAGCTCTCTTATTTGGAAAACAAGTGGCTTAAAAAAGATTCCTTCCAAGAAATCGAAGATTGAGATAAACCCAATAATGCACTCGCAGGTGAAAATTAGGATCAAATCTGCCACTTTGCGTTCTGAGAGTTTTTTGCCAGCCACACTGAGAAGTGAAAACAATGACAGTCTAATTAGATCTGACAAGAAATAGGTCAAAAACATTCACGTTTATTCAAGACTACTTGCAATTTGGATTTATATGAACTACCGTTAATGATGAATTCTGATCTAAGCATATATTTTGCCTAGAGATATTAGCTATTGATATTGTATGATATCATCCTGATTAGCAAGGTATTTTATTCTCTCATCTTCATCTTATTGTTTTATAACTTCTATTTTGTATATGTTTTATAATGCACTTGATATATTAATACTGAATACATGTATTATGAATAAATATACATAAATCATACTCTATCCTTTTTATTTTATTTGTTTTTCCTTTTTAATTGCAAGGGGAATGTGATCAAACAACTTGGAAACAACTAAGCGTTGAAGTCAGAATTTAAAAAAAATTTTTTTAATGTATGTTTATTTTTGAAGGAGACAGAGACAGAGTGGGAGAGGGAGAGGGGGAGAGAGGGAGGGAGACACAGAATCTGAAGCAGGCTCCAGGCTCTGAGCTGTCAGCACAAAACCTGATGCGGGGCCTAAACTTACCGACTGTGAGATCATGACCTGAGCCAAAGTCCGACACTTAACCAACTGAGCCACTCAGGCGCCCCCCTGAAGTCAGAATTTTTAACCCAGTTTGGTAAAACTCCAGACTCGAGTGACCTATGTTGCTCATGTAAAAACTGCTCAATCATTTGTCATCGATACAGGGTTCTTAACCCATTATGGGGCAGAGGTGAGGGGGAATATGGATGATCTGTGGCGCGTCTCAGAAGCCCCGGAAACTGTTTGAAATTCCATGATCATGTTAAGGTGCATTTTCTTCAGGGAGTCCGTTCATTTCATCAGATTCCCAAGGGGATCTTCATCACAAGGGGCAAGAATTACTGATATAGAGGTATTAGCAGCATTAATAACCTAGGATACCTTTCTGACAAGAAATTAATCTTTCCTTTAACTTTCATAAAATGAAGTGTGCGCATTTTATATGTCCAATTATGTCTACCCTTAGAAAAACCATTTAGAACTCAATATTTCTCTAGATAATTCAAATGCATCCTAACTGCCCAAAGGAAAGCTTCATTTGTCTCTGGAGATGGGTTTTCTGAGGATAATTTCATTCTGCAGGATTTTCTCAATAATACTCTATTATATATTGTTGACTGGACAGGAAAGGACTTTATACATGTCATCAACGTATCTTTGAGGCATTGACACATCTTTGGACAGAAGCACATTAGGAATCAGAACATGAATTCAGAGCCTAAAATTTTGTTATTGTCATACATTGCTCAAATATTTTAACTTTTATTTGGCGGGCCATTGTGCCGACTGCCCTTTGACTTGTGCTGCGTTTCTCTGAATGATAATATGCTTCTGTACCCGTGTGACACTGTGGCTCATCTCCAAGTCCCTCAACCGACTGCCACACTGGCACAATACCCTTTACCCCTTTCCCAGGCTGTTTTATTAGATCTTATGGCAGCAGTTCACATTTAGACCACCTTCAGCTGTTACTGGACTTATCTTTTCAATAGCCCTTCGCTGCATTTTATTTGTGTGCGACCCTTTTCCAGCTTGACTTCCAACACATCACCCACTAGATTCTTGCTTCAAGTTCAGCACACAAAAGCGCAATCTGCTGTTGTTTTATTCCAGCCATTTTTCTACGCTTGAAGTTGTTCTATGTAAATTCAAGAGGAGAGTAGAAAATAAACCGGGAACATATAAAAACAGAAATAACCATGAAAATTACCTTAGATGACTCTTTAAAGAAATTGAGATAAATAATCTGCTTTGGGGGGAAAAATCCCCTCCACAGGTAGGGATAAAATACATTCTACAACAATGTGGCTTTATTTTAGTTTTCAATAGTGTTACCAGCCAGAAAATGATGAATATTTAAAAAAAAAAAAAACAAACACAAGTATACGAAGTTTGGGGAAAGGGTTGCAAGCGTCTGGATTCGGCATGGGGCAAGATTTAATGCTAGGCAGGAAGCTTTTATCCTTTATCTCCCCTTTCGATAAACTCAGGTGAACAGTAACTGGATTCACCGAGTGCTGAGCATAAAAGAAGACCTCACATTTGGTCTGCGATTGTGCATATCCAGTCACTTATCTTACCAGAGACACTGTGATATTTGTTGGAATTTTACTAATTTGGAGACTCTTTGGGGCTTTTGGGTAATAGGCTTTTCATAAATATAGAGGAAAGCAAGGGATTTGCTGATAAGGTAAAAGAATACCATAACATGAACATTTTGTGTTTGTTTAATACTTAGGACTAAGGGTGTGGGTGTTACGTTTGCATCTTAAAAGAGACTGACGCCTCACACTTTACCTATATTTTAGTGAGCTACTTAAAAATACACGCGGGGGTGTCTGTATGTGACACCTCAATTTTATGGTGTGTTTTACTGACATTAATGACTGAACCACCCTTATGTGATGTTCTGCAAGTTCTGTGGGCCTACCAATGTTTGTTCCCTAAGAACTTAAGACCAAAATGCTGAGCTATTTTTTTCTTTCTTCTTCTTCCTCTTCTTCCTCCTCCTCCTCCCCCTCTTCTTCTTCTTCTTCTTCTTCTCCTTCTTCTTCTTTATTTTTGAGAAAGGCGGGGAGGAGGCGCAAAAGGTGAGGGAGACAGAGGATCCCAAGTGGGCTCTGTGCTGATAGTAGACATGGAGCTCTAATTTACCAACAGTGAGATGGTGACCTGAGCCAAAGTTGACGCTTAACCAACTGAGCCACGCAGGTGCCCCGTGAGGTAGTATTACTAATGCTAGCATAATAAATAACTACTTATCAACTGGGGAAAGTAATTAAATAATGAAAGCATAATGGAATAATCTAGGTAAGTGACTACTCTTTCAAACTGCCTACAAATGCTAGTCTCACTGGTCTTTGAGCTGTCACACACTATACATCAATGTCTTATTTCATAACTTCTTATAGTAGTCCCTGTTTAAAAAAGACAGACCAATCTTAGAACCTCAAGCATAGAGGAAGCATAATATACTAGAACACATAGTTACGTGGATTGCCCATGTCCACCCGCCACGATTAGAACCTCAGTCTTACTCCCAGTCAATACACCTTCTACTATACCACAGTGTTTCCTTTTAAAAGAGAGAAGGAAAAAAAGTTCAGACTTTTCAGCTCAGTAAGAGCCATCCATGCCCAAGTGAAGAAATGGGCCCGGCACTAGCCACGGCATGCTGTCAAATTTATTTTCACAGACTGTGGCTTTCAAACCGCTTTAACAACTACTCTCAGCTCAAAAACGTATTCTATATCATGACCTAGTATACACATACTTGGGTACATAGTGAATTGTGCTGGTCAGGGTCCAAATAGGAAAACAGAGGAATTTAATTCAGGAAATTGGTCCCACAGGTAAGGGGAGAGCTGAGAAGTCAAATACGGAACTGAGAGTGGCACCAGTAAGAAGTTACTATCACCCCAAAGCTAAGGGAGCCGAGGGATAAGGCAGAATTAACAGAGCCTGGGGACCACTGTCTCCCAGCGAGATCTGAAACCATGATGATTCTCAGAGCCACGGCCGAGGTACAGCTGTTGCTAGAAAGGCAGCCAGACACCAAAAGAGAAGAGCAGAATATCCTGTCTTCTCCTTCCTTCCTGTCCTTCACTTGACTCATCTCTTGCCAGTGTCTCCCATGGGCTGGTGTGGTGGACACAGGAGTGTGGGAAGTGCAGCCCGAAAGGGTCAGCCCCTACTTGCCTCAAGGAGCCCAGCAGCAGAGTATGGAGTGGATCTAGGCCGACAGACACAGTAACTACAGCAAAGTCTCCTCGAACAGCACTTACACTTACTAACAGCAATGCCCTCTGAAGTTCATGGTTTCTATTCTTTTGCTCTTTGTCATTGCTGCACATACCCTACTACGACTCAGAATTCATAGTGAGTTGAGAAACATTCCTTGTGGGGGGTGTCTGGGTGGCTCAGTTGGTTAAGTGTCCGACTTCAGCTCAGGTCGTGATCTCATGGTTTGTGGGTTCAATCCCTGCATTAGGCTCTGTGCTGACAGCTCTGAGCCTGGAGCCTGCTGTAGATTCTGTGTCCCCCTGTCTCTCTGTCCCTCCCCCAATCATGCACACACATACACATACACACACACAGACACACACACACACACTCTCTCTCTCTCTCTCTTAAAAATAAACATTAAAAAAAAGGTTAAGAAAACACTCTTTGAATTTTTTTAATGTTTTATTTATTTTTGAGAGAGAGAGAGATAGCATGAGCAGGGGAGGGTCAGAGAAAGAGGGAGACACAGAATCCAAAGACAGGTTCCAGACTCTGAGCTGTCAGCACAGAGCCTGATGCAGGGCTCAAACCCATGAACCATGAGATCATGACCTGAGCTGAAGTTGGATGCTCAACCAACTGAGCCACCCAGACTCCCCAAGAAAACACTCTTTTGACCAACAGGGGATACACATTTCAGGAACTTTTTGCTCTCACCTAAATATTCTTTTAAGTCAGTTTATTAACACATAGGTGTTATGAGATGCCTGGGTGGCTCAGTTGGTTAAGTGCTGGACTTTTGGTTTTGGCTCAGATCATGATCTCATTATGGTATGTGGGTTCGAGCCCCATGCTAGGCTCTGTTCTGACAGTCTACTTGAGATTCTCTCTCCCCCTCTCTCTCTGGCCCTCCCCCACTCACTCATACACACACACACATACACACACACACTCTATCTCAAAATAAATAAATAAACATTAAAAAAAAAACATGGGTTTCATGATCAGGACTTTATGCATTATATCGTAAGAATGTTAGTAAAATAAAAATTTCACCAGGCTTCCATACTTGGACCATCTTTTTGGGTATGTGGATAACAAGTAAATAGTTGCTGGATGACACTGAAGGAAGTCCATTAAAGGCCTTATTCTCTACATAACTGGAAAATAGCAAGATATAATATTTGTAAAATCCCTTTTACTTTTTTTTTCTATAGAGCCTTCAGAGTATGGCAATAATAGTTACATTTTTTTTTTATAATAGAAGCCTTCTTTGTAAGTCAATTTTATAAACCCAGGTTAGTATGTATGAGAATAATCCCCTCAACTGTAATAAGATATTAAATGTAAAATTTAACCAATATTTAAAGCCAGTTAATAACATATAAATACATCAAAAATTGCACATGCAACAGTTTTGGATTTTGAAAATCTAGTAGAGACAATATCCTAATTTGAATTAACAACAAGATAATTTTAGTTTTTGCGTGAATATCAGGTTATATACTATGTTAACAGCAAAATTGATAAAATTTCCTACCTTGGTAAGAATTTAGACTGTGAAATTGTAAATAATTCTAATGTTGATTTATTTTTGAGGGAGAGACAGAGCATGAGCATGAGCAGAGAGAGAGAGAGGGAGGGGAGGGGCAGAGAGAGAGGGAGACACAGAATCTGAAGCAGGCTCCAGGCTCCGAGCTGTCAGCACAGAGCCCAACACGGGGCTTGAATTCACAGACCTTGAGATCACGACCTGAGCCAAAGTTGGACGCTTAACTGATTGAGCCACCCAGGCGCCCCTAATTTTAATTAAATTTGTAATCAGCATTGTGATAAATGACACAACTCCTTCCTCTTGAGCAACATGTGCCTTGCCTCACTCCAGGAAAAAGTTCTCACTGTAGTGATGGGTTCGTTATCAGGCTTTAAAAGCTTTGCCACATATGACATCAGATATACTGCTAATAATGAACTAAGAAAGCTGCTGGGAGCAGCCAAATAACACTGAGTGACACAAGCATCGAAATTTAGACCATTTATGTATCAAGAAAATGTAGAAAGTGAGGATGAGGAAATAACCACCAAAGCCCTTTCAGTATCAATTTTGGAAATCAAGTTATGGCAAGACTCAGCAACAATGGAGGACAGCTGGCCATCATGGAGGAGGATGTACACGCATAGTCTTCCTCCCATGGAAGCTCTTCTCTTCAAATGCGGTTTGCCCCTGGAGGAGTCATGTGACCTTGACTTATGAGCCCTTTTTACTTCACTTACAAAGTGGAAGGATTTGTGCCACAAAACCTCTAAGTCTCCTCTCACCTTAAATTTTCTGTCTTGGCTCTCTAAAATGGGGATAATATAATAATGGCACCCAACACAAAGTGTTGTTACAAGAATTATAAAAGACAGTAGATGTATTCTAGTGTACACACTGTGCAAACACAGAGGAAAACACTCAATAAATGAAATGGCTTTATAAACTAACTGGCATAAGTCTCTTTGTCCTAACAGGTTCCTCCTCCTTCTTGGGTAAATTATGTTCAGCGCCATCTATGGACTTCCCTTCCCCCTCCTCTTCTGCACCTTGTTGGGCAAATAGCCCCAAGATTCAGGTCTTGTTCAGCACTTCCTGCTCTGAGCTCTCTCCAACTCCTCATTCATATTTATGGCTCACAAAGCAGGGTGGCAAACACTGATCACTATCCAAACTTTCAGCCCTGTATCTCCAGCTGCCCCTAAGCCATCCTGTTTGGATGGTTTCCCTTTATCATGCTCTGTCTAAAGTATAATTTGTCATTTTGCCTCAAACATGTGTCCCCTTCAAAAATATCTTTTTCTGTCAATAATTTTTCAATTATTCACATGCATTTTCATAATGATAAACTATGATTGAGTAACTAAAAATTTGATTAAAGAAAAAAAATCACCCATAATTCCACCAGCCCAATCCAATCATTGTGACAATGTAGTTGTAGTTTTTCCCGACATTTCCTATCGCGTATGTGTTTGTACGGTTGTAACTGCAGTCTGCACTTTTAACTGTATCTTGCTTACAATCCTAATTATTCCATATGGATTTTCCATGTTGGAGAAGCTTTCATAATAGATTATTGTTTTACTGTTATTTCTGTTTCCAGCAATTCTCTCCTTCAGTTCATTCTACACACCTGGCTAAATTTCATCTTACTCATAGCACAGCTTTACACATCTTTGGTGTGCTCATAACCATGGGTGATTTCCTTACTGTTCAAAAAATGAAGCCCAGTCTCCTTAGTCAAGCTCAAAGGCCCTCTTCAAACAGCAGTCATCCTTTCCAGCCTTGTTTCCTATCACGGAACTTCTCCTCAAGCCAAATCACACCACTAATTATTCCACACAGGAAAATAATAATTGCCCCATTGCCCTCCTTCAAACCATGCTGCTCACTGTTTTCATCATGACTGCTCACAGTCGCTCATGCCTGCTTTCTGTTTGACGCTTCTTTTAGCTCAGGTGCTGTTCCCTCCTCCAGAAAGGCTTCCCCAAGTATTGTGGTTGCTTCCCGCTTTCTTTTTTCACAACTTCTACTTGTTACCTGAGTCACTTGTTGGGTTAGCTTCTAGGACTCTGTCTTCTACCTCTCTGTGTCCTCAGAGCTCAGCACAAAGGGCATGCTCAATAAATATTTATTAATGATGATGATGATACCCGCTGTCAGCACACCTGTTCTGCTTTCTACGATAATGAGGAAAGCAGTATGGGAGCGTTAGGGAGAAAATTCACTATAGACCTCCTAACATGCTGCCAAACGTCCTAAGAGGTTTACATATATTCTACTTTATAGCAAAGACATAATCAAAATTAAGAAGGATGGAAGGAAGGAAGGAAGGGAGGAAGGAAGGGAGGAAGGGGATAATCATTTCACTTGTGATATAGCAGAGGTAAGTGTGAAACATTCTTAGATTGTAACAACGCTATCATGAAATGGCTTGAGACTCAAAAAGCTTAAACAGTGGATAGTATGAGTCCAAATTAGAGTCCCAGGCTTTCTAAATCCAGCCAAAGCAAGTTAGTCATATCAGAAGCAGTATGGTACGATGGTGAAAAGCTTGGGCTCTCTAGTCATGCTGCCTAGCACACAATTTTAACGCTACCAATTTTAACTACTAGTTGCATGATCATGGAAAATTTACCTAACTTTTTGGTGTCCCAGTTTCCCCATCTGTGAAAGAAGGGCAACAGCAGTGGTATTCTAGAAAATGTTTAACAAATGGCTCTCCCCCCCCCGGAAGCCCCGATTTGTAACATATGTTGATTTCCATGGTATAAATAAATACTCCCACAATGGCTGATTTCAAGCGACCAACAGGCTCACAAAATTCCTGAAAATTCAGCAATGGACTCTTACACAGTAGTGTCCTTATAGGGGTGATGTGAAGATTAAGTGAGTTAATAATACGTGGGAAGTTTAGAACTGGCCCTAGCACCTCATATGCTTAGTTGGATAAATATTAGCTGTTTTTATTACACCATTTTAGTTTCCCTTCCTCTATGGAAATAGAGAAAGAAATAGCAAGTACTATTGAAAAAAGCAGTTGCCTTGATTTTAGCTCATTTCAACCTCTTCCTAATCACAGGTTTTATTTCACTATTGCCAAGCAGGCCCCATTGACTTATTTGAGTTTCCTTTCCTTTTCCTTAATTCATCTTTTTCGGAAGCATTCTGAGAATCCAAGGACTGGCTAAAAGCCACATACCAGGAAAGAAAAGTGGTTATAAAAAGTAAGGATAATCCCAACTGAAATTTTTTTCTTGAATAATCATTTTAAGAAAGCCTAAGTACTTACTCAACCAGCTAGATATGAATGTTTATTCGGATACAATTACTTATTGCCCATTTTTAGGGAGTGATATGAATTGTACTTCATCTAGCCTCTTTTCAAAATAATTTTATTCCCTGGTGTTCTTCCTGCCACAAAGTAAGTAGGGATTTTATTTTTAAAAAATCCCAAAATATATGACTCTGAACCATAGCACTTTCCGCTTTTTGATTTCTCTGGATATTTCCGTGACTTCCACTTACAAAACATCTGCTTACAAATATTGTAATTTACTGGGTGTTTCATCAGAACTAACACTCAGGTAATAAATACTAGCTACTTCTAGAAAACAGTGTGTTTTTCTATCTTTAAACCAGAACCTGGCCAGCCAACAATTCTGCTCATCAGCTGAAACTCCTGGGCCTCAGCATTTTTCTCTAGAATGCCTTCCTCTTTCTTGATTGGCTGTCTTGCCACAAATTCTCAATGCTTCCTTTGCTTCTTCCACTCATGCAATGGTTTCTAATGGTACTTTCCCGAATTTTATTCCCTTTTCAGTCAGTTTCTCCAGGGCTCTTTTCCTCCCATTGCACTGACTTAACACTTCTTTTCTGAATGCCATGCCTCATGTTATCTCAACTGTTGGGGAGTCTTCAGATTAGGAAGAGCCTCCTTTAGCTGGTGGTGGAACACAGGGACAGCAAGACATCCAGGCTACAATCCCACAGGAGAGCCCGCTTGCATTCTGCTTCTTTTGACACAATGGAAGACTCTCAACCTTCTGCCCATCACCTCTTTCCCCCACCCCGAACCACCTTTCTACATTCTGTCTCCATGAATGTGACTACTTGTATAAGTGGAATCAGACACAATTCGTCTTTCTGTGAATGGCTAATTTCCCTTAGCGTAATGTCCTCAAGCTTTATCCATGCTGTGGCATTTAACAGGATTTTCTTCCTTTTCAAAGCTACTCAGGGACATTCCACTGTATGTAGCCACCACATTTTGTTTGTCCATTCACCTGCTGAAGGGCGCTTGAGTTGCTTCCACTTTTTGATTATTGCAAATAATTCAGCTATGAACATAGGTGTTCAAATATCTGTTCCAGGGGCGCCTGGGTGGCTTAGTTGGTTGAGTGTCCGACTTTCACTTAGGTCATGATCTCGTGGTTCGTGGGTTCGAGCCCCACGTCGGGCTCTGTGCTGAATGCCAGCTCAGAGCCTGGAGCCTGTTTCGGAGTCTGTGTCTCCCTCTCTCTCTGACCCTCCCCTGCTCACACTGTCTCTCTCTCTCTCCTAGAAATAAATAAAAATATTAAAAAAAAAATCTGTTCCAGTCCCTGCTTTCAATTCTTTGGGGTATATACTCAGAAGTGGAATTGATGGATCATACAGTTATTCTATTTTAAAGTTTTTGAGGAGTGACCATACTGTCTTCTGTAACAGTAGGTTTTCCTTTGTCCACCATTTACATTCCCACCAACAGTGTACAAGGATTCCAATTTCTCCACATCCTCACCAGCATTTGTTATTTTCTGAAAAAAATTTTAATAGTAGTCATCCTAGTGGGTAGGAACTGGTATTGCCACAATGAGATACTACTTCAAACTGATGAGGCTGGCTATGATCACTGCTTCAAAAAATAACAACTACAGAAAATGACAAGTATCAGTGAAGATGTCAAGAAACACTGGAGCCTTCCTACATTGCTGGTGGGAATGGAAAATGGTGCACCTTCTGTAGAAAACAGTTTGGTGGCTGGACACTCAGGCACACATACAATTATGTGACACAGTTCTTAGGTATACAGCAAAATAACTGAAAGCAGGTATTCAAAGACTTGTCTGGAAAAGTTCACAGCACCATTCACAATAGCCAAAAGGTGGAAACAGCCCAGAGGCCAGTCAAATGGAGGAAGACACAAAATGTGATATATCTGTCCAATGGAATGGAGTATTATTCAGCCATAAAGATGAAATACTGATACATATTATCACATGGAGAACCCTTGAGACTATTATGCTAAGTGAAAGAGACCAAACACAAAAGGCCACATATTTATATTATGTTGGTACAAAATGTCTCAGTATGAAAAAGTCTAGAGATGGAAAGCAGATTAATGGTTGCCAGGAGCTGGGGAAAGGCAGGAATGGAGAATGACAGTTCAACAGGTATGAAAGTGTTCTGGAACTAGATAGTGATGATTGTACGACACTGTGAGTGCGAATAAATACCACTGAATTAGACACTTTAAAACAGTTAAAATTTAATGTTGTGTGAATTTTACTTCAATTAAAAAAACTTACTGATGAATGTATCATTCACCGTCTATGTGTCAGGTATAGTAGATGTAGAGTTGATTAAGATATTGCTTCTCTTTCTGGACTCAGATCCTTAAGGGACTGGCAGGTGAAATAATACAGAGTAAAGGTATGTGCTCAAACACATATATAGGCTGCGGGAAGGCAATCCCACCTGTGATGATAGTGGTAATAATGGTAGAACTTTCCAAATGAAGTAACAGAGTCTTGGAGGATTGATTGATTGATGGCTTGATTAATTAAAATGTTTTTGAGTATCCCTTTAGCACCTGATACTGTGCTAGGCTAGGAATGCAGTGATGAACAAAATCAGGTGCTGTCCATATCTCATGAAGCTTGCTTTTGGGGCAAACTCAGCCATTATTTAAAACCACCTGCAGGGGCGCCTGGGTGGCTTAGTCGGTTGAGCGTCGGACTTTCGCTTGGGTCATGATCTCGCGGTTCGTGGGTTCGAGCCCCGCGTCAGGCTCTGTGCTGACTGCCAGCTCAGAGCCTGGAGCCTGTTTCAGATTCTGTGTATCCTTCTCTCTCTGACCCTCCCCTGCTCACGCTGTCTCTCTCTCTCTCCTAGAAATAAAAAATAAAAAAAAAAACAAAACATTACAACCACCTGCAGACTGAGGTAGGCGCTCTGAAGGATACTCCTCCACAAGAATGCAGAATAAAGAAACTTAGCCAGGACCAGAGAGATCAAGGAAGGCATCCTTCTGACAGTAATTCTTGAGCTGAGATCTGTGGAATGGGTAGGAAATATGAATAAGCTAAGAGGGACCAGCATGTGCAAAACCTGTGCAGGAGGAAACCTGACATTCGAAGGCATTCACAGGCATGAAAGAAGGCTGCCATGTTTGGAGCAAGCTGCATGAGAGGGGATAAGGCTGGAGAGCCAGGGTCTGGAAAGGCCCTTCTGTACCTGACCTGGTAAAGATTTTGTTCTTTATCTTAAATGTGTTAGGAAAAGGGGAAACACAGTTTGTGTGATGGTTATCATCAACCTGGCAGTCAAGAATGGACTGGAAGGGGGCAAGAGTGGATGCAGAGAGGAGACCAGTTAGGAAGCTACTGCAGTTGTTCAGGGACTAGATCATGGTGCTTGCGAGGTAGAAACAGGGATGGAGAGATGTGGAGCTAGACCTACAAAGCAGAGGTGGAGTTAGAAAGGCAAGGGGAAGACCCGCCCAGGTAGACTGACATCTTGAACAAGGGCATGGAGGCATTAAAGCATGAAGCAGAAGCTGGGTGGGGCTTGCCAGAGTAGGTCGCTAATGGAAGAACCCAGAGAAAGGTGCCGATGCAGGGTGAAGGTGTGGCAGAAGTCTGCAGAAATCAGATCATGATGGCCCTCACTGGTGAGTCTGGATCTTACATTGGCGGACATGGGAAATTGTGAAGCATTTAAGGATAGAAATGGGGTCTACCAGATGCATGTTTTACCAAGATCATTACATGGGTACTAGAGAATGGATTTAGGAGGGATAAAGGGAAGATACTCTTGAGTATAAACAAAGAAATTGATTAGGAGGTTGTTGCAACTGCTTAACACAAGAACCAACCACTGTCTGGGCTACGGTGTCAGGAGGTTGGGGGATGGGATGGCCATAACAATCCATTGATAACCACAGTAGTCATGATTTGTTGAGCCCATGGCACATATACAACCCCAACAACTTCACTCATATGGCCTCACGGATCCTTGTCAGTTTAAGGGCTGTGGCATGAAACAAATGCAAAGGTCCCACTGGAATAGAGTCTCTGACAATGTTTTGCTTTCAGAAATTCCCCCCATTTTGATGTGATATGGTCACTCATCTAAATTACAAGTTCTTTAAGGAGAGGGGTCATGTCTTACTCCCTATTTCATGTCCCGACCCTACTGCCATATTTGCCTCAAATAAGGGGCTTAATAAATACTTGACTGAGTACGTGAATTAAAAAAGGTTTATTTCTCAGTGTATCTGCCATACATTAAGGGTGAAAATACACATGCCTTAAAGAATTATGGAACTCTGAAGCCCCCACTAATGTAGATAATGTGATACTAATGTATCAGCTACCTTTTAAGACAAAATATTGTCCTTATTCTGCTCATGCTTCATAAGAATCTGTCATCTTTATCACCAAGCTGTATTGATCTTGATTGGTGCTCCACAGCACAGTGGAGTAGACTAGTATGTGATTCGCAGGAGTCTGAAAAAAACAACAACAACTATCTCAGGCTCAAAACACCTACGAACCGACTATCACACTGACATCCAAATAATATGGATGCAAAAATGTTCTCAAACTTGTTCAAATTGTGTCAAATCCATCTCAGGGGGTCTGCAATCAGTGGTCCTCCCAATGGACCGGGCTTGTCTGAAATGAATTCTCCTCGTCAGCCCTCTCCATCTTCAAGCACATTAGCAGACCCCATTGGACAATCTGATTCTGAGACCCCTTACTCAGAAAACTTTAGTCTCAGAAAACTTTAGTTAAAACATAATTCCCCAAAGGCAGGGCTTTGAAAATATTGGGCATAGGGAGAAAGCAATTAGACTAGTAATTCAAAGCTTAGAACTTACACTGGTAGTATTTAAAGCTTAATAAAGGCTTTAACAAAGAACAATTAGACAAAGTCTCAGAAAGAAATCAGAGGAACAGAAAAGTTTATTTGATGTGTTAACACTAAACAGCCTCTAAATGTGTGTGTGTGTGTGTTTCTATATATTTCTTAGCAGGTTTGGTCTTCTAATGATGGCATAAAAATGTAGAAGTGGGGTCACACAATATCTTTTAGAATTAATTCATGAAATCCAGGAGACAAAAGCTAACCTCTTTTAATGGCAAAATCTAATAGAGCTATAGGATTATCATTTCCATCCATGACCCAAGGCTACTTTCAAATTAGCTGTCTTTCCTATTGCTGATTTAGTAGATGGAAATGGGGGAAAGTGGTGTAGATAAAAGCAAGAGAGGAGTAAGAAGGAAAAACAAGGTTCAGGGAATACTTGGGTTGCATGGAACATTATGGTGTGTAATTCTCTGCTCTTCCGGTGTCTTGCTCTGTGTCCTGAAGGCAGCAGACATTGCTAAACTGCATTAGTAACCACCCTTGTCTTCTGTCCTCCAACTGGTACAAACTGGAACTCTGGGGGTGAGAAGTCAGGGTATCTATCTCTCTGCTGAACTTTCGATTATCAGCAAACGTCTGCCTCAGGCCACAGTTCTTCTCGGTGTATGTAGGGGTCATCTTCCAGGGGTACTTTCTTGGGTTCTGGGATTTGCTCTTTCCCCTCAGGCTCTCTGGTCCACAGGTACTAAGTTCTCCACTACTTCTTATCTGGAGATGCATCACCATACTCTGTTGATTTCCCTGATCCCTACCCATACTTTTGTAAATGTCCCTTCATTAACTTGACTCAAGTTCCACTTGAATGCACCATTAGCTTCTTGCTGGGAACCCTGATGGGTACAATGGTCTTCTAAGGCAAATAGAGTACTGAAGCTCAGACAAGATGATCTTGGAAAATCCCAACGAGACAGGGTAACAATTTTTACTGGCTTTTTCCTTTGGCCTCAGTAATGAAAAAGTGAGCGGTTGTTTAGAATGTAATCTGTGGTTAATTATTGATGGGATAATGTTCCCCTTCCATAGCACTCACTCTCCTCTGGTAAGCCTAACTCCCCCATTAACTATAAACAAACTTATGAAACTACTTTATGAACTAAGTTTTAAGCATTTTAAGTTTGAAGTGCCTGAGGGAGAGCCTAGTGGTAATGCCATCTAAGTATTCGAAGATGAAACTGTTCGCCACTGGGGATGCCGAGTTCAGCATCACAGGAGGTGTTCAAGTAGAAGCTGGAAAAGCCATGGATTGGTGAACTTGCTGATTTCAAAGTCATTTCTAACATGTGCTTTTAGGATTCTTTCCTTCATGCTGTAATGGTTGACCATTGTATTTACGAAGATGTTGACTGTTAATTTGGACATCTTAATATAGTGATACATGAGCAATATGTACATAGAGCTTCAAGCTCAAAAATCTTAAAGAAAATTTGTCTTCGCTAAGGCGTGGCAAAACCCTGGTCTCTGCTTCAATCTGAACTCTTGGCCCTAAGCAGTGCGTTCCATGGAAGCCACCTAACATCACTCTACTCGGTTTTTGCTTATCTTTCTCACAGACAGATGGTGGGAATTTAGTGAAATAACACCTAGGACAAATTCAGGTCTGCAGTCAATGTTAGTTCTCTTCCTCTGCTTCAGTATCCCCATTAAACTGTTTTTTCTGCCACATCAATTTATGGTGTGAAGGTAAATGAAAATGCATTTAAGAATTCTCTTCTTAATTGCAAAGCACAATCAAAGTAATGATCAACACATCCATCGTCTTGAGCATCTCACAACTCTGAGGGCACAGTGCTCCACGCTATGAAGAATATTCCGTATAAGAAAGTCTTCCCTGAAGGGTATTTTAAAATACGAGTAACAAATACTATTCATATAGTGTTTTTCACCTTATAGCCATTTTGCTTGGAGCCTCCCAACAACCTTTAAGCCAGGCATTATTATTTCCATTTATAAAGGAAGGAATCTATATAGGGCATAAAACCTAAATCATCCTCAAGGAGGTAGGCTTTCCATGGACTCATTCAGACATTTTACTCAGTCCAGGAAACAAGACTTTAGAAACTAAAGATATTTAAAACATTAAGAAGTGAAACAACGCACAACAGCTTAGATGAGCTGCATGAGTTAAATCAAATCATCTCTAAGTACAGTTTGGAATTTCTGGAGCAAGATCACCTCCTTGGGCTGGGCGAGTGGGGGGTCAGAGATACATGCAGCCCAAGGGGTTTAAGAGCTCAGGCTAAGGAAACCTGATGAAATCCTGGCTCTTCTGCATCCAAGGTGTGTCACTGTGGACAAGCTGTTCAGTCTTCCTGTGCCTCAATTTCCTCATCTGCAAAATGGAGGTAATAAACAACAGAACCTACCCATGGGAGGTGTGTGAGGTTTAAATGAGATGCTCTAGTCAGAGTGCTTGGCTTAACCCCTACTCTGGAGGAAATGTTTAAT
Organism: Hyaena hyaena; assembly: GCF_003009895.1. Taxonomy (NCBI): domain Eukaryota; kingdom Metazoa; phylum Chordata; class Mammalia; order Carnivora; family Hyaenidae; genus Hyaena; species Hyaena hyaena. Next base: position 1,292,369 of record NW_024080683.1, on the reverse strand, counting down.
AAATTCAGCTGCTTTGATTACAAGACAAAACAATGAGTTCTGATGGAGAGCTAATTTGCCTAGAGCCACAGAGCTGGTTGGTGACAAAACAGAGATTAGAGCCCGGATCTTGGCCGGGGTCCTTTTGTTATAAATGAACCACAGCTTAATTAGGTTTTAAAACATGGGTGATAAGAACTTCGGCAAAAAGAGAGAATACGGGCTAAATATTCTGCCCTCTGCAATCTATCAATGTAGCTTTTCCAGGAAGCCAGACACATTGCAAGAGCTATGCAGAAAACATAAATAAATCAAATTCCTTCAGAATGTTCTTGTCTTCCTCCGACGTGTGGGACTGCCTCAGAGCCGAACCCCATCTAACATGGTTCATTTCTGATCTGAGTGGCCAAATCCCCTTGGACAGGTATAAGAAGGTGCCGGCTTACAAAACATTTGGTTCTTACTGTGACTAATGCCAGAGCGAGGCCCCTGTGTAGAAAGTTCTGGCAGGACAGAAATGGATGTGGAGATTAAAGAACTAAAGTAAAGCCTGCAATTATCTTTCAGACTAGCTTGTGCCTGGTTTTATATACACTCCTCGGCTATTTTGAGTCACCAGGGACTTATCACTCCCGGCCTCAATTCAGAAAGCATTCTTCTGGTCACATGTTGTAACCATGAGAACAGTAGACCGACAACCAGTTACCATAACGTCCTTGGCTAATAAGGGCAGGCTCTATCACAATGCACTAAGACTGAATGAATTTGGGCAATCAGCACTTAACGAATGGCACGACTTGAAACAAGATTGAACTTAACATGATCCTTCAGCCTTTTCTCCACTTAGGTCTCTTCTGCTAGCAGTATTTGTTGTTCCTTGGCATTTCACATCAACCCCAGTCAATTCCAGAGAGGACAAATTGACCCAAAATCTTCATAGGGTTCTTGAGGCACCGTTTTCTTGACTTTTCTTGGAATAGAAGTAGAGCCTCCCTGGGTTTAGAAAGTGCTTTTCTGGTTAATGAGGACTACACAGTTTTATTCCTAATTACGGTAGTCCCTTTTATGGTGTCATGCTTCTAGAAGAGATTGGAAAGTTTGCATCCTTAAATGCCAAGCCAGCAAAACAGTTGTAGCATATATTAAAATGTGAGTAGTTATAACTCTATTTAAATCCTTAAGACGAGTGGAGCAACTTTCACACGAACTATCTGCAGACTCCCAGAGAATAACACAAGAGGGTATTTCCATCCGGTGTCTCAGCTGGGACTGGGCTGACAGAGCTGGAGTTTTGAGAAATCGGGTATGAGAGAGACTGGGAGATGATGCCTTTCTCAGTGAGAAATCTATTCATTCTCTTTTCTTAAAGAGTAAGAAATTCTCTGCTTCTCTGTTGAGCATGAAGATTTTAAGGTGAACCAGTTTAGAGAGCCTTGCTTCAATCCCATGTCTAGATTTTAGCCAGTTTGTATGGCGAAGAAATGGGCGTTCCCAAGTATGTTGCCCAGCAACATCACTGGGTTGATTTTGGTCCATTACGGGGAAGTTCTGCCTCTGTAACTTGTATCCTTCGAGTTGAGTTGGCTCCTCTTTGTTTTGATGTCACTTTTGTTACTTCACCCTTAAAGCCAGGTGGTGGCCACCTTCCTCCTTTAGAAAATATGGTGGGTGGGTGGTAAGTGTCATATCGTCAGTGATGACAAAAGACGGAAGGGAATGATAATCTAGGCACTGCCACATGTGTCTCTGTTGAGACTCAGCCTCTACAACTGTAAAACAGGGTAACGGAGCCAATTGCTTAGGTCTCTCCGAGAGTCAGGAGGTAACACATCCAGAGTATGCAGCGTGGTGCACAAAGAAGTGATTCCTCTATGTTAGTGGCTGTTCCCTTCTCCATGGAACACTTAAGAACCTGCTTTAGGAAAACCAAACTGCAACAGAAACTTCAAAAAGTATGTGAACCAGTGAACATGTTCTTCTCCGATAATGAATTGGGAAAAATCAGAGAAATTTCCAAATCTGAAATTTCTTTCATGTAATTAACCTTAGACCTTTTAGAGGCAGCAAGACCAGCCTACTAAGGAATATATAGTAGGAGATTAACATTTGCCGACTTACCACCAGGGGACAATATCAGGCTATAATTGCTGTACAGATGCTCCTTGTGAAATACTGGCCTGAGCGATGTCAGATCCAAAAAGAGGTATGCGACAGTTTCTTCCAAGTGTGCCCAAAGAGGGGACATAGTTTTGTGGAAAGAAGATTGGTCTTTGACTCCCTGCCTTGTTCCCTATTAGCAAATGAACATCATTGGTCCCCAGTTTTGCTTCTTTCTTTTCTTCTTTCTTTGCTTGCTTGCTTGCTTCCTTCCTTCCTTCCTTTCTTCCCTCCTTTCTTTCTAAAAAATTTTTAAATAGTTTATTTATTTTTGAGACAGAGACAGACAGAGGATGAGTGGGGGAGGGGCAGAGAGAGAGACACACAGAATCTGAAACAGGCTCCAGGCTCTGAGCTGTCAGCACAGAACCTAATGTGGGGCTCAAACCCATGAACCATGAGATCATGGCCTGAGGCAAAGTCGGATGCTTAACCAATTGAGCCACCCAGGTGCCCCTTTCTTTCTTTCTTCCTTTCTGTCTGCCTTTCTTTCTTCTTTCTCTTTTCTTTCTTTCTTTCTTTCTTTCTTTCTTTCTTTCTTTCTTTCTTTCTTTCTTTCTTTCTCTCTTTCTCTCTTTCTCTCTTTCTCTCTTTCTCTCTTTCTCTCTTTCTCTCTTTCTCTCTTTCTCTCTTTCTCTCTTTCTCTCTTTCTTTCTCTCTCTCTCTTTCTCTCTCTTCCTTCCTTCCTTCCTTCTTTCCTTTTAATATTTATTTATTTTTGAGAGAGAGAAAGAGTGCACACGCATGAGGAAGGGGAAGAGAGAGGAAGAAGGAGAGAGAGAGAATTCCAAGCAAACTCTGCACTATCCGTGCAGGGCCTGATGAAGGCTCAAACTCACAAACTGTGGGGTCATGACCTGAGCCGAAATCACCAATCTCGACCGACTGGGCCACGAAGGTGCCACCCCCTACCGCACCCAGTTTTGCTACTTTCTTATCTGTCAAATAGGCAAGAGAATTTCCAATCCCCTCACAAGACTACTGAGAGTACAGGTCCTCAAACTACCAAGCGCCGGACGATCTTCTTAAAATGTGGTCTGTTTCAGTAGGTTTTGGGGGGGAGCCTGGGATTCTGCATTTCTAGCAACCTCCAGGAGATGCTGCTGCAGTTGGTCATGGACCACACTTGGAGAAGCAAACATTTAGAGGAATGTATGAGATACACATGTAAAAGGACTTGCAAACTGCTGAGTATAAGGGAGGCACAAATGAGTAACATGAATAGAAGCAGTATTCATATATTCTCCTGAGAAATGTTCTCCAGTAAAAAAAATATTACTGACTTTCATGTCTTTCCGTTCTACACTGGGTTTTTTTGTTGTTTGTTTTGTTTTGTTTTGTTTGGTGCTTCTAACAGTCCCTATATTAAAAGTTAATATTTTCTGGCATGGTTAGGATGGAGCCTGTCAGAGTTCAATGTGCCTGGCCCAACACAGACACTGAAGAAAGAAAAGGAGGGATCAAAGGAAGGGGGAAGGATGGGAGAAAGTATAGAAATATGTCATGTTTTAGGGATAGGGGTGGCTGTCTCATCTTAGAGATGAGGAGATGGGCCAGAAAGAAGGGAGGCAGCCTGCTGGCAGTTTGCCTCAAATATTTAAGGGCAGCGGTAAGTGAAGACAGATTCATCAGAAGTATTTATATTGGTGATGGGGAAATTTAGGGATGCTACTGTGAATAAATATGGTTTGATAAATTTCCAGGAACCACTAGTGATGCCTCATCTGTCTCTGGCTATATCTATCCTCATAAACATGGAGACACTATTTTTGTCAAAAAAAACCCATTACTTTTAGAGCGGATCTAAGACCATGGATCTTATGTGTAGGTTAACAGCATTTACTGAGCACTCTTTGTATACAGGTGGTAGGCCTGTTTCCGCGAAATGTGCTTCGTGGTTGCATCACTGCACAGCCAAACCATGGCCAGGACCTGAGAGCAGGGCTGATTCGCCTTCTCATCCTTTGGGCAAGATGTCTTTACTTCTCCTCTTAAAAAAACTCTTTTTAGGGGCGCCTAGGTGGCTCAGTCGGTTAAGCATCCGACTTTGGCTCAGGTCATGATCTCGCAGTTGGTGGGTTGGAGCCCCATGTCAGGCTCTGTGCTGACAGCTAGCTCAGAGCCTGGAGTCTGCTTCAGATTCTGTGTCTCCCTCTCTCTCTCTCTGACCCTCCCCTGCTCACACTGTCTCTCTCTCTCTCTCAGAAATAAATAAAACATTAAAAAATTTTTTTAAAAAGCAGGGGAGGGGCAGACAGAGAAGGAGACACAGAATGCATAACAGGCTCCAGGCTCTGAGCTGTCAGTACAGAGCCTGCCACGGGGCTTGAACCCACAAACCATGAGATCATGACCTGAGCTGAAGTCGGATGCTTAACCGACTGAGCCACCCAGGCTCCCCAAGATGCCTTTACTTCTTAAGTTTTAAAAAGATGTCACAGGTAATTCTTAGTTACTTTCTACTAACGTTCGAACAGATGGAAAGATAAAAAAGGCAAGCATTTAAAAGTAAGGCTCCCTAAAAGTTCTTTACTCACAGGACACCTCCTGATATTGTCCGGTCTCAAACTGGACCCCTCTCACCCTGCCGTTCCCTGTGCTTTCCTGCTTCTCTCCCACATCTCAGATTCTTGAGAACTTTTGTATGTACTTGGTTATCATGTGTCTTCACCACTAAGACACAAGTTCACTGAGGGTGGGGACTTTGGTCTGCTGTGTCCCCTGCTGAACCCCAGCAAGTGGAATAAACATGGGCTTGCAGCGGGGGCTCAGCAAGCATGGGCTAAGGGAATAAAGAAAGAGTGAAGGTGTGAAGTAGATAAATGTTTAGCAAAACTTCCTTGAGGAGGCCGTATGGCTTCAGACTTGGGGAGGGCGCTTCTGGATTTCTCAAAATGACAACTAATATCTCATTATTTAATTTCCTTTTCTCCCAATAGATAAACTTTTTGCTTCCTATTAAAGATGGTGGCTAATATAATACATTGCCTAAGACTTAGTAAATGTTTATTAAACAGTGACTGTGAAGTGGACACCTTTTTCCTGCATCCTTCTGAAAGCAAGGCACTCATAAAGCCCTCCAGAGGGCTCTGGAGTTACCTACCCAAGAGCTTTCTGGAGTATAGAAGTCACCTCTGAGTCCCTAAGGAAACGCTCTCTCTCTCTCTCCTTATGTTGGTGACTGGAGGGCCACAGAAGCAGAATCGGGGCATATGTCTGATCTTTTTACAAGTGGTCAGTAAGAATGCCTTTGATAGATCTTAGTCTGACTCCCACAAACTTCCTGGGATCAAGTGGGGACCCACAGTATCTCCTGCGACAGGAAGGCGGTAAGGGAATGTTAATCCCTGACCCAAGGCTCCCTAGGGTTGTGCCACTTCAGTCGCCATCAAACCTCAGTTGAAATAGTGTTTCTTTCCAATGGGCCACTTATTTGGGGGTGCCTTGGAGCGGGGGGTCCTCAGTTTGAGAGCTACTAAGGTGACCATATTTTACGATCTTAACCCTTTAAAGATGGCACTGACATTATCTAGCAGAGCAGGGGGTCGCGGTGACCTGACTTTAGAAGTGATTTAGTGAGAGCTGAGCCCCAGCTTGTGAATCCTATTTTCAGTCTTCATGCAGTTTTAAGATTTAGCCCAATTTCCAGACCATCCCCTACCCAGGCTTGAAAATGGCTTTATTTCACACTTTGCGGCAGGAGGTAAGTGGGTTTCTATGTGAAAGTGATGGTGCCAAAGACATTTACGAACATTAAAAAATGTCTGAACATGGCTTCAAGCCACTCAGCCTATTTCTCATCCCGCGCCGTGCCTTGTGAAGCGTATGCAAGTTCAGAGCTCTCTTTGAAATCAGTGGCAGTTATGAGCTTGGAGCAACTCTGTGGGGCACTGAGCAATATAATAAATGAGCCCCTTTGAAGACCAACCATTGTAGTCGGGCTCTTTTTGTGCTACCCGACACTGATTTCTCAGGGGTGTTGGGTGGTGGGTGGGAGTGGCCCACCAGCAACATGCTCTGCCCTCTGGTTCTCCAAGTCCAGCCCGAGAGGGGAGGGAGGACAGAGAAGGAAGACCTCTGATTTCCTCAAAGAATCCCCCTCCCCCATTTTTTTGCTATCCTTCTGATATCAACATGTGGGAAAAACCAACCCACACCCATGCACCTTGATTTGAAACAAAACCAAAGCTGCCTTTCATCTGCATGTACTTCTGGGTCCAAACACCAAGAGTAACAGTAAGAGAAACAAAACAAAAACAAAGAGGTGCTACCAGCCAGGAGATAAAGCAGATGTGATTTGTATTTTGGGGGTTTTTCAGATTATTTATTAGGTGAAAGTGAAGAGTACAGTCTGGGATATTTTTCATGTTTCTCTGATGACATTACAGGCCACATTGATATTCTGACATGAAGATAAAATTTCTTGACTATTCCTAAACGGGAATTAAAGATTTTTGTTTTGACTTTTGGCTAAATACTCTTTTTTCAAAAAAGTTTATTTATTTATTTTGAGAGAGACAGAGAAAGCATGAGTTGGGGAGGGGCACAGAAAGAGGGAGAGAGAGAGAATCCCAAGCATGCTCCATGTGGAGCCTGACACAGGGTTCAAACTCATGAAACTGTGAGATCCTGACCTGAGTTGAAACCGAGAGTCAGATGCTTAACTGACTGAGCCACCCAGGCACCCCTTAATTAAATAATCTTAAATGGCTAGTTTATATAGTGCAAATAATTAAGTCGGATAAGTTTGTTCAGGTTGCCTTTAACTGTGTTTAGAAGAAGGGGCGCCTGGGTGGCTCAGTTGGTTAAGCATCCAACTTTGGCTCAAGTCATGTGGGTCTGTGGGTTCGAGCCCCGTGTTGGGCTCTGTGCTGACAGCTCAGAGCCTGGAGCCTGCTTCAGATTCTGGGTCTTCCTCTCTCCCTGTCCCTCCCCTGCTCATGCTCTGTCATTCTCTTTCTCTAGAAAATAAATAAACATTAAATATAAGTAAATAAATAAGTTTAAAAGATGATTGAATTACTTGGTCCAATTTTCCAAGTGCAAGTTTGGCAATTTGAATGCTCCCTCTTGCACGAGATGCAGTTTCAACTAATTTTTGCCAAGTGCTTTGTTTATCTCTTGCAACCACCCTGTGAGATCACTATTGTTAACCATACTCAGCCAAAGAACTGAAGCAAGGGAGGTTCAATGACAGAGAGCAGCTAGTGCCAGAGGCACAGCCCAAAGCAGGCCCTCTGACTAGCAAATCCGGCCCTGATCCCACCATGAAACTGTAGCTGCCTCTCAAACTACAATAACCCATCCCTCTCCCCAATTAAATTAACACACTGTTTATTCTCAAGGAGAAATATCTGAGCAAATATTGAGTTAGGTCTAAGTCCCTGTAGGGGCCAATCAAGAATGATTGCAAGAAAAGTAAATATCGGGGAAAATAGACTGCAAGGAAACTTGCATTTCTAGATACAAATGTGGAATAAGAAAGTTCCAAGTCCTTTTTACCATCTTAGAAACTCTTCTTAAGTCAAGAGCAAAAATAGACGGATTCATCTTCATAGCTATTGACTGGCATAAGGCCTCTTTCAGTTTTTGTATTCTGCCTCATTCCAAAATGATGCCAGGTGGATGACAGATAACAAGTAAGTGGGGTATAGGTAAAGAACAAAAGGAAAAAGGAATATTAATTGGCAACAAGAGATGAATTACTACATGCAAATTCATGCCACTGTGAGGAAGAAGGCAAAACATGAACACAAAACCAAAGAGCACTTGAAAGATAATAATGATAACAACAACAATAATGGCAAATACGTACGGCGGACTTACGATTTGCCAGACAATGGTGGTAAACATGTCTACATTGACTGTGTCATTTACTTCTTACTGCAGCCTTATGGACTAGGTAGGATTATTTGTGTTATTTTACAGATGAGGAAACTGAGGCACAGAGAAATTAAGAGCTTCCAGGTCAACCAGCTACTAGATGATGGATGCTGGATTTGAACCCAAGCATTGTAGTTTCAAGACTCTGCTCTTGACCATTCTTAGCTTTACACCAAATACACACATTGTTGTTGCTAATGAAAAACCTATTGTTTTCTGGCATTGGGTGTAAGGGAAATGGCTCTTTGTGCCTCATGAGTGGAACATGCATGCTTCTAAGGCTAGTGGCTTTCTCAACATCCTCCATGATGCTAAAGATGCTGACAGGCCGATGATTGTTTCTTGTTGATCCCACAATGCAAGCCGAGGCCCAATGCCAGAATGCAATTCACTAAAAGTGAGTAAAAGTAAAAGGAGCTAAAACAATATGGTTCAAGTATTTAGTTTGGATGGCTTACCTTGACCTTGAGATATAATCTAAACCATCTAGGGAGACAGATGGACTTCATGTCCTTCAAGCAATCCTCCATGGAGCCTCCTTAGCTGTAAACATTCCTTGAGTACTGCTCTGCTGGAGGAAAAAGAAAAATCACGACCATAGAGAATGGAGACCATAAATCTGGAGTGAAACTAATCTCAGTTTTGCCTTCAGTGTTACTCGGCAGTCCTATTACATGTGCTCTCCCACTTCCCCCAACTGCTATTCCAAACCTTTACCACTCTTCAAAGCTTTCAATCTTCTCTTTGGGATGACCTTGTTTCTAAGTTAGGGACTAGCAGCCATCAAAAATGGCTTCCTTCGTTTTCCCACCCATTCAGCCACAAGCCCATTTGGATCTGCACCCATCCTTTCCCTGTCCTCACCTCTAGCAAAAGACAGTTTTCCTGTCGAAGCTAACTCTGTCCACTGGTGTCCACCTTGCCTCCTTATAAAATGTGCTTTATCGGGGCGCCTGGGTGGCTCAGTCTGTTGAGCATCCGACTTCGGCTCGGTTCATGATCTCGCGGTTCGTGGGTTCGGGCCCCGCATCGGGCTCTGTGCTGACAGCTAGCTCGGGGCCTGGAGTCTGCTTCGGATTCTGTGTCTCCCTCTCTCTCTGACCCTCCCCTGCTCGTGCTGTCTCTGTCTCTCTCTCAAAAATAAATAAAATATTAAAAAAAAAAAGAAAATGTGCTTTATCAGTAAGGTCCTTTTCTTATGTCCGATGCTCCATTGGCTGTTCCTCTCCATGTACAGATATGTTCATCTTTTTCCTTTAAAGGAGACAACAACAAACAAAACCTATTTATTTTTTTTTTTATTTTTTTTTTTACAAATAGTTTATTGTCAAATTAGTTTCTACATAACACTCAGTGCTCATCCCCAAAGTGCCCTCCTTCATGCCCATCCCCCCTCCCCCCCACATCCATCAGTCCTCAGTTTTTGTCAGCATTCAAGAGTCTCTCATGGTTTGCCTCTCTCCCTTTCCCCCACCATTTCCGCCCTTCTTCTCCCCCTTGGTCCTCCGTCAAGTTCCTCCTAATCCTCCTATACGTGCAAACATATGGTATTTGTCCTTCTCTGCCTGACTTATTTCGCTCAGCATAACACCCTCAAGGTCCATCCATGTTGCTACACATGGCCAGATTTCATTGTTTCTCATTGCCATGTAGTATTCCATGGTATAGATAAACCACATCTTCTTGATCCATTCATCCGTTGATGGACGCTTAGGCTCTTTCCATGTTTTAGCTATTGTGGAGAGTGCTGCTATGAACATTGGGGTACATGTGCTCCTATGCATCAGCATTTCTGTATCCCTTGGGTAAATTCCTAGCAGTGCTATTGCTGGGTCATAAGGGAGTTCTATTGTTAGTTTCCTGAGGAACCTCCACACTGTTTTCCAGAGGGGCTGTACCAGTTTACATTCCCACCAACAGTGTAGGAGGGTGCCCGTTTCTCCACATCCTCGCCAGCATCTAGAGTTCTCTGATTTGCTCATTTTAGCCACTCTGACTGGCGTGAGGTGGTATCTCAGTGTGGTTTTGATTTGTATTTCCCTGATGAGGAGGGATGCTGAGCATCGTTTCATGGGTCTGTTGGCCATCTGGATGTCCTCTTTGGAGAAGTGTCTGTTCATGTCTTCTGCCCATTTCTTCACTGGGTTGTTTGCTTTTCGGGCATGTAGTTTGGTGAGTTCCTTATAGATTCTGGATATTAACCCTTTATCTGATATGTCATTTGCAACTATCTTTTCCCATTCCGTTGGTTGCCTATTAATTTTCCGGGTTGTTTCCTTTGCTGTGCAGAAGCTTTTAATCTTGATGAGGTCCCAACAGTTTATTTTTGCTCTCGATTCCCTTGCTTTTGGGGATGTGTCAAGTAAGAAGTTGCTGCGGTGGAGGTCAAGGAGGTTGTTTCCTGCTTTCTCCTCTAGGGTGTTGATAGTTTCCTGTCTCACGTTCAGGTCCTTTATCCATTTTGAGTTGATTATGGTGTGAGAAAATGATCTAGTTTCATTCTTCTGCAAAACAAAACCTATTTAAATCACTAATTTTTTTTTTTAGCACCTCTATGTTTCTTTCTTTGACAGCTCTCTTCTTTCACAAAGTGCAAGCTAGATTTCCTTGCTCTGACTCCATATCACCTATTTACTATTGGAGCCATTCTAAGCTGGCTGTAGGGATGGCACTGCACTGAGGTGGCCCTACTCACTTCCTGACGCAACGGATAGCATTTTAAATTCTCATCTTATATGACTTGTCCTGCCTGCTGATTATTCTCCCTTACTTGCAGTCCTAGTTTGCCTTTCACAGCATTTCGCTTTCTTTCTCTCTCTCTCTCCTATCTCGCCCTCCCCCCTCTCTCTACTGGTTTACCTTTCCACTGATTACTCCTTTCTGTTGCCTTGACTGCATTCTATTTCTCTCCCCTCTCCTTAAATGTCAGTGTTTTCTTTCCCATTCACTTTTGGGGAGAATCTTGGGCCCTTACCAAGTTTTTACATCTGAATTTCTAACCTGAGCCCATATCTCCAACTGTTTTCTAAAGAAGTTCCATGTGGATATCCCAAAGGTACTGCAAACTCAGGATGTCCAGAATCGAACATCTCTGCTTTGGGGCCCATCCCTATTTACTACACAAAACCCTCTCTCCCTCCTCAATTTTTTTAAATTACTTTTTTAAAATGTTTATTTATTTTTGAGAGACAGAGTGTGAGTAGGGGAGGGGCAGAGAGAGAGGAAGACAGAATCCAAGGCAGGCTCCAAGATCTGGGTTGTCAGCACAGATCCCGAGGCAGGGCTCAAACTCATGAATGATGAGATCATGACCTGAGCTAAAGTTGGCACTCAAGTAACTGAGCCACCTAGGTGCACCATCCCTGATTCTTTATATAAGTGAGCATTAGACCCCTACCCCAGTTTTCCAAGCCAACATTGTTGGATCGTTGGATCCCTTTCTCACATTCTGGGCAACACATCCTCTTTATTCTTCTCTCTCTTATCTATCATGTCTAAGGGTGTTACCATTTTACTTGATCAGGTCCACCGATTCCCTTAACTACTGCAATACAATCCTTAACATTTCTCTCCAGGAACTTCCATTTCTAACCTCCCATGCTTTCATAGTAGCACCGGAGTTCAAATACAAAAATTTGATTACATTATTGCCTCAATTTACAATTTAATCATTAGCATCTCATGACTCATTGCATACAATTCGAAATCTTTTGTCTGCCTGTAAAACACCTATTCATACGTCTCCTTCCTCTGAGAAGTTTCCTAGGACAGATTGAAATGTGTTATCCTAATGTCCTAGTCAACTTTGAGGATCATCTGATTTTGTAAATCTCATTGGATTTACTTGTTTGTAAGTCTGAGTCCTCACTTGTTTAAATGCCCTGAGAGTAGGAACTTGCTTTCTCAACTTTGTGTCCACAGCATGTAATATACTAGTTGGCACTGAGTAAACATTAAGAGAATGAAGGAATTTTCAGAAAGTCTATAATTGCCATGAGTGGAAAGAATCTCGCCTGGGGAATCTCTTATCTTAACAAGAGACCAATACTCAATTACTTCTTCATAATAACTCACTCTTCCTCTCAGGGGGAATATATATCCAGAAAATATTGGCGATTGAGTGATCCAAAACTGTTGAGGTTAACTAGCAAAGTAGAATGAAGGGATGCTTGGTAGTTCCCAGGTGTTGGGAACCAGCATCTTGGACACAAATGGACAGTGGCATCCATTTATGACCTGGGTAACCTGAAGCAAATCTCCTAGCCTCCTTCTCTCATCCTTTGTGTCCTGTTTGACCCTGAGATTTGGATTCTGGGGAAAAACAACCCCTACACTAATCTGGCCCTTTAGGGTCAAGTCAGCCTAATCCCTATGGATACCCAACTCTCCTAGCATTTGGCATCTCCGTAAACACACAATTAACACATACCTAGAGATTTACTGGCTGATATCTTCATCTTTGCCACATTCTTTTACGTTGATGATTTAGTGGTGGATAAAGCTAGGCCAAGAGCATGATTTATCCATTTGACCTTTCACCTACCCTGGAGCCTCATTCAAATCTGTATTTTCCGGGTAGGCCTGTATTTTAATCATTAAGTTACATTCCCCACTTTTTTTTTTGTCTCCTTTTCAAGCCTTGAAACAAAATCAAATTATGTATTTTGAATCAAAAGAGAATTGCGAGAGAGAGTCAGTCGTGGTTCAAAAGGAGGCAGGTTCAGGAACAGGGGAAAAGCAGACTGTCCAAGGCTCAAAGCGAGAGCTACGTTGTGGTGACTGGGGCTTATGGATCAAGACTAACAAATGTTTTGCTTTTAATTTAAAAAAGATGCTACCATTTGTGGCTAATTTGCTTTATAAAGAACCAGCACCACTGGCAAGGCTAAATAACGTGTGCCTTTTTCCTCGGCTCTACAGGGTTGTTATGAGAATTAAATGTGGTGACATAGATGAAGGCAATTTGCCAATTATGAAGTTCTCCATTAACCCGTACTATTACTGGAGCAGCCACTTCGTAGATACTATCACCTTTGGGGTCACTAAGTTCCACAGTGGCTAGTTCCAGGGACACCCTGGCCTTGATCAGTATGGCAATGTTTGCCCCCACAGGAATACCAAATACACCACCTGCAGAGTGCTTTATTTGCTTTAAAGGCCAAGGATCTTTTTCTTATTTAAAAAAATGTAAAAGACTTTCTGTTTTTGAAACAATAAGTGGCACTGACATCTCTCAAGATTGAAAGCACTATTGTCTCATTTTTAAGCACCCCCTTATTATTAGGCGAAGATGTTGTTGGCAGGAATGAATAATTAGGTAACTCTTTGTGGGCACATTTTGCTCAGGTCCCAAGGGGAACAGTACAATTGTAACATCTCCTTGGATTATTTCACAAACATATGGCAAAGAAAGCACCTGAACCAGATGTACAAGCATATTATACTAGGTCTGTTTTAACTTAAGACTGTGAAATACATCAGATGGTGAAGTTATTTTGGTCGTGAACATCCATCATGGAAATATAGAGAAGTATCGTCTCTTTATTGTCCATTTTACCTGGACTGGAAATAATCAAGAACAAAACAGCTTGGAAATCATCACCTGCAGTAGAAGATTCCAGGTAAAGTTCAGGACCTAATGAAGTCCATGGTCTGGATTTCCATGGGCCCCAGACACCTCCACATAGTTTATTAATGCCTAGTACCAATATTCACTGCCGGCAGGTCTGGAATCTCAACTAAACAATGATTATTTTCAATTCTCTTCTGCTGATCTTGTGTTTTTCACTCCTCTGGAGATGCATATGGGTAATTTAATATGGAATTTTTTAATAATGAGGATATAGTCTCTCCTGATTCAGTAGGGAGTTTCTTTGGGGTTTTTTTTTAGCCTATTTTATTATTACAACATTGGCTATTTATTTTACTAAAGACTCATCATCTGGTGATGAGCCGGTTTCTTGGAATCATAGTAATCCAAGCAGAAATGTCCATCCCACTTGCTAGTGGGAACACCCAATTTCAGAATGATTGGGATAATTTTTAATCCGAGTTACTTAAATTTCAGAATTAGAAGACAGAGATGCCATTGAACTCTCGAGTGTACAGTGTTGTTCTTGGTCTGATAAGAAAATAAAGGCTACATAGGTGCGGGGAACTATATTTTCCCTTCAGTACACACATGTAAATTCTGTTAGCATTAATGAGTGCCTCTTGCATGTGTACTGAAAAGGATGTGGACCAAGTTACAATGGAATCTACTACTTTACCCAGTTAAAAAAAGAAAAGACAAGACTTGCACCACATTCCTGAGCTTTTCCTGATAAAGAGAAACAGAGCACTGAGAGTATGTAAACAATATGGTGGCGGCGGCATCAGGGAAAAGGTACTTACTTTTTATAGCCTGCATGGCGTAGAGCGGAGATTTTGGGGTTGAATTACTATTGTTGGCGAATGCTGAAGCTAATAGAGGCCCACAGAGTCTTGGATATTCTGCCTTTGTGTTGCATCAAAATAAGGGAACGAAGTATTTATGAACTTAATTCCACTTTTCAATTTTTCCCCCTTTGAAATGGCAATTCTCTGCATGAGAATATGTATAGATGCGCACTTCGGATGTGTTCCTAGCCAATGTGATGTTCCATAAATGTGGTGCACCTGTGTTTTCTTGGTCACCCTGCTGTCACTGGGGTGCCTTAAAGCTCTGTCTCCAAAATAAGTGAGTATGGGGAGGGGAGCAGGAGTGTGGGGGAAGGGGGAGGCTCTTCCCCTCCCCTTTCTAAAAAATGTCTTCTCTTTTGAAAAGCCTTGGAATGTAGATTTAATTTCAGGTTAAGATGTAAGGTTTATCCCAGTCCAGAGAAGTTGACAAATCCCCATCTGGGATTGTGGTGGCCTCATATGCCTCATATTGTACCTATCTCACAGCGATGGAGCTCTGTTTATAATACACACCTCTAATATTGCAGAACTGCTGAGGTCAGGGCATTCTGAGCCTTGGGGTATTAGGCAAACAACCACCCCAAACAGCACATCACACAGAGGTCCCCTTTGTAAAGCTGCTAACCCAACACCCCTCAGCGACCAGTGGGGACGCGACATATTAATGACCTCGACCCAGCAAGCCCAATGCCCTGATCAGTGTGAAAAGCGGACTCTGAGCATGGGGAGAAACCACAACCATTGGAATGAGATGACTGGTGATGAAGGCAGACGACAAAACAGGAATACAGATCTGTGCCCTTACCTTCATTTGCCCCCTGAAGATTTAAACTTCTGATGGTAAAAGCAATAATGCTCTGACCTTAGAGGGCTGGGGCTGTGTTGCCACTGGTTGTTTAAAGAATCAATTCCTCAGCAGCACTAGTATCACTGACTCTGGTGGTGGCAGCCACGGCGGCAGCAGCCACGGAAACTGGAGTTTAGTCATGTTGGCATCAGACTCTAGAAAGGGGAGGGCAGGGAGAGAGGGAGTCTATTGGCCTAAAAAGCTGAAACATCTGCTGGGGTTATTAACAGCTTTTTGGCTGAGTTCAGCAGCAGGGCACCTTGTGGTTGATAGATTCTTCTCTCAGCAATTCAAAACAATGCAGTTAAAGCAAATTTCTCATTTTCAGAGCACAGCTTAATGAGGCATACAGTATTTTAAAAATAGTCACACTTAAAATGGTCAATAGCAGGGACTGCAATCAGTGGTTACCTTCGGTACTCCATCGAGTTGTTAACTTTGTCAGGATGATTGCATAACGTGGATTTTTCGAGAGACCACTGTAGCTCACAGTTAACTCACTTTGTAGGAATTTACATTATTTATGAAGTTTATGCAGATTATTCAACGGTGTAAATGTTGGCCAACTTGATCAAAACCACTTTGAGGCCTTGTGGCTTTCCCTTCCCAAAAGTGGGCTTTAAACCATTTTTAGGCCCAAAGGTCCAATTCCGGGAAAGGGCCTGAAGGGCCATATTTTGAAGATGAAGCAAAACGTAACATGTGATGACAGCCCCAGCTGGAAAGAGCATTGGTTGGAAGTCAGGCGGAAGGTTCTAGGCTTGTATCAACTGGCTGGATGAGTCCTTGGGCATCACTCAATCTTTCGGCCTCAATTTCTTCCCAAGGAACATAGTGGGTATGTCTCCAGATGTTCCCATCCAGCTCTGTCCTATCCTGGGGGCTGTGGGGTTCAGATTCAATTTTAAAGTGTTCCTTTTGTGAAATCCATGATTGAAACCAAGTTGAGACTGCCCGCAAATGCCATTTTGCATTAGTACATGACGGTATGTGTGGTATTTGGGTGGGGGCATCAGACAAACTGTAAAATTAAATAGCTCTGTCAGTCACTTCAAGTGAGTGGGCCATATGCTGTAAGAGACGTGCGCAAAGTACAGCCAGCCTCAGCTGGCTCTCCTAGCGTGTTAGTTTATGTGGCCAGATGACAGCGTCCAGCCCAAGGAAGGGTCACACATGGCTTTGTGTCCTATCCGCCCAGCACACAAACTTTGGCAGAAGGAATGGGGTGATGAGGGAGAGGGAAGGCTGCCCTGAGATGGACCAACATCTGTGATGTCACTGAAGCACCGCCTCCTCCCGCCTCACCCATTCATTGCTCATCACTGGCCCCAGTGCCCAGCACATGGTAGGAAAGGAAGGAGAGGTTTGCCAAGTCACTGCTTCTCCAGGTAAAATGATGATCTGACCACCAAATCAAAGGAGAAGAGCACTCCCCATTTCCTGCATTCTAATCCAGGACTTTCTAGGGGGCAGTGACAGTATTTTGGTCTATCCAAAAATGATCCTGGTTGGTTCTAAGACACACCCTGGTGGGCAAGGGTCCCATGAATGTGGGCGTGCTTCTAGTCTCCATAACCAAACAGCTTCTATCACTGAGGCTGAGGGTACATGGTCCAAATCACATTCATTTGGCTTGTCCCTTACCTTAGTAACAGCTCCAGTTTCCCTCAAACCGGCTAGGAGCATCGTACAAGTGAAGTCAATAAGAACAAATTGAAGCCTTTCCATGCTGCCCAGAAGTGTTCATACGGTGTGGTCCTTTATTCCTGAATCAACTTCAAGGAATACCTTCACAATGGCCAGAGCCTTTCCATCCTGCAGATTGAGGACAAGAATATCCTCAAGTTCCTTGCAGCAGAACCTCTTTCGTTGGTACCAGGCTTGACTTTTAGCTGGAACAGTATATAGAAGGTAACCTCATACCTCTGCAGGGATGTAAGCTACTTGGGAGATCCTTCTGATGGCAGTTTGGGGCCCTTGTTACCATTGAAAACTCAGCTGATATCACATCGTGTTCCCCAGGAATACCAGTCAATGTGCTGTTCTGAAATTTGCTGTTGCCACAGCAGATCTGCCCACTGCTGAACGATGAACACCTGGAGCCCTGTCTACAGTCTCCAAGTAGTTTGCTGAGAGCCTTGGTTTTGGGGGCGAGCCATCTCAGGGCAGACTACCAGCCTCTCCCAGAGCTCTGTGGTACAGGTGCCCCACTGTGTTTCTGTGTCTCAGGAACACTGTCACCTTGTGCAACAATTAGGGAGCCACCAGTGGGTCTGATGTGGGGGATGCTGGCTCAGGTAGTCCTGAGTAAGCACAGCATATCTTTCAGAGCCTCCATGGAAAGTCATCCCTAAGCTTTTCTTCTACAAAGAGACAGATGAGTTGGGAAAGGAAGATCCAGCCTTTGTTGGAAAGACAGTGACCAACGTTTCTGGGTAAATGGGATGCCCAGCTCCTGAATCCAGTGCTACTGAACTTGGGGCTACAGACTCTCTGAAGGCCCATGTAACACATGCTACTTATTCAGCAACTCCCTACTGAAGCTTGGAGACTCAGGCTGGAGACTATCGCTCCTGCCCCATAGGCCGCTGAATGGGTAGTCACATTCATTAAAGCCACAGTATGGCCTTAAGATGGTCATAAAGAGACATAAAGAGACAGACTCTTAAAAAGTACCCTAAAATAAGGCTGATAGGAAATAGATATCAGTGTACTACTCCCTTCCCTAACATATCAACAAATCTATGTCAGAAACAAGTATGGACATGCCCGCCCATCCCATGTCACCCAGAGCATGGATGTTGTTTTACAGGAAATGAGTGTGTGTGTGTGTGTGTGTGTGTGTGTGTGTGTGTGTGTGTTTGTGTGAGTTTTAAACACCACATCACCTGTCAAGTCAGGGCATGCATGAGACCCAATAGCAAATATTTTTTGTATTACTGAATTAAAAGTGATAGTATCGTATTTGAACTTTGCTGTACTTAAACATAATTCAATTCAGAAGAGCATATGTAGTATTTGATAAAATTAAGTAGAAAATAGGCAAGCCATGGACCATCTTTATTTGGGCCAATAAGCTAGTAGTTAATTTTGAGTAAGCCTAACCTGTATATAATAATATGTCTTTTTCCAAAGTAAAGTAAGACTAAGAATTGTTATCATTTACTGTTAAATATAAGACCATCATACTTTTTCAGAGTGAGTATGAAAATTTCAAGGTTTAATAATAACTGAGTGACACCTAGTATAGTATCTTAACAATTGGTTAAGAATTGTTTTTTTTTTTTATGTTTTTTAAAAATTTTATTTCTGAGAGAGAGAGAGAGCATGAACAGGGGAGGGTCAGAGAGAGAGGGAGAAACAGAATTTGAAACAGTCTCCAGGCTCTTAGCTAGCTATCAGCACAGAGCCCAATGTGGGGCTTGAACCCATGAACCATGAGATCATGACCTGAGCCGAATTCAGATGCTTAACCGACTGAGCCACCCAGGCGCCCCAAGAATTGTTCTTCTATAATCTGAATAAATCTTGTAATGATTTGTTACTTAGATGAAGGCTGCCATCAACATGAAATATGGAGGAGATAATACAATCTTGGTATGGCACAGAAAAGTAACTATATTCTAATAGCAATCCAAGGGATGATAGGGGTCATCTGGTCTAATCTCACTGTTAAATGGAGAGACAGGCATAGAGAGATAAAACTGCTTGTTCATGGCTACAACAGTGGGGTCTTTATGAACATTCCATTTGTCAGCATAGTTTTAATGACAAAACCAGACTCCCTTACAAGATATGTTATCAAAGATAGAGTAAATAATCTAAGATAGGATCCTAATCACACTGTCTATCTCCTTCTCTTTCATATAGTCCCCCAAATACCATTCTTTTAGAGAGGAATGTCTAGTCTCTGATCCAAAAGGAGTAGGAATTTACTCCTAAAATCCTTCAGTGGGGGAAAGTCTGTATTGATGGCCAGCACTAATAGTAACAATTCACCAATGAGTAAATAGAGATTTTGGTGTACTGAAATAGATAAGAATATAAAGCCGCACCAACTGTAAGTGAGATGCTCCAGGGAAGGAATACCAATACTGTTGAGTACTCTTTATGATCCAGACACCCTGCTAAGAGCTTTTCAAAGTATGTGATTTATTTTAATGGTAATAATCCTGTAAGGTAGGTACTTTTTTTTTTTTTTAAATGTTTTATTTATTTTAAGGAGAGAGAGAGAGACAGCGTGCGCAGGGGAGGGTCAGAGAGAGAGGGGGTCACAGACCGAAACAGGCTCCAGGCTCTGAGCTGGCAGTCAGCACAGAGCCCGACGCGGGGCTCGAACCCACGAACCGTGAGATCATGACCTAAGCGAAAGTTGGACGCTTAACCGACTAAGCCACCCAGGCACCCCTACTTTTTTTTTTTTTTTTAATAGATTAAGACACTGGGACCCAGAGAGAGGAAGAAAATTATCTACTGTTACACCATTACTATGTGGTAGATGTTTCAATCTCGGCCACCTGTCTTGACCTCTTTGTTTACATATATGTACAACACATATGTAGAAGGATATATGTTCAAATGAGCATGCATAGTAAGTGATGGGCATTATAGATCATAAGTGAAAGGAGAATTCAGAAGAAAAACTACTAGGTATTTCTGGAATGAATCAGTGATGAATCCTGTCAGATTAGAGTGCTTGGCTACCATGTTTCCTTGAGAAAATGGATGAGCCAAGTCTCGAGGAATAGATAGGTTTGGATAGGCAAATATGGAAAGGAAAAACATTTTTACTTTGGGGAAATTGATTCCAGCAGAGAAAGCATAGTAAAGAGACATGAGTAGATCATCTTGGCTAGAAAGGAATATTCCCTCTGGGAAGTCATGAAATACGGCTAGGAAGGAAGCTAAGATGTGGACTCTGCAGAATTCAGAGACAGGGTAAAGGGTTTGTATGTAATACTTTGGATGAGAGGACTATAAAAAGTTAGTTGGAGCTCAGTTAAGGAACCAGAGAAAGGAGAGTGTCTCAGATTTTACTAGGACAGTGCAGGTACGAGGTGGTGATGGTAGTGATACAATGAAAACAGACCTAAAGGAATTTACAGAGTAAAATAAGTACTGTTCCAAGAAGATGTGGGGGGTGACTGTAAGTCAATCCAGATATTATTCCCTGGAGGGACTGGGTATGATAAAGGTTGTCCAAATTGTTTTGCTTAGAATTATCTGTTGAATGTTTTGGTTAGATTGATTCAATTGTTGAATGCCTGCTACGTACTTGGCACTTCTCTGTTCCCTGCAGATATAGCAAGTGAGCCAGACAGCCCCACTCGGTGCTGCTAGGGGACTTACATTCTAGTGGGTGCTCTGGAGGCTATAGTTTGTGGGGGAGGGCGACTCATGAGCGAGGATTGCTTTTATTAGAAGATAGTGAGTTATAGAAGAGATTAGGGCAGCCCATGTTAAAATGTAGAGCAATGGTAAAGAATAATGTCATAGTAGGAAGACCAGGGTTAGAAGCCAGAAATTAGAAAGCCCATTGGAAGTAATCAGGTACCAAATCATTTCCAAATTACAAACTACTGCCTTTACATTCCCCGTGTACATATCCCCACAGTCTGCTTTTATCATTCGATTTATCCCATGCCCTAAACCCACATTTCTTTAGCGTTCTTTTGGTGTCACTAAATTTTTGCCTATCAAGGAAACAAGATTTGAATAATTCTATTCGTTTGCAGCACAGGAAGATATCTGACTATGTCTGATTGCTTCAGGAGTGCTATGAAATATTTTTATTCCATGAAATTCTTTAGGGCAGTGCTTCTCAAAATTTAATGTGCGCACAAATCACCTAAGGATCATGTAAAAATGCAGCTTCTGATTTTGTGTATCTGGGGTGAAGCCTGCAATTCTGCTTTTCTAAGCACCCAGTCACAGCTGCTACTCGTGGTCCTCAGAGCTAACTTTGAAGCCTTGGCATCATGGTGTTATTATATCTCACACTGACCTCTGTCAATGATGATACTGAAATCAACGGTTTTTATCTTGTAGCTATAAACATGTTAAGACAAAGATGATAAAAAAAGGAACTGAAACTGTGGGGAAGAAAAGGCATGTATGAATTTTGTTATGTAGGCAAGAGTATGGATCAATGACCAAAAAGAAGGACATTCTATGGGAAAAGACTTCCAGATTGGGTGAACCAAAGAAGTTTCATAAAAAATGAGGATTTTGAGTAGGTAAGGATTATAGTAGGTAAAGAAGGAGAGAAAACAAAAATCAGGGTTAGAAAATAAGATCAGTGACATATTATTTTGATTATTGTAGATTTGTAACACTCTTTGACATCTTATTACTACCCGTCATTACTGTAATCTCTCTGATTTTTACACTTGTTGTTTTGTTTTGGTTTCATGTGATCCTTAGATTGTTCAGTTTCAAGAAAAAAATATATTGAGATTGATGGATTTACTTAAGTTTAAGGATATTTTGAGGAGTGGATGACATTTCTTTAAGGCTGTCTTCCTATTGCTGTTTCTCCATTTATTATAGTCATATGCTCCTGAAAAATTTTTACAGTCACCTGGGAATATTTTCTTTTTGGGGGAAGTTCTTCCCTAAAAGAGCATCCTTCTCCAAGTAAGAGTTACTAAAATATCATTAATAGGAGTAACCCAAAAATACATATACTACCTAAGAAAAAAATCTATCTCTTCATTAACTAGTACCCCACAGCATCATAACTACCATAGTTTATTTCCCCATTACATTTGCTAATCAGTTACTGCTGATACATAGGAAAAACTCCTGAAGTTTGTATATATCACATGCACATTCTTTTCATTACAGTAAGATCACTGAAACTTATTATTTATTATCAAATGATTTTGAGTTTTTCACATAAATAATATCACTTCAAGATCATGATAGTAAGTTTCTCATTTCTTTTCCTACCTTACTGCATTGGCCAGAACTTCAAAAAAAATTAACCACAATGTTTAATGTGAATACATTTGTTTTCTATTTTGTTTTATCTTCTGTGATTTTATACCCAGATCAATATTATGGAGTCATTATTTTGTTTATCTTCTTTATCAAAACAAATATGATATTTGTGTTTAATTCTGATTAAAAATAATAATCCCAGATTGCCATTAGTCCTTAATGACTCAACCTTTCAAGTCTTGATTTCTTCTAGTTTTGCTACCTCTCTTGAATTGTCCAAGACAAACGTTTTAATTTTAGTCCTTAGATTTCTGAGATTTTATTTTATTTATTTATTTTTATTTATTTCTAGGAGAGAGAGAGAGAGAGAGAGCGTGAGCAGGGGAGGGTCAGAGAGAGAGGGAGACACAGACTCTGAAATAGGCTCCAGGCTCTGAGCTGGCAGTCAGCACAGAGCCTGACGCGGGGCTTGAACCCACGAACCGCGAGATCATGACCTAAGCGAAAGTTGGACGCTTAACCGACTAAGCCACCCAGGCGCCCCAGATTTCTGAGATTTTAACATACACATAAAAATGGTTTAGGTTAAAATTATCAGGTTACAATTTCTTCTTATAAAAATCTTTAAACAGTTGCTCCATTGATTCTCCCTTTTACAGAAGTCTGAGGTCAAGGTTGAGTTTGTTCTTATGTAGGATAATAGTTTTCCTCCCTGACTGAATGTCAGAGAGATTCAGTGCCAGTTCTCTCTGGTCTCAAACCAAAAGATGTCCTTAAAGGGACACATTAGCTCAGCTGTGGTTAGATCCTCAGGACTTGGGGCATTTCTGTGGAGCTGGGGGGTGGTGATACATTGCCTTATCCAGACAGCTCCTGCTTTCCCAATGCATGCTTGAATGGAGGCATGTTTGTAGAAACAGATGGGGAGCTAAAAGTCTGCCTGTTGGTGGGCAAGATAAAGGGAAAAGGCACAATGTGAGCTGTGCCTTGAGATATGATGAGTTTGCCAGGCCATGCAATGGTAGATGGGAACAATTCAAAGAGCCAGAATGCGGGGCACCTGGGTGGCTCAGTCAGTTAAGTGTCCAGCTTCAGCTCAGGTCATGATCTCACGGTTCATGGGTTCAAGCCCCACGTCAGGCTTTGTGCTGACCCCTAGCTCAGAGCCTGGAGCCTGTCTTCAGATTCTGTGTCTCCCTCTCTCTCAGACCCTCCCCTATTCCCTCTCTCTCTCTCTCTCTCCCTCTCAGAAATAAATTAAAAAATAGCATTAAAAAAAAAAAAAAACAACCAAAGAGCCAGAATGCATTCACAGCACAGAGATAGAAAAGGAGGCAACTTCACATAGGAAAACCACAGGGTGCGTGGAGGGAATAGAAGGAGGTGAGGCTGGCAGGTATCATGGGGCTGGTTGGAGAAACAGCTGAAGAAAAATGGGTGTTATTCTGAAGGCAATCACCATCCAAACCAATGAGGAATCATCCAAGGTAAAAAAGTGAAAAAGCATCATCTGACTTGTATTCAGACTTACCATGCTGGTCGTCAGCATGGAATTTAATGGTGGACCACTTGGGAGGAGAGATGAAGATCTGGAGTTGGACAATGGAAATGGTTCAGGGACTGATGAAAAACACATTTTGGGGTTTGAACTGACAAGAGATGCAAGGAAAGTAGAGACAGAGAGAGATGGGGGAGCCAAGATGACTGCCATTTCCCCAGAGTGTATAGAAGCCATCCAGGATGGAGCTGTCAACGGGGGTCTAGAAGTTGGGAGAATGCTCTGGGCTGGTGAAATAGAACTGCCATGCCTAAGTGGAAGACAGTGTGGTTATTCAGAGACGGATAATGAAAGGTAAAGCAAGAGCTGAAAGTCAAGGCTAAACACCACAAGGAGATTGGACAGGTCAAGCACTGAACATGCTGTAGGATTTGCAAGTGGAGAAATGAGTAGCCACTGCTTGAGGAGTCGCCACTCAGGTGTGGGATAGAAGCCAAGCAACCAATTACGAGAGAAATTAGGAAGGAGGCCTTGTAATCGCTTAGAAACTGGAAGTAAAGGGAAAAGAAAAGTATGTAGCTAGTTGATGTTGAGGCTAAGAGTTTTGCTTGCTTAATGTTTAAGGATGGGACTAAAGAATTAAGTCCCCAAATTAAGTTTGGCTTCTCCTGGGTCTTCGAGTTATTTTTGGTTTCAGCTCCCGACTGAACCACGGGACCTGCATATATTTCTGCTTCATTTATCTTTTCTTCCTTTATCTTCCAAATATTTGTTTTTTTCTCCAGAAGACTGTGTGATTGTATTTTAACATCTGCCATCTTAACGATCCTATTTGATAGAGAAAACCATCATTTCACTGAAATCAGCAACCTAGAATTAGAAGGCATCTTGGATCATTTGATCTAACGTACTCTCCCAAAATTGTAAGCCCCTGTAGCATCCTGAACATATTTCTAGTGATAGTAAATTGCTACTTCAGAAGGAAGCCAATTACTCTGGTTGGACATACTATACTTAACAGCATGTCTGTGTTAGTTCAGCTGGGATGTGTTTAGCTGCAAAGATTAGACGACTCCAAAATTGTTTAAACAAAGATGAAAATATAGTGAAGTGCTAAAGTAGGTAAGTTTCATAGTTTATGAAGTTAATGTTTCAACACAATGTCAAAGACCCAGCATTTTTCAAACTTTTCACTACGCTATCCTCAGTATATTGGTTTTAGTGCCCCTCATTGTCAAAAGATGGCTGCCATTATTCCAGGCATCACACATGATCATCAGATACCCAGCAGAAGAAATAGACCATATCCTGTTTGACTCTTTTTTGTTAGTGAGGAGACCTTTTCCAAAAGCCCTCAGGAGACTTCCACCTTACTACTGCATAGTGGCAATGAGTGTGGACAATAAGCTACACACCTTGGGTCTGTAATCTAGTTCTACTCACACAATTCCTGGGACAAGTATTTTTAGTCTCTGCCACTCTGAATTTCCTCAGCTCTAAAACTTAGATAGTTATACAACCTACCTCATAGGGTTGGCATAAAGATTAATATTCATATACATAAGGTACTGGGAAAAGTGCCTATCATACAGTAAGTGTTCAGTAAGTGTCCATTATCATGCATTCAACAAACCTAATTAGGCTACATGTCCATCCCTTAACCAGCTACTGGCAAAGGGAAGGGGGTTACTATGATTGGCTTTGAAACTCAGTATTTATCCTCGAAATGGGGACTAAAAATGTGATCTCTATCTGGATGTATGAATAAAACCCAGACTCTGTTAACAGGGAAGGGAGAAGGGATAGATGCCTCTTGGGGAGGCCACCAATAGTGTTGACCATACAATGCACAACTAACTTGCCAATGACTTTCATCCTATTCATTATCAATTTGCCAACAGCAGTGATGTTGGGAGAAGACAGTGGAGGCAAAGACAATATTTTGCTTAACATATACAGTTGACAAAAAGATGAGACAGAGGTCGCGGGCACTGACATGGCCCCCTACCTCCAGTAAAAATTCCATGTGGAGGGGTGCCCGGATGGCTCAGTCACTTAAGAAATTGACTCTTGATTTTGGCTCAGGTCATGATTTCACAGTTAGTGAGATTGAGCCCCACATCAGGCTTTGTGCTGACAGCATTGACCCTGCTTGGGATTTCTCTTTCTCCATCTCTCACTACATTTCATACTCTTTCTCTCTTTCTCAAAATAAACAAACATTTAAAAAACAGTCCATCTGTACCTGTTGACTTCCTAAAAAAGTTAATTACTAATAGCCTGCTATTGTTTGGAAGCCTTAATGATAAAATAAGCCACCAATTAATACATTTTTTGTGTTATGTGTATTATATACTATATTCTTAAAATAAAGCAAGAGGGATAAAAAAAAAGAATGTTATTACAAAAATCGTAAGGAAGAGAGAATACATTTAACATACTGTATTTATAAAAAAAAAAAAAAGAACTGTGTATCATTGGGCCTCCAGAGTTCAAACTTAAGTTGATCAAGAGTCAACTGTACTGGAGATATATTGCTAATATACATAATCTAAGTAAGTTCATCTTGAATCCTATTAATTAAAAACTGAAAATATATTTTAAATACCTAACAAATAGTTGCAATATCATCTCAAACATCAGCATAAAAGAACTTCTATTTTGACATCAATTTGCAAAGGTTTCTCTGCCTACTCTTCTCCCTTGATTCTCTCAACAATCAGGTGATGTATGAAGGACCAGTACTATCACCATTTGCAGGTGATACGGATGCTCTTAGATCTCTAGAAGTAACCTCGGATACAGAGTCAAGAAGTAGCAGATTTCAAACTCAAATTTGATTCACCCATTTCTTGGTTAGAAGTTTTTCTTCTCAACCACAGTGGCTTGCCTGTAAAATAAAGACATTCTGAAATGTTTTCTTCAGCCGTCATTAGCAGTGGCTCACTTCATCATACAGTCAAGAATCAAATGCAATGTGCCAAGAACATGGCAGAATATATGTGAGCATATAGCCAACCATGACATTCTTAGCACTGTTCATTCCCAGAGAAGTAAATGCACACATTTATGTGTTACTTTTCTATGGAAGGGTTATCTGGAGTCTCTTATTGTTACGAACGTTCTTTCTTCAAGTGCCCAGTGTTAATTGCTAACTCCTAATTTTCTTTTTCAAACCAAAATTGGCAATGGGCCATTTGAAAATGTGATTGCAGAGAATATGAAGTACAAGAAACCTCTTCACAAAAAGAAATGTTCACTTAAAAAAAAAGTTTCATCCCAGAAAGGCAGAATTTGGATCTCCATTAAAAACCGCAAAAAATTGCCTGTCGCTTATATTGATTACTGTCGTGATCGACGGAATGGGATAGTTGGTGACCTTTAAAATTACCATTATAATAGAAAGTTTTTGACATATTTTATAAGAGCGCTGGAATCATTGTTATTTACATCATGATATACTAAACGTTTCTGTCAGAGGCCCCACCTGAGGCCCTGTGGACATCTGGTTAAATGACACTGCACCCCTATTCCTATGGCTTATGGCAGCCCGGAGGCCTCCCTGTGATTTCTAGATGTGTCGAGGACTTACTTTTTTATGATTTTCTTTGCACCTGCATGCCAAGATCCTGGAAGGAGACTAAGGATCTGCTTTGAATGACACAAGTAGGAGACCTCAGGCTCTTCACTGGTTTTTAAAACAGACAAACCAACCAACCGCTCACTCTAAACATTTTATGAGTTAAATAGCCCTTGGAGGGGAAATGGAGGTTCATGGGGTAGGGCTCCATTGAGAATCATTTAGGCTCTCCCCCTCATTTCACTTCCTATCTGGAATGAATGGAATATTATTCTTCCTCTCTCAGCTACACCAGACGTCCTCACCCCAACGTCCCATGTTTTCCATTGTCAGGATATTTTCTCTTACTCTTCTCTTTCCAGGAGGGAAATCTGGCATCTACCGGCAGTACCAAACAGTTTTTTCCTACTTCTTTGCATTTCTAATTCACCTTGCCCAGTGTGTGAACCATAGTGAGTACAAATTATTAAAAGGTTACTTGTTCTGACTCCCCCACCATTCTTTTCTCAGGTGAAATCATAATTTGGACCAGAGGTTGCAAACTAAGGCGAGATGGCCAAATCCGGCCACACCTGTTTGTTACTATTTTTCGTCTAAGGTTGGTTTCACAATCATGCTCCCTAACGGCGGAGTTGAGCAGCTGAGACAGAGACAACGTGGTACACTGAGCTGAGAAGATTAACAAACTGACCTCTTAGTGAGAAACTCTGCCTGGTTTAGGCAACATTCTTGAAAATACTTCACCTGTCCTAGGGCTTTGCTGTTCACATTTTTATGTATCGTATTTATCTTGGTCCTCTAGCACCTCAGAAGTGCCTATTCTTTCATTTTACAGATGAAAAAATTAGAGAAAGACAAATACCATATGATTTCACTAATATGCAGAATGTAAAATACAAAACCAATGAACAAACAGGCAAAAACCGAAAATGAATCATAAATACAGAGAACAAACAGGCAGTTGCCAGAAGGGAGGGGGTTAGGAGATGGGTGAAATGGCGGAAGTGTATTAAGAGGTACAAACTTCCAGTTATAAAATAAATAAGCCATGGGGAGAAAAAACACAGCAAAGAGAATAGAGTCAATAATATTTTAATAATATCCAGTGACTCCACTTATTGTGGTGAGCATGGTATAATGTACAGAATGGTCAACACTATGCTGTACACCTGAATTTAACAGAACATAGCATGTTAACTATGCCTCAATTAAAAATTAAATTAAAACAAAATCAGTAAAAATAAAATTCAAAGTGTACGGGGACAGAGTTAAAGATGGGATGGAGTCAAGATGGAATATACAGTCAAGCAGTATACTGGTAGGCAGTTTCTCCCCTAATCTCTTAATTTAGACAATTAAAGTCCAATAGGAATTTCCTGTTAAAAAAAAAAGAAAACAAGCAAAGAAAGATTAGAAGGTGACTAACCCAAGATCACAGAGGTGGCATGTGACAATTTGGGGATTAGTATAAACTGATCTGTTGAAAGAATATGGATGACGACCTTTTGAAAGGAGAGGGGAACTAATCTGCCATGCAGAGACCTACTTAGCCTCCCTCTTCCAGGGTTGAAGAGAGGCCATTTTTGTTTGGGGCCATTTTTGTTTGGTCCTGTTCCATTTACTCTGAATGCTTGAGGTGAATTTGCCTGCTCAGTTACCTCCCCAAATCTGTCAGTGGGTGGGAGAAGTTAAAATGGATGAGACAACTGCAGATTCATCCTCCTTAACTCTGCACTCACTGGAGTAGGATTAGAAGGCACAGAAATGCCCCCGAGCCCAATAGCTGCCTAGGATGCATAGGCACCTCAGAGCCCAGCTGCTGCTTTGGATATGTTTTGACACTGGTTGGGACTGTTGGCTTGGCCTTTTTACTCTGAATTCAGTGCTCTTTGCACTACATGAAGCAGACTGTTGAATAATGACACCACAAATGAATGGTCATGATTTCATTAGGAAAACACAAAAGAAGAGATGAAATTTTGTGCTGAATTTCAAATGTGACCATCATCAGTTCTTCACCTCTTTGTAGCTGTAGATTGCTCTTCACCTCCTGTGGGTGGTAGTCTAATTCCTTTCCCCTTGAATCTGGGTGATCTTGGGGGCAAGTTTGAGGTGGGAGTTCTGATGTTAGGTTTTAAGAAGTTGGGTCTTCTACCTCTACCTGGGTCTCTTGGAAAGCTCATTCTGAGAAACTCCCTCTCAGAACCTAGCTGCCATGCTGTGAGAAATGGAAGCCACATAGAGCACAGACAGGTGTTCTAGTCAAAGACCCCAGCTCATTCACCCAAGAGCCATGTGTGAGTGCCATCTTGGATGACCAGCCAAATGGAGCCTAAAGGAGAAGCACCCAGACAACCCATACACTTGTGAAAGTTAATACACTGTTTTTTTTTCAAGCCACCACATTTTGGCATAGTTTTATGCAGCTACATACAACCAAATAAAAGCTTAAAAACCCAAATGCAATTTTGTTATGATCAAGAAAGATGGACATATTTTCTGAAGCCAACCTAATCAAGGGAGCCCAGTCAGAAAAAAATAATTCTCTAAAGTCAGTGCGACAAAACTAAGTTTCAGATTTTTGGGGGAAGAAGTGGGGGTGAGATGTGTGCAGGTGGGAAGAAGTTCTTACAGCATATTCATGCCTCAAAGTTGGCTATTGGTAGCAAGAGAAAATTTCCCCTGTAGATGCTTCAGTCATAAGGATCTTACTCCCAGTGAAAATTAAAGAGGTGCAGAATAGAAATTTCATAGTATCTTCCCAGGATAGACCCAGGAATGAGGATTTCTAAAGTTTTGCCCAGGAGAAGAGAAGCCTTGGCTAGAGGAAAGACAAAGGAGTAGAACAGAGAAAATGAAATATTAGAGTCACCCCAGGAACACCTGGGTTTCCATCTGAGGCTGACTTTGTATCCCTGAAAGGTAATCCTATGGGAAGAGGGAAAAAAATGCTTTGTTCTATCGGCTGCTCCTCACGGGCACTCTCAGCTGGCTAATAAAATAAAACTGTCTACATACCTCACAGTGAACTGCTTGCACGCTTTAAGATCCCATTAGTGTCTGGATGTCAATGAGTTTGTTTTCCTCACAGAAAGACGGTGGTCATCTCCTGGAGTCAGAGGCATCTGCAAGGGTCTCCTTTCAAATTTAGAACGAGGAAGTCTCAACACTGTGTTTCTTTTCTAAAGGTGTGTGTGTGTGTGTGTGTGTGTGTGTGTGTGTGTGTGTGTGTGTATTCGACAAGGTCAATTTTCTGGAACAGTAAATTTTAGTCCTTCCTTCTCCAACATCTTCCACTCGTTCTCCCAAGCTTGCTGCTTCTATTTTGTCTTTCTTCCTCCCTCTTGTTAGTGCTGGGTGTGCCATCACCCCTCCAAATCTTCCCTGCACTCATTTCTCCCTGACTCTGCACAGAAAAGCTGACTTACAATGACTTCATCAATAGACACCCTTGCCCTTCCATTTCTGGTTGAGTTCAGTCAATGGGGAGTCCTGGAGAGAGAGTGAAGGAAGTGACATCATGATATTTATTCCCTTGGCTTTCTCTCTGCAGTCATCTTGAACCAGTGGTGTCTGAAGGTCTGAGCTCCTCTCATGACACCCCTCTCTCATTTTGGTTTCAGTAACTGCTTCCACCCCTCATCTCTTGGGCCTAGAAATTTTAACAGCTGTGCTTTTATTATGTCAGGGTGCTGTACTAACCCTTACGGCTTCTCTACAACTCTGTAAATAGTCTCTTCCTTAAATTTACTAAATTCTCACTGAATGATCCTAATTTGAGCATGTCATCTACTTCCTGCTGGAACATGGTGGATACACTATTCTACACTATGGGTCATTACATCCTACTACAAATTTAGTTCAAGATTTTCTTCCTTCCTTGGCTATTCATGATCTTAAGCCCAACTGTGGCACTAAAAGATGTTTATCCCATGGATAAACAATCAAGTGGAGTTTGCACTCAGGGGGAGGAAAGGGCAAGAAGATTAAATCTGCCCCACATGAATCACACCGAAGGAGTCTTCCACTTATTCTGACATTGATTTTATAGAATACCCTGCCCCTTCACCTCCATTATAGCCTTATTTATGCTAACTATTGGCTAGGTGAGGGTGGAGAGCTAGTCTTTTTCCAGGTGAGGCT
This sequence comes from Hyaena hyaena, assembly GCF_003009895.1. Classification (NCBI taxonomy): domain Eukaryota; kingdom Metazoa; phylum Chordata; class Mammalia; order Carnivora; family Hyaenidae; genus Hyaena; species Hyaena hyaena. The sequence goes on along the minus strand of NW_024080683.1, from coordinate 1,260,899 downwards.
GGACTGGGAGATGAATACCTAGAAATGCAGGGGTGAGAAGGGCTGTGATATGGTGGGGGGGGGCACTAACACAAACCTCTTCTACACTGTGATTGTGCTAAAATGAACCATGACTAAACACAGAACTTCTTCTTTCTCTTCTTCTTCTTCCTTCTTCTCTTCCTCCTCCTTTTTCTTCTTCTTCCTCTTCTCCTTCTCATCCTCCCCTCCTCCTCCCTTCTCCCTCCTCCTCTTCCTTCTTCTTCTTCTTCACCTTCTCTTTTCCTTCTTTTTAAAGTAGGCTTCTCACCCAGCACAGAGCCCAGTGCGGGGCTTGAACCCTTGACCCTGAGACTAAGACCTGAACTGAGATTGAGAGTTGGATGTTTAACTGACTGAGCCACCCAGGTGCCCCAGCGCATAGCTCCTTGATGTGGAAAAATATAGGTTTTCAGTATAATTTCTGCTTCCTCTGCTGTGATTTTGTTAGTTTAAAACCACCGTGTCCTCACTGAGATACCACCTCACACCAGTCAGAGTGGCTAAAATGAGCAAATCAGGAGACTCTAGATGCTGGCGAGGATGTGGAGAAACGGGCACCCTCCTACACTGCTGGTGGGGATGTAAACTGGTGCAGCCCCTCTGGAAAACAGTGTGGAGGTTCCTCAGGAAACTAACACTAGAACTCCCCTATGACCCAGCAATAGCACTGCTAGGAATTTACCCAAGGGATACAGAAATGCTGAGGCATAGGAGCACGTGTACCCCAATGTTCATAGCAGCACTCTCCACAATAGCTAAAACATGGAAAGAGCCTAAGTGTCCATCAACAGATGAATGGATCAAGAAGATGTGGTTTATCTATACCATGGAATACTACATGGCAATGAGAAACAATGAAATCTGGCCATGTGTAGCAACATGGATGGACCTTGAGGGTGTTATGCTGAGCGAAATAAGTCAGGCAGAGAAGGACAAATATCATATGTTTGCACATATAGGAGGATTAGGAGGAACTTGACGGAGGAACAAGGGGGAGAAGAAGGGCGGAAATGGTGGGGGAAAGGGAGAGAGGCAAACCATGAGAGACTCTTGAATGCTGACAAAAACTGAGGACTGATGGATGTGGGGGGGAGGGGGGATGGGCATGGAGGAGGGCACTTGTGGGGATGAGCACTGAGTGTTATGTGGAAACTAATTTGACAAACTATTTGTAAAAAAATAAAATAAAATAAATAAAAATAAAAATAAAAACTCTCTATCCTGAAAAAAAAAAAAAGTCTCCTGAATAGTTTCTGAGTTTCTAAACTGAAGACCTCCTCGGAAGTAAATATGAAAGAGAGTTATTTGATCACAATGGCCACTGTCCTTGCAAAGCCCACAGTAGCCCTCCATTGCTTGGAATGTAACACTCAAGCCTTAAGCCTGACATCCCAAGTCCTACAGCTTCCCTCCCATTCCGAGGCCTGCTTCTACCTCTCTCTCTCTCTATTTCTCCATGCAGATTAATCTTCAGCCAAATCAATCCACTTCTTCATTTTCAAGCATGCTATACAAGTTCCCCCTTGTAGGTGGTCCCTCCAGGGCCCGCACTTGGCTTCTCTGCCAGCTGGAAGTCCTTTCCTTAACACACCCAGCCTCCCATTGGGTAGTGAGCTATGGGAGGAAAGGTACTTGATTTCCCATTTTGTGCATCTCTCCTGCATAGCACAGTACCTTGCACAGCCTAAGTATCATCAGAAGAATTTGTGGGGTAAATGAAATTGCTGATCCAAATGGCAATTTTTCAAGAACTGTTTCTAATTTTCTTTGCCTGAGAAAAACAGGCAAGGTTGAGGTCCAGAAATAAGAGGTAGACAGCAAGGGTTCTGCATTGCATGATAATCCTTAACTCTTCCTTTTCAAAGCAACATTTATTTGTCTATCAATAGACATGATCCATGTCGATCTACTAACCACATTCATGCACAACTAGAATGACAAGGATTAAGCCTAGATTAAAAAGAAGTCTTCAGTATCATCATTTGGCAGCAGTAAGTACTCCGTAAATACAGACTTCACTGAGGACTGATAATATGTAAGTTTTTCAAGGTGCTCTAGGGGAGGGGACAAGTTCCTTCATGGTTTCTCCATATTTATCTAAAGTAAATAAGACAATGGAATCCAGAAGAAAGCCAGTAATTGGAAAGACAATGTTGACCATTTTAACACTTTTTTCTTTCTGTTTGGAAAAAATGTCCTGTTCTGGTGTTTGATGCTGCAAAGAGGTTCCTTCAGCAAAGAGTTAAGGTTAGATGTGGCCCAGTGCCTAGTAAACTCCTGTGGGAAGGCTAAAGGAAGGCAATGGACAAAATAGCATGGAAAATGTTACTTCAAAATTGTAGTTATTCCCCAAAGATGGGCCCCCGCTCTAACATTTACCCTGTACCTTATAATAGCATTTGGGGAGCCATTAAAAGCTTTTGGTGTCACTATTTTAATTAAGAGTGAAAGTTCCTTAAGGTCCAGACTTTGTCAGTAGTGGTCATTGGGGAGAAATGGAATGTCAAATAAACTCAAGCTCTTGGCTTCTACCACGGAGTCCTAGAACCCTTATGTAAAGCTTGCTTCCTCTAATGAGGAAAGCGAAGTTGGGACAGTGAAATGCAACCCTGGGCATTCTCTATAAATCTCTCTCCAGATCTGTACTCTATCTATAACATGTATGTCCACTGAAATATGGAATCCATAGCCAGTGAATCAAAGAGTTTACCTTTTTTGATAAAGGTCTCAGAAGTGTTGTAAACTTGGATGTGTGGAAAGCTGGGCTTAAATCTTGAAATATGACTAAGGATGGCATGTACCACACGTGGAGCCTTCCTTCTTAAGCTTCATCCTTGGATACCCAGCTTGCAAGACATACGTGACTTGACAGTCAGGGAGGTAATACAATGTGCATATTTTTATACCTTCTTTCGAGACCGCACAACACATCATTTTACTGACAAATGGTTCTCTGAAAGTGTACTTTCCTCAGGTTACTCTCCCTCTGTACACCTTTTATGATAAACAAAGAACTCCCCCCCCCCCCAAATTCCCAATTTATCACGACACAATTGCTGAAGGAGCAGATTCAGTAACCTAACTACATTCTTTCGGCTTTGGAGGGGATCCAGGGGTATTTACTTTAAGTACAGTGCAATCTTACTATAATAAAATACTGTTCGTGAAACATTTCCCAATAACCACGTGCATTAATGTTAGGCCATTAGCTATTACTACACTACCCAGGGTACACTCTATCAGAGAAAACCCTAAACTTTAACTATTTCCTCCTTTGGGAATCTGGGAGATCACTCTGCACAGATTAATGTGTTAGGTATTCCAAGCTCTGTAAAAATGGCACTTGAATGCAGATTTTGGTATGCTTGCCCTTTGTAGAGGGCTATGTCCATGAAGACAGGGATCCACAAACACAAACATGATGATTCTACATATATTACAAGAAGACGTCAGCATGCAAACGAAAAAGAAAAAGTAATTTACGTACAACTTTGCATGTACCCAGTGGTACCATGTTCAGGAAATACCTGCAGAGCTGCAGACACTAGTGTGTTAATGTCTTTGATTACTTTCATATGGTACGCTTGGAATTGTTAAAACACAGCTGACACACATCAGAAGGTACTAGAAACAATCTGTTGGACAATACAGCAAAATGGCAGTAAATGAATTTCAGAAATACCCCACATTAGTACTAGGGGATGATTTACATGAAAAAAGAAAAACAACAAAAGTTTTTAAAATGGCAAACACATCAGGAAATATCCCCAAAAGTCACTGGTCTTTTTTGGTCTTAAACATCCTTTCAAAAAAACATCTTTTCAGTATTCTGCTGGTGTTCCTAACTGGTGCAAACATATATAAATGTAAATGTATAGAATGCATACTATATATATATATATATATATATATATATATAAATATATATAAAATATATAGAAATGTAAATAATGTATATTACATAGAATATATATTATCTATATAATATATACACATATAGAAATACATATATAATATATAATACATATACATATATAAATAACTGCATTTCCCAATATTGATTAATAAAGTTTTTTCAAGATAATTTTGTTTGTTGAGAGCAAAGCATGACAATTTTAAGGGTACCTGGGTGGCTCAGTCAGTTAAGCATCCAACTCTTAGTTTTGCCTCAGGTCATGGTCTCACGGCTTGTGAGTTCGAGCCCCACATCAGGCTTTTGTGCTGACAGTTCAGAGCCCGGAGCCTATTTCAGATTCTGTGTCTCCCTCTCCCTCTGCCCCTCCCCTACTCATTCTCCCCCCCCCCCCCAAATAAATAAACATTAAAAAAATAATAAATAAACTTAAAAAAACCTGACAGTTTTAGAGGACTAATTATTATCTAAAGGTAGAAAAATCACCTTCCTAGAGCAACTCTCAAGGGGTGAATTGGTTTCTACCCCTAGCCTCTGAGTGCTGTGACATCTCATCTAACAGAGGCAGTTACCTATTCTATTCTTAAAACTTCCCAATGAAGATGATTCAGCAGTGTGTCTTAAAAGCTCATGTGGTGTCAAATCAGTCACCTAAAAGGACTTGGAAAACATTAGGCATAATCCCAGTGGGTATGCAAAGTTACTAGAACACAGGGAGGAAACGGAATTCTCTTTTACACACAGTCTCCGGCTACAAATATTTTTTACAGCAGGCACAATTTTGAGGATCAGAATCACCACAAAGTGTGCACACAATGTTAGCGTTGCTGATGGGGTAAAAGGTTGTCCTACACGGTGTTGATAGATCACAAATTCTCATTAGTGACGTGTTGTATTAATGGCACCGGGTTAGAGAAGGCACAGTCAGAACAGTAGGGACATCGAATGTTCTAGCAAAATGAGTGTTAATGTACTGATATGTGCAAAGGGTGAGTGTACAAAGATGTCAGAGATGTGAATTTGAAAGTGATCTGTCAGCACATGTAAACAAATCACAAGTCCAGGCTAAATTTGAGGCAAAAGTTCTTGTTCTCATTTACCTGAAAAATGGATGACATAAAGGGACTAGAGACACCATTTTTTTTTTTTAAATGTGGACCTATGGTGAGTATTTCCTCCAATTGCAGGGAAATTGAAAATGAATGTTTAAAATTAATTGATTCAACTAATTCTTAAAAAGCACACTGTACATGCCAGGCGGTAATGTGCCAGGGAATGCAGCTGGGGATAAGACAGACAAATGCCCTGGCTTTTTTGGTACTTAACATTTTGTTGGAGATAGACAGGCGATAGATAAGTAACTTAAGAAAAAAATCAAACAAGATAATTTCAGCTAATGATAAGTGTCATTAAAACCATAAAACTACATAATGTGCGGGAGTAGCTGTGGGTGGAAAGATGGGCTGAAAAATTGTACAGTCAGAGAAAAGACTCTCTGAGGAAATGGCATTTAGGCTGAGATCTGAATGACAAGAAGGAGCCCACTCTGCAAAGCGTGCAGGGAGAATATTCCAGAGAGAGGGAAAGACAGATGCAAAGGCCCTCGGGTGAGAGCGAGCTTGGCATGTTCTGGGGGACAGATGTGACCGGTGAGGAGCGAGGCCCGAGCATCACAGGCAAGGGGCAATGCGCTTTTGTGGGAGCCGTCTGAATATTCTTACATCTCACAGTTTGGGTTCAGGAAGGCAGTAAAGCACTTTGAGGAAACTGAAAATCGCTTTTGATTATGGATGTCATCTTGGCTCTAACCTCTTCTCCCAATTGTCAGAATACCTGTGCGTCCTCAGTCGGGCTTTGCTGGCTCTTTGGTGGTCTGGGAATGCTGGACCCCAGGCCTCTACAGAGGTCCCCACGTTTCCCTGCAGTCACCATTAGGTCCCAAGGGGCAGGGTGCATATGCTCATACATGTGGCCCTGTGATCATCTTTCTCCTTAAGTCATGTTACTTCCAAGGGCACTGTCCATCTGCTGATTTCACGGAGTCCCCAGGCCTGGGGTCCCCTCTGCTGGATATGGCTTCCCTCCCCGCCATAGGACAGCACCAGCACCTTCAGAGGCATCGAAGCCCTGCACCTCCACCAGCACGGGAGGGGCCCAAACCACAAGGGATTCTACAGAGAAGGGAAGCATGCCCCCTTTTTCTGTGACACCATCCTATATATAGGGGCTGAAACATGTGGCTACTTGTGACCACTGTCTCACAGTTCAATGGCAGTCCTTGCTGGTTCTATTCGACGGTGCCTCCAACTTCCCTTCCTCCCACTCCCTACCCCTTCCCCGTCTTTGGACTTAATGCAGGAGCTCATGCGGCTCTAACAGGGAGACAAAATGCAACTGGAATCATCACTCTGTTCTCAAAAGGATTCCTCCCCTTTCACAAGCAGCATGCTTGGTGTCGAGCTCTCCGTTCCCCTAAATATATCTTGGTCTTCAGAGTCGTGCAAATAGAAGCATGATAGCCTCTCCTTTCTCATTTCCCCATCTGCCCAGACATGGCTGAGCCCCCGATAGTGGACGTAAGGCTCTCTCAATTTGTTACCTCCCTGCGCGTCCATCTCCTTCGGGACTCACCATCCGGGGTCGCTGCTGCAGGACAGCCCAGCAATGCACGAGGCTGCCCTCCCCGGGGCCCCTGGGCACTTGGAGCAGCCAGGACACTGGTGGACTTCTTAGCCTCTCTTGGGAGATGATGAACCTCTGTCAGTTCCAGGATCCATTCGGGGCCCGCAGTGATTTCTTCCAGGTATGGCTTTGGCACTTTCTCGTTTTTAAAATGTTATTTTCCTGGCCTTTTTGTCCTTTATGACAGGCAGCTGTGTGGGGCGGAGGAGCAGTGCTATGCACGTACCGCCGGCCAGATGGAGCGGCCAATTCCCCAGGCTGCTCGGCTAGCCACACATTCTTCGTGTTTCGGGTCATGCAAAGCCTCCGGCTCATAACTCCAAGTGTACATGCTCCAGGTTTACTCCTGGTTCTTAACATGGGCATCCTGCGAACTCCCCCTCTCCTGGCACGTGATGTTGGGTGGGCTGCCCTGGATGGTCCTGCCTTTGCACGTGGCCTCTGAGGGACCGGGCTTGTTCCCTGGGTGCCAGGCTGTAGCCCGACGAGAGCTTGTCAGCCTGAGGAAGGTGTGTCTCCTCGCCACTTGGCCACCCAGAGAGGCTGCTTTTTTCTAATTTGCACAAAGACACTGTTTGTGCTGCCCTGACAGGTGTTGGTAGGAGGGGTCCATTTCTTCATCCTAATTACATCCTCTGGGAGCCAGCCTAGATTTTTCATTGTCTCTGCCCTTCCAACCGTCTTTGCGCTTCACAGAGAGAGCACAGACCGGCCCTGCGTCTCTCTTCATAGAGCTTATCACGCAAGGTGCCCAGGTGGCTCATGCTTCAAGTACTCAAGGTGCTTTCCAAACGCTCCAGTGAAATGAACCTCGTGCTGGTAGCTCAAGGCAGAGAGTGGGCATTCTCAGGGCACCGCAAATCGAATGGTGAGTATTTTCATGTGCCTCCCCTGAAGTTAGCAAAACGGCTTTCCTCTTGTTTGGAGCAGTAACCCAATGACCAGCACAGCCTGGGACCGTCAGTGTCCACCTCCATGGCATCGGTTGACTGGCGTTGGCAGTGGGGGTGAGAATGTGCCCTTGGTTCTTTATGAGTCACACCGGCACCAGGAATCTTCGGACAGGAAAAGATGCAACTCTTTTTTATAAGTTCTCGTTACCAGCCACCGAGGCAAGAATGTAGGCCTCTGCGAGTTCTTCTCCTTTCCCGAGATTTCTCAGAAACCCTTCCCTAGCGCATCCAGCGAATCCAAAGAAAAAGTCAAGTTAGCTGCCACACATCATCTTCATTTGTGTTCTTCTGATACTGCTCCCTGTGTCCTGTGCTTGGCATGTGGACCACGTCTGATGTCTGCCTCTACCTCTTCCACTAGACATCAATGCATCTGCCCATCCCAGTCACCCTCCGGAGGGATGGTGGCCTCTGCTGCGCCCAGCTGCTTCTTTGACAAGCCCCTACCCACGCTGCTCCTGCACCGCCAATGGCCAAGGACCCATGAGATACCACATCTGTTCAGAATCCTGTTGTGAAAGGAGAGGCACACTTTTCTTCTCTTTAGCCTTCTGTTGCACGAGAGGGTTCCTAAAGCAATAACGGATGTGCTCCAAAATCTCAGAATGGATCTCCTGAGCAGCTCTATCATTTTTACTTATAGTATCCCAGCTCGCGTCAGGACTCGGATGTAGGCATGGGGGACGAGGCCAGGAGCTCGTCCAAGCGACAGATGCTCTGATGTATTCATAATCACCTCTCTCTGGCTCTGTTCCTGACTGAGTTTGGGCTTGGTTCTCTTTTCCATTCGGATGAGACCTTCCTGAGATGCTCCTTAGCTCATCATACAAATCGACTTATGGCAGACCCACCTTGCCTATTTGCCAGGTTCACAAAGCTCCTTGCTCCCTCCCCCACTACATGTATTTTCCAAGTGCAATCAGGTTATATATTTTTTCAATTTGCTTTTTCAATTCATTTTTCAATATGGTCACTCTGTCCATATGTTTTATAAGAACCACTCTGATGATCTCTTAAGTGACAAAATACATGTATTTTCCAAGTGCAATCAGGTTATATATTTTTTCAATTTGCTTTTTCAATTCATTTTTCAATATGGTCACTCTGTCCATATGTTTTATAAGAACCACTCTGATGATCTCTTAAGTGACAAAATACATGAACAAGAGATTGAGTCAGTAATCTTCTTCCACATTCCATTAATGTAGTCGTGTTTCAAAAGATTATAATTTGGATTAATTTGTTTGGCGGCTAATGAGGTCATCATGAATCAGAACTGTGGAGTAAATAGTATACTTTTTCATTGGTATTCGCGAATATGCATAGCGGCGGAGACAGTAAAACCTCTGAATTTAAATGTAAGTTGTAATTGTTTCAAGAAGCTTAAATTCCATCATTGGGTGAATGTACCACTATTCCTGGTTGGGCATTTTGTGCAGGTGCCTGCGTAGGAGTTTATGTGTATAAGCTTCAGAGACCTTTAACCACCTCCTCTTCCCTAAAATAATGCATTCTGAGGTTTTTTTATGGTAGGACTTTTCCATGGAGGAGGTAATATACAAAGATGCTGGTGTTATTGGTGAATAAATTTAATGGACTGATAAGTAACCCAGGGTTAGAGCAATGTTACCTTTTTAATATGTTTTTGTCATGTTTTTAAAGTTTATTTATTTGAGAGTGGGAAGAGCAGAGAGAGAGGGAGAGCAAGAATCCCAAGCAGGCTCTGCACTAGCGCAGAGCCTGATGTGGGGCTCAATCTCACAAACCATGAGATCATGACCTGAGCCAAAATCAAGAGTCAGATGATTAAGCCACTGAGTCACCCAGGTGCCCCTGACGTATTTTTTATATAACTCCAAAATAATTGCAAATTTGAAAGTTTACTTTCAATTCATTAAACAGATGCCCGGTGAGGTGCTGCTAGGTATTTAACAACTGGCTCTCCAGGAAGGGGACATCGGTGGGGAGGGGCTGATTTGCAGCATGTATCTATTTCCATGATGTAGATACCTCCACTGTCTGGGATTTCAGGATGTCAGCGTGATGTCACTGAGCATGGACTCGGGAAGAGATGTGCAGGAGGGTTTAAACCACATGGACACAATGCATGTCAGTAACCTCAGAAGCAGAGATAAGGGTAAAACATCATAAACTAAAAAAAAAAAAGTGATTTTGAATATTTATTACCTTTTTCTAAGGTTTATGTATTTATTTTGAGACAGAGAGCACAAGCAGAGGAGGGTCAGAGAGAGGAGAGAGCGGATCCAAAACAGGCTCCCTGCCATCAGCACAGAGCCCAATGCAGGGCACAAACCCATGAAAAATGAGATCATGACCTGAGCAGAAATCAAGAGCCAGTTGCTTAACTGACTGAGCCACCCAGGCACCCCACCTTTGTTTTTAATATAAGTTATATAGTTATGAGTTGACCTAAATAACAACCGCATAGAAGAAACCAAACTAACAAAATGCATGAAAGTTCAACAATCATCTCTTGAGAACCTGCCCGAGCTGACTCCAGTCTGTGAGCACATCCAGCCTGTCACTCAGGACTCACAAGGTTTCGCTTTGGAAACCGGAAGCCGCACAGTCCCGTGAACACTCTGTACTGCGAACACTGACGAAAACAGGTACCCTATCACTTCTGGATGATGTTGGAGTGGCCTCTGTCATAATAAAATCTCCATTCATTAGACTCCTTAAGAAAACCTCTCAGTTGACTTGATTTTATTTTAATTTTTTATAAAGAGGAACAATTTATAAGTCTGATTTAGTGTTTGCTCAAAAAGATTTCTAAACCAATGTATTAATTCATTGTTTAAAAAATGGCTGTTCTGGAAAAGGCTTAGAGGTTGATAGCATAAACCTTCTATGTACCGTAAAAAGACAAACAAACAGTGGTACAAAGTAAAAAGAGCACCGGCCAGTAAGGAAAGTTGCCTGGACTCCATGCAGGTCTGCCCTGGCCTGGCCTGGCCGGGCATGGACCCCGCTCCAGGGGGCCCATCTCCAGTCAGCCAGCAGACACGGTGATCTTGGCCATAGGCTGTGCCCAAATAGATGTGCAAAGTGCCTCGCTGAGGCAATCACATCCCTTCTCTTTGGAAACTGAACTGAAGGAGAAGAAAGAATTTGTCCAGTCAGTGATAGGAGTTGAATCTGAAACAAGGTCATGGGGTACACTGGGCCAGATAGTAAGTTATAAGGAGAAATTATGAGCAAGCAGAGATGGAGTGATGTGCCTGGCAGAAAAGCAGACGTTCTACAAGAGGGAAAAATGAGATGCCCGTCTGCAGTCGATGTAAGTCCCTGTCAGCTGGCCCGTTCCAGACCATGTGGAATCTTTTTAGTAAGCCAAAGTAAAAAGTAAGGGAGAGGGAGAGAATGTGTTACACAGCACCCATTGCATCGTAGGTAGAATGTAGTCCTAGTGATTTTTTTGGTGTGTGTGGTTTTTTTTGTTTTTGTGTTTGTTTGATTAGTTTTTGGTTTCTTTGCTAGTATTTGCTGTGTGGGTGTGTGGCTCCTTAAAACGCCGAGCAGAAGAATGGACATATTTTTTTTTTCCATGAGAACTCTATAAATGAGACAGAACATGCTTCTCTTGGTCATTTCTGAGATTTCCCCCTTAACTGCAATAGCCTCGTATTATTAAATAATTCAGAGAAGACATTTTAGTGGAAGCTAAGTATTCATGGTTCAAGTATATAGCTTTTCAAGAGTTCAACCTGAAATAAGAGTTAGATAATCTTTGAGTATCCTTCAAATATCAGGTATCAAAGGCAGGTGGGTGACAAAATTAAAGTCAAGTTTCCCATTTCTCACATCTTCTATAGCCCCTGTGAACATTCTGCACAACAATGGTCATTTTTTTGGTGATAATAGCTAGACAAGTAAGTATCTTCAAAGAAAACTTTGAAAAAGTGACATTTCCATAAATCTCTGCAAGATGCAACGTACTTCGTTTATGGTCTCCAGCTGGAACCTCTTAATACCAGGAGGCAGGCAGCCACTATAATCCCCATTTTCCAAATGGGAACTCTGAGGCTCAGAGAGTTAGTTTCACAACTACAGAACACAAGCATGGGAACTGGGACTTTCACTCCAGCAATGAAGAGAACAATAGCTAAGAACAATAGCTAAGATTTGCCATGTGCCAGTCACTGTCAGAGCATGTATTATCTCCATCTGATGGATGTGAAAACTGAGAACTCTCCTAACCCAAGCAACTATCAAAAGAAGAGGCAAAGCTTTAAAATGCTGACTTTAAAAAAATTTTTAAATGTTTTTATTTATTTTTGAGAGAGACAGAGACAGAGACAGAGATAGAGTGAGAGGGAGACACAGATTCTGAAGCGGGCTCCAGGCTCTGGGCTGTCAGCACAGAGCCTGAAGTAGGGCTCAAACTCATGAGCGGTGAGATCATGACCTGAGCTGAAGTCAGACTTTCAAGCAACTAAGCCGCCCAGGTGCCCCTGATTTTTTTAAGTTCATAGCCTTTTTTGGAGTTGTGAGCAAGTTAGATGTTTTTGTGTTGATTTATTTTTTTATTTTTATTTTTTTAAAAACAATTTTAATGTTTTTTTTTTAATTTGAGAGAGAGAGAGAGAGAGCATGAGCAGGGGAGGGTCAGAGAGAGAGGGAGACACAGAATCGGAAACAGTCTCCAGGCTCTGAGCTGCCTGTTAGCACAGAGCCCGACGTGGGGCTTGAACCCATGAACCATGAGGTCATGACCTGAGCCAAAGTCGGACGCTTAACCGACTGAACCACCCAGGCCCTCCTGTGTTTATTTATTTTTGAGGGAAGGACAGAGCACGAGTGGAGGAGGGGCAGACAGAGAGAGGGAGACATAGAATCCAAAGCAGGCTCCAGGCCCCAAGCTGTCAGCACAGAGCCCGATGCAGGGCTCGAACTCACAAACCATGAGATCATGACCTGAACGGAAGTGGGAAGCTCAACCGACTGAGCCGCCCAGGTGCGCCAGAGCTGTGAGTGAATTAGAAGCTAAGAGTGGAGGTAGGGTTGGAGAGTGCAGGGAGCCAGTTGAAGGGGGCCTGTGGGCAGAAGACCAAGGAGAGTTAGTTCAAGCAGAGACGGGATGTTCAGGAGACAGGCCAGTTCGGACTGGACAGTGGGAAACTGCCGTTCCTCCAGATTGAGAAAAGGATTCAGAAAAAGGATAATTGCTAAAGAGGTACTGGGTGGACACCATGGGGGACAGACATTCAGTAAGTGGGATTTTAGGAAGCTATGTGGATGGTGCCTTTCCTCAAAAAACAGAGTATATCTTGGTTTTGCAAAATGCAGAGGCTCTCCCTTGGAGACTGAAAGAACCAGACTTTTGGCCAAATAAAGGACAATGAAGACGAGCTAATTACTTAATTACGGAGATGCACTGGAAGTCAGTGAATATTTGTCTTTGCTATAAAATTACCCATCTGTTGGCAGGTCATACCTTCAATACTTGCTTGTATTACATGATTTTAGCCCTAGATGACTGTATGCGGCAGAAAATTCCCTTGTATCATGGTGGCTGTGAATTCTGCTAGTAACTGGAGGGTCTTCCGTTTTGGGATCTCCAAACTGGCTTCATCATACCCTAAGTATACAACACAACAATAAGATAACTTTCTCTTTTTTGTGTGTTAGCTTATTTATTTATTTTTGAGATAGAGAGCATGCAAGGGGCTGAGAGAGAGGGAGAGCACACAGCCTGATGTGGGACTCGAATCCACAAACCATGAGATCATGATCTGAGCTGCAATCAAGTCAGAGGCTTAACTGACTGAGCCACCCAGGTGCCTCAAGAAGACTGTTTTCTAAAGCACCTCGGTCAAGCAAGGATGTGTAATAATTGCAGATATCCCGAAGCTTCACAAATGGAGAATCTGGAATCACTTCTATAACATTTCCAAAAGTGCACCCACACCCTCTCAGCCTCACAGCTATCATCTTCTAGACTGCAACACTGGCATAATCTTTGACCTGAATTTCTACCATGGGTGTTACATACCCTCTTCTCATCTCCTCCGTCCCCAGGGCTTCAGTTACCTGAAGGATGCAAACATCCCCACGTGCATTCCAGAGCTCTTGCCTGATCGGACTTCACATCTGTCCACTGACCCTGCTCACCTGCATATCTTACTGATGCCTCCAATTCAACATGCCTGAGCCAGAAGTAACAGCTGTCTACTGCTCCCCAGCCTAACCAACTGCTCACATGTCTGAGATTTGTGCCAGGACCTTTCTATACACACAAGCCAGAAGTCTTGGCTACTGGCTGCCATTCTTCCCTCTTCCTCACTGGTATAACTGGATGTGATATATCCATGCCAGCCTTCTTCAGACTAATGTGCTCTCTAAATAGCAATAAGAATGAGCTTTCTAAAATGCAGGTGTGATCATGTCATTCCTCCAGAGCAAAAACCTCTTAATTGTTTTCTGTGCTCTCAAGATAAAATGGCAGCTCCTTGGAGTGACTCAAGAGGCCCTTGCCCATTCAGCGCTTACCATTCTCTTCCTCCCAGTCTGACTCCCTGGTCACCTCCACACCTGATTGCTTTGGTGTATCCAGCTTCTTTCTGCTTCTGGGTCTTCACTCCTGCTGCTTCCTTGCTAACATCTATCACATACCACCTTCCACTTCTTTAATTACCTTTCCAATTCCTGCTTAGATGTTGCCTCATTCAAGAAGGCTTTCATGATTCTAGAGACTGAGTTAGTCATTCCTTCTATGAGCATATACAATTGTACTTATGACAGGCTGCTGAAATTGACGCTTCTTCCTCCTTCACTGGGCTTACCACCTTAAGGGCAGCTACCTTGTTTATTTTCAATTGCAAAACTGTGCTTAGTACAGTATCTGACACAGGGTTGATATTCAGATTGTTTACGCTATGCAAACTGTATCCAAAATACCTGTTGATTGAATACTGATGGCATCAGTGGAAATTTGGTGGGCAATGCAACCTTATTTGAAGTCCCCAATGCATTATACTAATATGAAGGTAGCTGAGAATTGTTGCATATCTTCTTGTAATCTTTCATCCCAGGGGCATTTTAATGGAAATTTGAGTCATGCTTTTCAAATTCACTTCCATTTACTTTACAAAATGACTTCAGCACCTGTCCCATTCTCTCTCTATACCATTTTAAGGGGCTTTCACATTCCTCAGGATCACTTCATTTCTGCTTGGCCTCACACCAGCTGGCCATACCAGAGGCCACACAGCTCCACACACAACTGGTGTGCATCCAAATCTGAAATTTGGAACTTCACCTTGGAAACTCCGTTTCCCATCCTCCCCATCGCTCACCATCAGAGTCAGCAGGCCAGATGCCTTCTGGCTTCCTGAAGAGGTCCAGTTGTGGGGGGTGGGGGGGTAGATCACCTGTTCTGTCACTTTGCCTCTTGGGTACGGACCTCGAGGCCGGCCATTCTGATGATGTGTTCTATCTAATCCAGGCCCCTCACCCTCTTTACATTTAACCCCTTTGTCAGTGAGGAGCAACTTCCAAGAGGGCTTTCTCTTCTCACATTCTCACAGGGCTGAAAGCTGCTGAAGAAAGTAATGAAAAATGTGCTGATTGGGCCAGTTAGGGTTTTGCGTAGCCTCATCAGCTGAACCCTAGTGAAACCAGCTACAACAAAGACTAATTCTCTTATTCACCTTGCTGTTGATGCCCTATCAAGCCAGCCATGGCCGTTCCATATCTCCTCTCCTTAAGCCCCCAGTGGAGAACTCTCTTTACTTCATTAGAGAACTTTTCCCTCAGAGTCATTGGAATCTTTGGGCTGGACTTTCACTCACTGCCCTTCCTGTTCTAAAATCCTACTTCTGGACGAAGCAGAGCCCTTGGGGAGAGAGATCCTGGGGAACAGATGGAAGCAGACCCTGACAAAGAGTGCGTCCTTTCCTGAGGATGAGGGCAAAGGGTGGAGATACAGAGGGAAGAGAGGAAAAACGTCAAGGGCAAGAAAACACAGGGTTCAGAGAGGAGACATCAAGTGCCCTGTCTCCACAGAGATTTATTTAAAGAGAGATACATGAAAAACAACAACAACTACAACAAAATTATAGTATATTAGGGGAAAAATAATAATAAAGAGAGATACATGGAGTAGGCATTAAAAGATCTGCCTCTTCATTTCTTCCTGCCTCAATTTCCTTCTCACCCGAAAGAGCTAAACTCTTCAGATGGCTCTAGTACCAATGTCGTAAGAGATTCAAGTACAGTTTCTCTTTTTATTATTTTTTTTAATGTTTATTTATTTTTGAGAGAAACAGACAGAGTGGGAGTGGGAAGGGGCGGAGAGAGAGGGAGACACAGAATCGGAAGCAGGCTCCAGGCTCTGAGCTGTCAGCACAGAGCCCGATGTAGGGCTCAAACTCACGAATGGTGAGATCATGACCTGAGCCGAAGTCAGATGCTTAACTGACTTGAGCCACCACCCAGGTGCCCCTCAAGCAGAGTTTCTGAACATCAGAAAGTTTCTCAGTTAGTGGTATGTTGGGCAGGTGGGACGAAAGAAATTAGGAATGTGTGTGAGGGCCTTCTGTGATAGGATGACAGAGGAGCCTCCTTGACATTTAGTGAATGGGGAAAGATGATGTGCCCTGACGAGAAAGCGGTGCCCTCCCCTCGCAAGTGGGGATGGTCCCTCCTTCACACCCTGTCACTGCAACTCCCTGTGGAGGTCCCAGAGACAATGCCATGTATTCAATTTTTTGAGATCCTTTGACAGTGACTCTTCAGGACCAGCCAGGTTTGTAGTAGGTGTTCAATAAAGGCATGTGAAAAAAACCCAACTGTGTCCCTACAGCGTGGTATGTAATGCCGATTTTTGTAACCGACCGGTGATTTCCCATCGACATACATTTTAATTTCAGAGGTGCTTTATCTCCACTTCTGATTGACTCTTAATTGGCAGTGGCTCCTAACACTGAGAAAGCTCAGTTATTAAAATGGAACCCTGCAGGGAATCCATTTGTAAAGCGATAAATCTTTCATAGTGTGAATAATCACCCATTAATTGATCTGGTTTGTAAATTTGAATTTTCATATGCTGCATTTTTCCTCCCTTAAATGTGGGCCCAACTACATTCTCTTTGCTACAATCTCAGAGTTCAAGAAGGGCCCAGCATGTATGACAGGTTTTCTATGTCACAACAGAGTCCTTTCTAGTAACTTCCAGACTTTCCATTCTATTAAGTTCTCTTACAGGACTCTCAAACAAATCCATTTACATTACGATTTGTTGCTTGTGACACTATTGGCCCATTCACTTTGTCTTAAAAAACAATAGAGGAGCGCCCGGGTGGCTTAGTTGGTTAAGCATGTGACTCTTGATTTCTGCTCAGGTCATGATCTCATGGTTTGTGAGTCCATGTTCCGTGTCGGGCTCTGGGCTGACAGACCGCATGGAGCCTGCTTGGAACTGTCTCTTTCCATCTCTTTCTGCACCTTCCCCACTCTCTCTCTCTCTCTCAAAATAAATAAACTTAAATTTTTTTCTTAAAAAAACAAAAAAAAAATAGAGAAACTATTTGCCTCTAGGCCACTCACAGATTTTAAAATGGCATTCGTTCCTATAGGGGTTTCTTTAATAGAGAAAGGCTATCTTCCAACCTTTAACATTTATGAAACGGAGTCCCAGAATGGCCCGCCCAACATTACCATGTGTCTGTGGCTGACATGACAACAGAATTCAGATCACCTCACCTCTCACTAAAGAGCTGCCTCTTGACTAAAGAATATTTTCCTAGTTCTGCAGAAGGGTATTCAGGATGGCTTCCCAGGCTCACGTGACACTGTTCTGAGAAATGGTCACTGAGGCAGTCCCCTCAGAGAGTGTTACAGGTGTGTGTCTGAATGGCCGATTCAAACAAATTCCATCCCTAGTCTATTTTCTAGAAATGAACTCTGTTACACTAGGTTTTTTAGCGGCAAACCCATGCTTGATGACATTTTGCCTTGCTGCTTTGGGTATTATAACAGTTCATGCAGAAAGTACTGGATTAGCCTCATCATGGGTGATGATGGACGGTACAAATGTGAATGGAATATTATTGCCAATTATTATAGAGGGAGCATGTAGCCTGGTGTTCAGTCCATGATGCCCGTAGCGTAGGTTATAACAAAAAGAATCTTAAATGGTCTGAAGATACCTGTTTCTCAAGTAACAGTACCATCGGGGTCTTGGGTAACATTAATTAATATTTAGCATGACTACGGGAGGGCTTTTATTTAAGGTTGCCATGGCACACTTTTTTTTCCATTTTCATTTCAGCACCCACCCCTTCCCCCCCCCCCCACGCCCCTGTCGGATTGACACGGGCATCGTTCTCTATATTTTCCTTCTATTATTCTGTCCTTGGACTTATTAATCCATCATTTTATTTGGCCCTGCTTTTCAAATGTTAGATATGAGCTGTGATATTTGTCTTGGCTAGCAAAATAAACGAGATGTGAGGATTCACTCGGAATGCATCTTTCCTAGGTTCTTTTCTGTCTCCGTGAGAAACCTTGGAGACATGCCTCCTTCTGACTCCACTCCCCTCTGACTAACCCCCTCCTCATCCCTAACAGAGCCTGATCCCACAAGCTGGGTAATTATTTCTCCATCCAGGAGGGTGGGAAAAGCAATGGGGACCTCGAGGTTTATCAGAACCTCTGAATGAGGCTGTCTGAGCACAGTAGCCTGTCCACCCAAAGAGAGTGGGTTACAAGCTAGAGACAATAACATTAAAAGCAATATTTCTGTCATGAGGCCTTCTCAGAGCTGTGAAACTAACCTGCTTGTATTTTTTTTCCTATAGCCCCATAAAAGGGCTCACAGCCAGAAAATACAAATCCCATAGGCTGCTATTATGCTGATGACAGAGAAGAAAGGGGGGGGGGGATTGTTTCGTTGCTGAACTGCAGATATAATTATGACGTTTTATATATTTTGTAGCCTGTACGAAAGATTTGTATTAATATCCCCTATGCCCTATAGCAGGAGAGAAGTTAGCACCTTAATGCTGGCCACTCAGGTTCTGATTTTGCTTAGATTGAATCCCCCGGGCTATTTACTAATATGAATTTTGTGGTTAAAGGGAAATTCACAAGCAGGTGATAACGGCTGCATCTTTTGCAGGACCAGCTGATTCATACAAATCATTCCGGCCGGCACAGGGAGTGAAGCTAATTGCACTTGGACAATGTGTCTGTCACTGCCAAGATCTGCAGCCGAGGAAGTCTGCTTACTTCAGCCAAAGACGGATACAATGAGGCGTTGAGAAAAATTTAAATACGTGGCTGTGGCTCACAGGAGAAACGTTTGGGTGGTGGGGTCAATTTGTGGGGCCTGCAGATCAATGCAATTATGACGCAAGAAGCCAAAACTTCTGTTAGTGAGGTCACTTCGCAGAAAGGATCTGCGTGTGGAAAAAGCATGTAAACAGGAAAACCAAAACCCAAACCAAGGCATCGATCGTTACTTTCAAGGGCCAGCTCAAGCCGCCAGGGCTGAGGTTGGTGATCCCATCCATACCTTATATTAAGAATTAAGTATTCCTGGTGAACAGCGAGGCAATAAATAAACAAACAACATTTTGGGAGATGCGGAATAGACAAGGAAATAAAATGTATAGTAATGAAATATTCATAACCTTGCATTTTATGGATCTCCAACACTGGTTCAATGATTTACACTATTTCTGTATGTAGTGGTATGGAATCTGCCGAACAATAATAAAGATAACATTGGGATGCTAGTGCCTCCATGTCATGGAGAGGTGAGGATTAATCAGCAGCGTGCCGTCGCTGTAAACTCGAGTGTATAGAGGCACAGAGAGGTGGTTGCCTTCCCCGCACGCTCTATGCGTGGCCCACGGAAATGGAGGAGATGAGAAATACAGTAATTATGAAAATGACTTGTGTCAGCACCCAGCCCCATACAAATACCCACATTATTCTCCCAGCCTGGGGTTGCTCAGGGGCACTGGTATAGACCAGCTGCTCCCAAGAAAATGTGGTGGTGATTACTGCCTGTCCAACGTCACCTTTCCAGAAAACCTTGGCCCACCTGACCCCCTACGCTGAAAATGCTGTATTCTGAGCTTGGAGGTCTTCTTGCACAGGAAAGAGAGCCCCAGGGTCTGTCTGGCTATTTCCCTGGCCCTACTGCCGTGGACCTCAGGCTGGGAGAGACATGGAGCTGCAGATTAAAACCCCGGAGGAGCACAAAAGGAGCCACACCGTCTTGCTTCAGAGGCTGTTTCAAACATTCCTGCTATGTATCCGTGCCTCCGTTTTAAAGCCAGCCTCAAACTCTTGGTGTTTATCTTGTCCCAGATTCTGCAGGCTCAGCTGGCCGGCAGCCCATCAGAGCTTATGCGGCTGAGCCCTCCTGGGCGGAGGGGCCGATGCTGTCCTACCTTCACTGAGGGCTTAAATAACACATGCGCTGGTGGCCGAGATTGCCCTTTGTTGAGATGAAACTCATGGAACGGGGCAACGCCCCACGAACACCGCCGAGTTATCTTTGCATTTCTCCCACGTCTTCCACGCTGGCAAGTGCCCCACTCCTCAGAGGGACCCTGTTCCCCCCACCCCCGCCCTTTAAATAAACTAAATTAATTAGCTGTCAACTGGTATGAACCCAGTACTCAGGATAAATATATATATATTATATATATAATAAATCACTATATATAGTCACTTATAATAAGTCACTATATATAATAAGTGACTATATATAATAAGTCACTATCCCTTCCATTTTCCTTAATGAGACCGCTCTAGACTGTGTTGCCAAATTTCCTTCAGTTACATGTTTGGCCTTTGATGAAAACGACTCCGTCTGCCTTTAGTTCTCATTAGACTTATGGGGCATACTTGTTTCCGGCAGGAGGAGAAAACTTTTTGAGAGAATAAATGATCCATTACAGAGAGTCAAACATTGTATCCACATTGGTAACAAATACCCACAACTGACAGATTAAGCAAAAATCTTTGGGAATAAATTGTTTTCCTCTTTTGCTCAATCGTCTATTTCTTCTTTTCTTTTTTTAAGTTTATTTATTTATTTTGAGTAGAGAGAGAGCTGGGGAGGGGCAGAGAGAGAGGAAGCAGTCTCTACCCTGTCAGCACAGAGCCTGACTTGGGCTTGCTCTCAAGAACTGTGAGATGATGACCTGAGCAGAATTTCAGAGTCACCCAGGTGCCCTTCCTCTATTTCTATTACTCACAGCTGGGAGGTTCTCAGTAGATGTTGAAGAAGTGAGTCAATGAATTTCAAGGTCTTACTGAATTTTTCTTGCTTCTACATGAGATGAGGTCAGCTGTCATGCTGTTACAAAGAAATTAAATCAAGAGTGGCTTAGTAGAACTACTGAATTTAATGAAAACAGAGTATCTAATTGGAAGTATACTTTCTTCTAGGACATCCCTCTCTCTCTTTTTTTAAACCATTCTGTGTCTTTCTTTTCTAAATGCTGGAAGACTCTTTTCCTTAGCGTCTTCAAGCATATTTTGCTCTATCACCTACTGAGGAATGCAGGTAGAGCTAGAGAAGCCTTTGCTCAATTGCAATGGTATTTTTCATAGTTTTCTTAATTTGTGTATATGCATGTATGTTTTATATGTATATATATGTATGCATGTGTGTAATACAAAAGAATACAGAACACAAAAGAATAAACAAGGCAATAAACTGTGCTTCCATGAAGCTGTTGTCCGATTCAGAGCCTTTTAAAAGAAGAACACCTTAGAATATTTTGGGTCAGGTAATTCTAAAGTGTTGTATAGACACTGACAACGTTCACAGCTAACAAATGATGAAGGGTAAATAAATCATCGAAGGCCGTGATAGAAACCATCAAATGCCTTGGAAACAAATGAAATGAGTTACTTCATTATCTACAAAAAGCATCCACGGGTGAATCACCTTAAACACAGACTCTCCACTGGGGCCACAGAACAGGTTCTAAACCCACCAGGTTAGATGGATGCTCCCAGCCACTCAATCCTGCCAGCCTGTTCATTCACGGCCTCTACATTCCCTGAAAATATTCCCTAAAACAGTCCTCACATGGGATGCACTTTCTTCCAGAAAGGTAATAACAGTAGATCCTGGAACGAAGTTTTAAGGATAATAAGTTGCAAACTCTACCTCCCCTCCTGCAGGCATCCTTGTAAATGTCTCACTCTGTAACATTTTGGTCTAAGTTGGATAAAACATATCTTCCCAGGGTTCTCTATTTGCTAATAGAAAAAGAGCTGAATTGTCGCCACTGAACTCGCTGTGAAGTACGTTGACTTCAGGTGAGCTCACAATCAGCTTATCACTGCAGTGCTGTGATTTGGGTCATAATTAAAAGATTTTACTACAGAATGACTGTGCTGTTTGTACATTCCTTTCATGTCCTTGAGGAAGAACACCATCAAGCACTTATTTGCCTTTTATATGATTTTTTAAAGGCAGCACAGTGCAAGAGAGAAAACCAAAGCCATAAAAGAGAGACCTCGCTTCAAATCCTGGCTCTGACAATTAGGAACTCTTGAACTTGGGCAAATTCCTCAACATTGTTGAGTCTTAGTTCTTCAGCCTCACAAGGGGCCATGGCATCAGCCCTGCAGGGTTCCTATGGGTTAAATGCAATCCTACCTGTAAAGCATCTGATATTTTGTGGGTATTTAATACTGCATTTCTTCATTTTATCTTCTATTGCTTCCTTCTACATTTCGATTTCCTTCACTGTTAATATCCCTCCGTGAAATGATGTGACCCTGCCAAGCCCTAAATCATTACTTGATGAGAAGTTAGGAGAATTAATGACAGCAGCAGCAGCGAGCTCATTTTCTTTTCACTGGTGGAATGTTGCAAGGATGCCCCATCCGTGAAGCATTTTCCATTTTTCCATGAAAATCTCTGTTTTAGCACTTCACTTGTTTTCCTATTCAAGTCATAATTTAAGTAAATATTGTGTTACAGTCTGGCTCTTTCCAGCAATTCTGAAGCTCCCTTGGGGAGGCCCGATTTCGTTTCTCCCATACACAGAACCGTCATGTCTGGAGTCCCCCAAACACTTACTGGCTTGGATAGAGAATGCAGTAAGTCTCTCTCATCGACTTGGAAGAGTAAAGACATGTCATGGTCATTCATCCTCTAGTTCATGATCCAGTTGGAGAATCACTCCAAAGATACCATCCTCATTATGCAACTTTGAGAAAAAAAAATGGTCCCCATCTTTTGCTCACATAAGGAGGCACCTCAGGGAAATTCCCTGGGTTTCCCTACTTATCCACCTCCTTAAGGATGCCAGAGGGCATGTGTTTTCTGATTCCCTCCTCCCCACACTGAGTACTAACCTTTAGTACAACCGGAAAAAAGATAAAGCCACATCTCCCTGTCTACTTAGAGGTTTTATAAGATTCACATGTGGCCTTTGAAAGGCTGGCAAAGAGCAAGAAGCCTGTGCCATCACAAACTAAGGTGAAGATATGGAAGGATCAGACTGTGTTCTTTCAAAGACCTCTGTAGAGAGACCACGAGGTGGAAATGCATGGTAGCGCTCGGTTCGTAGAGGAAGGGAACGATCCCGTGCTCACTTTTGGTGAAACTGGGAAATCAGGCTCTCTTGCTACAGAGGCTCCTCAGCCACCACTCTCCTTTCAGGTATAGGATCAAACTAAATAAACTTTGAACATCGTGAGAGCTTTGGGGGTGTGTGTGTGTGCTCATTCACACCTTTAACCAACAAGTAAGGGTTACTGCCGCAGGGGTGCCAGCAGCATGGGCTCTGGGGCCCTGGCCTGGTGTGAATTTTATTCTTGCCACTTGCTGGGTGGGTCACCCTGGGAAGTCTGTTTTCCCTTTCAAAGCTCTTCTGTAGTTTCCTCATTTGTAGAGCAGGGAAAATTGCAGAGCCCACCTCACAGGGTTGGTGTGAGGATTGACTGTTATTACAGGCACAACGTTTCAATAAATGTCCTGCACAATAGTAGGCAATTGACATATGTAGCTAAAAAGAAATAACAGTCCCTCCCCCCACCCAAACCTTAATTTACTAGATACGAGTATGTGGGTGGCAGGAGTTAAATCGTATGAGAGTTGGCTGGTCTTAGAACTCTTCTTCTAGGAGGAAGAAAGAAATGTAAGCAAATTATTATGGTGGAGCAGAGTCTGCATTCAGAAAGGAATATGGAGGTAACTTTCCAGAGAGGGGCATAACTGTGCTGGGCTTTGAGACAGCAGATGGTGTTTTCTAGGCAGAGAAGGGGGTACATGACAAGAGTGGTTCTGTGAAGAAGGAATGACATGAGGGAGGTCTGGATGGATGAAGGGACGTACTATTCTTCAGTGGCAGCTCCTCTGACATGGCTTGCATGGAGGCTGGGTGTCTAGGGCAGTGATGAAGGATGGAGCCAGAAAGTTGAGGCTTGGATCGGTGGCTCAGCTTGCATATGCCATGCTAGGGATCATCAGTGATGGGCTTCTCTAAGAGGCTTCCAAGCCAAGGGATGTCAGGATCACATAATTAAGCACTCATTTCTTACTGCATTCATGTTTAACACTCGGAGAAATCATAATAACTAAGAATTATAACCAATACAGACATGGTTAATTTGCAGTTAAATTCCCCTTGTACTACTGATAATTATCCTGTTGCCTTGGGCCAATCGCTTAAAGCCTCTGAAACTCATTTTCACCAGGGTTGTTGGGAGGTTTGAATGAGATAATATATGTTAGTACCTGGTGAAATTTAAAGAACAGGGGAACATGCCATGTTATTGATGAGTCTAGTTTAAATCCTTTTGGAACGAAGAAGGCATTGATTCAATGGAGTGTCATGGCCCCTACTACCAGCTGGCCCACAGAGGGCTGTATCCTTCAGCAACTCATAGGGCCAATGCTTGACACCCTCCAGCAGAAAGGAAATGGGGCCAGGGTGAAGGAAAAAGTTGAAGGACTGTAAAACTTAATGGTCTTACTTTCTGGGGAGGTGAGATTTCTCTAACTTCTATTTCTTCATCTTTACTTAGCAATGACACCTACCACATAGGTGTTATTACCAGAACGGGGGATAATTTACATACTAGGCAGTGTTGGGACAATTGCCAAGAGACAGTCTTTAGGGTCAGAGGGGTAGTTTTGACCCCTAGCTTGTCATTTCATTTCATTATTATTTTTTGAAGATTTTTTTATTGTTAAGGCATCTCTACATCCCATATGGGGCTCGAACCCACAACCCCAAGATCAAGAATCTCATGTTCAACCAACTCAGCCAGCCAGGAGCCCCCCCTAGCTTATTTTTTAATATCCTTCAGCAGTTTAGCTAATCTAAGTCTCAACTTGCTTATCTGTACAGTGGAGTAAATAATAATAATCTCTATTTCATTTGATTGTTGTCAAGAATAAATGCGATAAGACAGTAAAACACTGAGCACAGTGCCTTGTTCATAATGACCATCCAGTAAATTTGTCATCGTATTTGCAAATTTAGAAAAAAGACCTGAAATTCAAATTGCTGGTAAATTATGTATCCTCGATCCCTAACTAGTACAAGATGCACTTGAATCTTAAACTGAAAATATATGCAGCTTCAAATCTCCTATTTCTTCACCTATATCACGCTGCCTCCACTGATACGTCATAGACCCCAACACAAAAGAGCAGCACTGGTATAAAAATGAGGAATTGAAAATGAGTAGAGATGATATTTCTAGATTGTCTGTCAAGTTGAGCAAAATGTGTAAAAGTAAACAAGCAATACTCAGACCTGAAGGTGAGTTGCATATGTAAAATTATTCCCTTTTAATAATCTAAGCTGTTATTATCAGTGGATAAGAAAACACTAATTTTTTTAAAAAGAACCATATACGATTTTTTTTTTTTTACCCTGGTGCATTTTTACCTCTAATGTAATGTACATAGTATAAATAAGTAATGTAATCAAATTTACCTTCAGAAGAAAAAGTTAATAATCTTACTGGAGAGTTGGAAATAAGTGGTGCTCTTATTGCATTTATTACAAATCACACAAATCAAACCACCCAACCTGAAACTATGTGTCATTTGAATATTTTGAATCCCTTTGCTACTATTCTTACCCTCTCAGCTGCCTTTGGACCTGCAGGCAGCATATGATGCAGGGAAGCTAGGAACCACCACATCTGCCCTGAGACTTCTGAAGGATGCTAGCTTGGACTTGCAGTGGGGGAGCTGGAGACCCCAGGGGGCAGGGCTCAGCATCTAGGGATCCAGAAAGAATTGTACCAATCAGGTGAGCGGTGACAAATGGCTGACCCACACAACTGGATGACAGAAGGAAACTCACTGGGCTTGTGACACTATACAAATAGTGAAGTGCGTGTAAGAGAGGGGAGAGGAGATGGTCAGACACCGCAGAGAGTGGACAGACAGACATTATAGGGAAGAGGAGAGAGGAAAGGGAGGCAGTGTAGGTCCTTGAGGGACCCCTCCTCCATTAGGTGCTGCTACTGGTGGTGTTTCTGCCAGTCATGACCAGGGACCTGTACATTGTGGCTTGGAGACTCTGATGAGATACCCATACCTTTTATTCCATAGATTCTGCACCTCCTTTTCCACACCAGGAATCTAAAATTGTTAAATGAGAGGAATGTTGAGGGGCCCTTTTATCCCTGTGCCCAAGCACCTTGTCAACACCGCTTCTTCTGAATGTGGGCTAAGCTCTTCCCATGAGCTCTGAGCCTTTTTTCCTACCATCTTCTATTCTCATTCATTATCCTCCATCTCCCCAGTATATTCAGTGTGTGTATTGGCACTGCCCCACCCAGAGCCCAAACCAAACTGAAAACAGCTTCCTTGAAGTCTACCCTAACACCTTCACATGGCCATCAGCCCTCCTTGGGGCGTCCTCTGAGATACCCATTCCCTGTCCCCCTGAGACTCCCCTCTCCTGCCCTCCCTGTGCCCCCTCAGCCCTGGGTAGGTCTATCACAGCCTTTCACGGGGCATCATCCCAGTTGGCTTCCCTCCTCTCTTCCTTCCAGAATGGGGATGCATTTTTCATCTATGCATTCCTGTGCCTGTCTGGGGCTTAGATGCACTCAATGTGCTACGAGTTTTGTTGCATACTTGTGGGTATTAGTCAAGATCCTGAAGAGAATGAAATTATGGAGACCAAGAAGTCCTAGAAGCCCTATGGTCTACAGTCAGGAAGCTGGAGTCTCAGGAGAGGCTGATGGTGCAATTCCAGCCCGAGTCCAGGAGCCTGAGGCCCAGGCCAGCTGGTGGTACAGGTTTCAGATCAAGTCTGAGTCCAAAGAGTCCAAAAGTAGAAGACTGACGTCCCAGCTTGAAGAGAGAGAGAGAGAGACAGAGAGAGAGAGAGAGAGATTTCTCCCACTTAGCCTTTTCTTCCTGTTCAGGCCTTCATAGGATTGGATGGAGCCCACTGGGGGAGGCACTCTGCTTTACTCAAATGCTCCATCAGTAGAAACATTCTCAGAGACACATCCAGAATAATGTTTAACCAAGTACCTGGGCATCTTGTGGTCCAGTCAAGCTGACCCATAAAATGAACTGTCACACGTGTCCACCATATTAAATTCCCCTTGCAGGTTCTGTCTCCTTCAGAAAAACATTGGTGTCACTGCTGTTAAAAATCTCACCCGGGTGCCTAAGTGACTCAGATGGTTAAGCATCCGACTCTTGATCTTCAACTCAGGTCATGATCTCACGGTTCGTGAGATCAAGCCGTGCATCCAGCACTGTGCTGACAGCACAGGAATAAACTTAAAAAAGAAAAAAAAAAAAAAGAAAAGAAAAGAAAAGAAAGAAATCCCTTCCTTCTGTTTCCTCCAACACTTATTATCTATACTATATGATATAAGACCTGATTACGGCTCTCATTTATTGTTCTGTGTCTCATGAATTCTTTACTAACACTGTAAGCTCCTTGAGGGTAATTAATTACTACATGAAACACTTTAAAAATTTATTTTATTTTTAGAGAGAGAGTATGTGTGTTTACACCAGCTGAGGAGAAGGGGAAAGAGAGAAAATCTCAAGCAGGTTCCACATTCAGCATGGAGCCCGACAGGAAGCTCAATCCCACGGGATCATGAGCTGAACTGAAATCAAGAGTCAGATGCTCAATCGACTGAGCCACCCAGGAGCCCCTGTGTGACACACTTTTACCTTTTTTTTTTTTTTTTTTTGCCACTTTTATCAAGCTCTTCATTGTTCTTGATGTGGAGCTAGAACAGAGGAGGCATTCCAAAAATGTTTATTCAATTGTATTAGATTAAAATATCATATATATGATGAATGGGTTAGCATACTGGAATGCTATCATACTTTAATGCTGGTTATGTACTCCAAATCCATTCTCCTTCCTTAAGGAGAAATAGAACTTCTAAAATTTGGGGGTATTGCTGTGTATTCTGGCCTCACATCAGGAACTGTGAAGGGTGCGGTATGAATGATGTGGTCATTACCCCATGGAGCTTACAATTCTAGTAAAGCCCTCTGCTGGCTCATGGGACCAGAACAACAGAAGAAAGCTATAGTTGGGTCTTAGATCATCTGGGGTAGACAGGAAGCACTAGAGGAAATTGGAGAAGGGAGGGACCTTTACAGGCTGTGGGGACTAATGTTTCCCCAGCTGCCTTTGCAGCTAAGGGTGATTATGTGAATATGTTCTGGCCGTTGAGTTCTAGAAAGACTGTTGGTGTGGAATGTCCAAAGAAATCCCGTAAAGGGAGGTGACTCGACTGGATGCTGCATGGATTTTTCTTCCCCCTTCCCTCTCTTCCAGTTGCCAGGATTCCCGACAAGATGCTAGAGCCCCAGCAGCCAGCTTGGGGATGGAAGCTACGTGCTGAGGGTGGTAACACGGAAAGATAGAAGACGGCCTGAGTCCTTGTAGTGCTGGCCTACCAGCCCTGGGCTGCTCATTTCTGGAATCTTTCACATGAAAGAACAGAACTTTGTGGTTCTCAACCTCTTTTATTTGGGTTTTCTATTTTATGCAGTTGAACATAATCCTAGCTGAAACAGATACAGATGAATACTTAACAAAAGAATTGGAGGGAAGTATTGTGTGAAAGAAAGGCAAATATTCTTTCGGTTGAAAAGGAAAAGGCATTTTTACGATTACCCAAGAAACAAGCGAACTATTATCATCAGATACAGTGGTTGTTGCTAATATAAAATATATCCCATTTATTCATTTCTCCCTCTATCCTGATAAATCCCTCAGTGCTGTCAGGCTTTGCCTTGTCTTTCCATGCAAAGATGATTTTCCTGTAAATTAGAGCAAAAGGAAAAAAGCCTTGTAAATCAGCTCTCTCACTTAACTTGCCCATTGTCCTCTCTCGGCAGGAAACCTAAAGGTTGTAGGAGAAAATGGCTGGTGGAAATGCAGCAGGAAGAATAACGTGCTTTTGAAATGAGGTGAGAATAACTGAAATTAATGTAACGGCAGGCCTTACTTTATATTTTTTTCCTACTTCACAAACTTAAAATTGGGAAAATCATTGAGAGGAGTCTTTGTTTTACGTGAGAGCAAGACAGGACCTATCTTTCTAAGGGTCACATGAAATGAGGTGGGAAGAGAAGGGGACTCGGATGATAAATAAAACATCCCACCTGCTCTGTCTCACCTGATGGAACGCATCAGACCAACACAAGGGCTCTTTCTGTAGTCCTAGACTGTGATATTTTTAGAGAAATGCCCAACCCTTTAAGTCTTTGATAAGTTTAGAAAGGTGTTCAGAATATGGGCATCACAGTATTATCTCACGTTTCTCAAGTTCTATGATTTTCCCCCAAGAAGGGCCACAATTAATGAAGCAAATGGAATCTTTTGTGCTGAGACAAATTCGAAAGCTTCAAGCAGTATGATTCAGAAAGCAAGTGGTCCTGGTTTGCAATAAAATGAAATAGCGTGGACCAAAGGTGGACCTTGGGGTGAGCAGCCAGGATACAGACAGAAGAGGATGTCAGCAACATGAAGAAATGATCGTGATAAAATCTGGAGGCTTCACTCTCGGGATGTTCCCCTCACGTGGCTGGCTAATCGGTGTTGGCCATTGTCTGGAAGCTCACCTGGAATTGGAGGTGGGAGCTTTTTTTTTTTTTTTAAATTTTTTTTAATGTTTTATTTATTTCTAGGAGAGAGAGAGAGAGAGAGACAGCGTGAGCAGGGGAGGGTCAGAGAGACAGGGAGTCACAGACTCTGAAACAGGCTCCAGGCTCTGAGCTGGCAGTCAGCACAGAGCCCGACGCGGGGCTCAAACCCACGAACTGTGAGATCATGACCTAAGCGAAAGTCGGACACTTCACCGACTAAGCCACCCAGGCGCCCCTGGAGGTGGGAGCTTTGGTTTCTCTCCACTAGGGACTCTTCAGGGGCTGCTTTCGAGTGTAAGGGCTGGGTTCCAAGGGCTGGTGTGCCAAGAAGGCTAAGCAGAAGTGCATGGTATTTTGATGCTCTACCCTCAGAAGTCACATGGCTCTACATTTACCATACTCTCTGTATAAAACATTCACAAAGATTCACCCAGACTCGAGAGAAGGGGACAAAGACCCCACCATTCCGTAAGAGACATGTCAAGGTCACACCGTAAGAATGACTAGGATGGGAGATGCTATAGTCACCATCTCGGGAAACTAACAGACTGCTGTAATAGGAAAAGCAAGTTCACAGTAGGTAAAGTGGGAGTTTTTCAGTCACCTAATCAGCTTGAAAGCTCATTTACCATGTATTAGCTCTTACAACATCTGGGAAGAGCCCAGAAGGAGATGAAATTCCACCCCCACCTCCCATTAGCATCCCGAGCTGTCCAGGAGTCATGGGGCTCACAAAACTATGAAATTTGAAGAGTCACAGACTAATTTCCAGGCACGGCCACTTTCAGTAAGCACCCCAGAGTCATTTTGCTTTTACTAAGAGTGAGGCGGTTTTGAGGGAAACAGTTCCCTTCTGTGCGCTCCCCACTGAGAGGAAGGGCAGTTCCAAGCCCAGGTTTCCATGGCAGTGGGCTTCTGTCTCACCGCTTCCCGTCATGGCTACCCGAGGGCCTGGGGAGGCAGGCAATGCATGCTGGGACAGCCCCAGTCTCTCCTGCTGCCAGGGGGATGTTATGTTATTACTGCAGTAAATAACAGTAACCCAAGTTCTCTAGCCTGTGCATACAAACGAGGCCACATTAATAGTAATAAATCACATTGCGTTGACTAATACCCTCTCCTGGTAGCTAATCTCAGTGAGCATTTGGAGGATACTCGGGGGCTATGTCATGTGTGTACACCTGTCAGTTGCCTTTTAATCTTTTGCTCCAGGCTCTTCTGGTTGATGTTTCCTGCCCAAAAAGTCATTCAAAGGTGGGCTTCTCCTTCTTCTCTGTGACTTCTGCCGGTGTTACCTGCCATGTGTACTAAGGGCCACGGCAGAACGGGGGACTCGGCAATCCTCACGGACCTAAGACAGGTTGTGTTTAGGGTACAGAGAGAGCTGGTGTCCTGCCCCCCACCCAACCCTCCCCAGCCTCCAGCTCTGAGCCTCACTCTGGTATCCAGGTATTGGAGGATCATTGGTTGGCCACTTGCACCTCGCAGAGCCCCTCCTGATAACAGTGTCCCCAACCTCTATACACCACCTCTCTCCACAGGGCTCAGATGAGAATCCAAGGAAGCCAACTTCTCAAAAATAGGTGCCAGTAGGCTGCCTCCCCCTCCAGGTCATTGGACATTTCCAGACATGCCTGATTCCCAGCTGAGAACACAGATGAGGCTCGAAGCTGAATCCCCTCTACATCCCTCAACGTGCATAGCACACCACAGTGCTTTTTCCTGAACCGACTCCGCGAGGTGGGGAGGGCAGATATCACTAAGGTTCCCATTTTTCATAGGACAAAATTAATTTTTAGTGGGAATAAGCAAGGAGCCTGAAGTGAAATAATAATTAAGATTCAGATTGAACATGTGCATGGAGGTCTTTGAATAGCAAATCTGGAACTCTCCTTGGAGTCACTTCTTAAGGACAGGTCACTCGGCTTGGCCTGGACGCTCCAGGCAGTGAGACGCCTTTTCCTGTCCGTGCTCACAACACGTTGGTCCGCTGTCACATTTATCGCATTTTATGGCACTGCTTTAAATGTCATTCTTCTCCACTAAATGCCTCTCGTGCCAGCAGAGTGCCTGGCACGGAGAAGGCACTTGATACACATTTATTGGTGGAATGAATATGACTCTCTTAATGTTTCTTGAGTGGAGGGGCACCCTCCCACCCCAGAGAGGGTTTGGAAGTGTGGGGGCATTTGTGGCTGTCACAATACTGGGAGGTGATCCTCCTGGCCTTTAGTGAGCGGGGCCAGGAATATGGAATGTCTTACAATCTGTCAAGCAGTCCTGGAAGGGCTCAGCTCCACATGCCAATCTCTCCTCCGCTGAGGGTAATTTCAAGGTAGCTGAGATGCGAGGAAGTTATTTTTTTTTTTAATTTTTAAAAATGTATTTATTTTTGAGAGAGAGAAAGAGAGAGAGTGAGAGAACACATGAGTGGGGGAGGGTCAGAGAGAGAGAAGGAGACACAGAATCCAAAGCAGGCTCCAGGCTCTGAGCTGTCAGCACAGAGCCCAACATAGGGCTTGAACTCACAAACTATGAGATCATGACCTGAGCCGAAGTCAGACGCTTATTGGACTGAGCTACCCAGGCGGCCCATGGAAGCTTCGGGCTTAGCCTAGGAATACCTTGGTTACCTGTGACCTTGCTATTTGAGCTTTGGAGCTGAAATGGGGACTATGCTATATATCCAACTCATGCTATGATTTACTGAGATAATACATGCAAAGTGCCTAATACAGCGCTGGGCCGGAAGAAGGCAGACAAGTGGTTTGGCTCCTATCCAGTCGTCTTTGGGTAACGAGAACGCTTAATTGTCAATGGATCAATCAGTCTGGCCTGCAGTGTAACTCAACAGAAAGGGATTTTGCAGGCAGGAGTGTCCCAGAATCTGCCCTTGTGAAATGCAGACCGTGTTATGGGAGGCTCAGTGCCGGATTGTCATGGGGATCCAGTGATATGAATATGTAAAGTTTCAAAAGATCAGCGCCTGGCACTTCATGGCCTCTCGATAAACAGTTAACACAATGAAAAGACAGCAGAGATCCAAGAAAAGTAGCATTCTCACTGAGGCATTAAGGCAGCTGATCAAATCATACTCTCTCTTCCTAACAAAATCAAGTGAAATTTCTTTAGCAAATTTCTCCTTATACTCTAGTTCCTGCAAATTAAACAGATTTCCTGCAGAGGACACACTTCTTGACTTCACCCTGCATTCCCACTGCTGCAGAGTAAGGGACGCTCAGGGCAAAACCGTACATGATTCACCTGCTTTCCTCAGTCCCTTTGTACCCTTCCAAGTCCCACTGGTGAGTGTATTTACTTTCCACCTGTTTCTTATTAGCGAACATATGTCTTAGCAACATTTAAAAAAAGGTTGATAAAAATAGAAATGCCATGATCCTAACCTATCCCCACTCTTTAAAAATTGCCTTCCAATGCCTTTCTGTAAGAATGTTTTTGTAGAGTCGCTATCATGATGCACGTAGTATTTTTATTTCTACCATATCCAATTTGTATTGTATATTCTCCACATTTGTATGTAGGCTGCGTAATTACGATGTGTGATGGCAGCAAAATTTCTCATTGCTTTCATATGCTCCCCATCTTGATGGACATGGGGGGTTGTCCTCACAGGGTAGTGCTGTGGTAAACACTTTGTTACAAACTGTGTTTTAGTCCTGAGTGCTCAAATATTTCACAGAATTAATTCCTAGCACTTTAGGTGCAGAAGCAAAACAGTGTGAATATTATGATTCTTGTTCTGTATTTTCTTATTATTTTCCAAAACTGCTGTATCGATTTACAACACCTTTAGAAGTACTTAAGGATCTAATTTCGCTATATCCTTGGACTGGAACATTTTTTTTAAAGTTTATTTATTTATTTATTTTGAGAGAGAAAGAGAGAGAACTAGCTGGGGAGGGACACAGAGGGACAGAGAGAATCCCAAGTCGGCTCCACTCCGTCAGCGCAGAGCATGACTTGGGGCTCGATCTCATGAACTGTGTGATCTTGATCTGAACCGAAACCAAGAGTTGGATGCTGAACCAATTGAGCCATCCAGGTGACCCTCATCTTTTTAAAAAATTTAACAAGTGTAAAATGATAGAAATGGAAGTTAATTTGCATTCATTTATTATCCAGCATGATTATTTTCCATATGTTTTATTTTTTCTTTCTATTTTCTTTTTTTGGTGCACATTCACATAATCAGCCTTCTTCCCAAGCACAGCCAAGTGTAGGAGAAAAAATGAGCATGACATTAGTTGTGGGACCTCTAACAGCATAGGCATCTGACAGAACTTCCTTCTGTCCAGCATGCCTCTTTCTCCCTGAAGGGGGTCATCTGACCTTACTTTGTCTAACTGTAAATTTAAGTTTTTAATGTTTATTTTTGAGAAAGAGAGAGAGAGAGAGAGAGAGAGAGCAGGGGAGGGCCAAAGAGAGAGGGAGACACAGAATCCGAAGCAGGCTCCAGGCTCTGAGCTGTCAGCACACAGCCCAATGCATGACTTGAACTCACTAACTGTGAGATCAAGATCTCAGCTGAAGTCGGATGCTTAACCCACTGAGCCACCAGGTGCCCCTGTTTAGCTCTAAATTTAAATGATTCTAAGTACTCCCTACGAAACAAATGAAACTACTTAGATAAATCACATCATACAGTATTAGATCTGTAATTAGCATAGGTAAATATCTGGAATTTAACATGGAAATGTCTAGAAATCCCAATGGATTCTAGGGATTTCCATGATTTCTGAGCAGCCGGTGAAGATAAATAGGGTAAATTCTTCATTCATTCATTGACCCATTTCTTCAACAGACATTTAGAGAAGGCCTAGGATATACTGGACTTCATAATAGATGCCTGGCCTATGAAATTGAAGAAGATATAGTCTGAGGGAGTTATGGTCATCTGTGGAAGAGACAGATGAACAGAGTCGTTATATGGTAAAGGCTGAAGTGGGCAGAATGGGAAGAGGGCTTTTTTTCCCCCTCTTAAGTAAGCTCTAGGCCCAATGTGGGGCTTGAACTCATGACCCTGAGATTAAGAGTCATGTGCTCCACCAACCCAGCTGGCCAGGCACCCCATGGAGTGCATATTTTGGAAGGCTTCACAGAGGAGGACACATTTGAGCCCAGACTTGAAAGATGAATAAGATTTTGCCAAAAGAGGGAAGAAGGAGGAGTAGAGGCAGAGAGGAAATGCTAGGTGTGGGGGTAAGGCATGGAACTCAGAAACAACAACTTAACAATGATGAGAAGTTAAGCTTCGGGAATGGATGGTATGTTGGGCAGAAACAGAGATGGACAGATAACCTGGGATTGGATTTTATGCCAAGCCAAGGAGTCTGTTCTTTATCTTCTGGGAAGCTTGGGTCCAGAAGGGATCAGGGGATGTGTATGAATAAGGGGATGACATGACCAGAGTTGTTCTTTTTTTTTTTAATTTCTTACTGTTTATTATTTTTGAGAGAGAGAGAGAGAGAGAGAGCAAGGGCACCCACCTGTGAGTGAGGGAAGGGCAGAGAGAGAGGGACAGAGGATCTGAAGCAGGCTTCCTGTTGACAGCAGAGAGCCCATTGAGAGGCTCGAACACAAACCAAGAGATCATGACCTGAGCCAAAGTTGGACGCTTAATGAACTGAACCACCCAGGTGCCCCAACTGGAGTTACTCTTTTGAAAAAAAATTTTTTTAAGATTGTTTCTACAAAATTCCCAAGTGCTATAACTCAGCTCAAAGCTAGAGCCGATAGTGTGAACTTGGGGATTCTGTTTTTGAGGCCTTAACCACTTTACATTGACTCCATCGTCAAGCTCTCCCTCTATTTGCCTCTGACTTATCTGGTGTCTGAAAAGGTGGGAAACCTAGAAGATACTTACTTTAAACAGTGTGTTGGTTTCATTTTCAAATAATATGCATGATGTTTTCCTCCAAACTCCAACATCTTTTCAGGGATGTCACAGATCTGCCACAAGATCTGTGGCGGAGGGAAAGAAAACACGGAGGAGGGGAAGAAAACATGGTGGAACCATGAATGGCTCCTGCGGCTTCTCCTCTGACACAGCACGCACGGTTCCCACTCATATCTCATTAGTCAAGGCAAGTCACACATGTGCATTCCAAGTTCAATATGCTTCCTCCTGAGGGAAGGTACTGGAAGTCACATGGACAAGGTGCCTGAACAGAGATCATGTGTTTATGTGATAGATGCACCAGTGTCTATATCTAGATATAGAGCTCAGTGACAAAGAAAGGTCTTAACTAGGTTTTGAGCACTGACATCAGGGTTAGCCATTGCCTACTTCCTCTTGGCTATATTCTCTGAAGTGGCCAGCCCTCCTCTGTATTTCAGGGTTCTGATCCTTGCAAAATATGTTTGTGAGGCTTCCTTGATTTTGTGTAGGTTTGTTCAAGGGTAGGCTCTGGCAGGAGACTGGAGGATGTGAGGAGGGGAAAGGCCAGGATATTTGGCCTCATCTCTCTCTGGGCTTCTGGTAGCATCTCTGGGCACCGGTGTGCCCCGTCTGTAGCTCCAGCAACCTCGCCAATATTCCTAGCTGCCTGTGAGCGGCATCTCCATGCAGGCTCCCTTCTTTGTCCATCCAGCCCCTGGGATGAGGGTGGTTTCTTACAGTTCCCAATTTCTAGTTGCCATATCTGTTTGCTCCTCTGGCTCTTTAAATACCTTTGTGAACAGTTCCTTATATTAAATCCCCTCCACTGAATGACCTGGTGTGGGTTCTGTTTGCCTGATCGAACCCTGCATAATTCAGACTCCATTCTGCTCTACAAATTAGTTACCCTTCTCAGACCTGTTTAGTGGCTAGAAGCTTAAGTCATCTTTACTCCCAAGGTAACCTTAATAGAGCTGGCTGTGGGTACTTTAGAAAATGTGGTTAAGCTCCTTTAAGCCTCACATCCCAAGATGAGGCCCCTAGCTTTTTGTTCTAGGCCCAACAGATATAACGGTGGGGATCAAGTAGATATTTTGAATATTTACCAAATAAATATTTTAAAATATTTATAAGTTCTCATCTCCTTAAGAAACATAGCAGAGCGGAAACAAGGCAGGCAGAATTTATGTGACAGCAAACAAGCAAGTGATTGGCCCAGGTTTTATGCCTCAGAAAAGAAGATAAACTTTGTGTGTGTGTGTGTGTGGTTAAGATATATATATTCATGTAGATATTGGTTATTTACCCTACAGGTATATATACATGCATGCATATATATATGTATATATATATCATAAGATATATATAATATATATTAACATAATATATAACATAATCATGTATATATGATACAACTATTTAAAAATTTTTAATGTTTATTTTAAAAATTTTTAAATGTTTTTTTATTTATTTATGAGAGAGAGAGACAGCGTGAGCAGGGGAGGGTCAGAGAGAGAGAGAGATACAGAATCTGAAACAGGCTCCAGGCTTTGAGCTAGCTGTCAACACAGAGCCTGACATGGGGCTTGAACCCATGAACCATGAGATCATGACCTGAGCCGAAGTTGGCCACCCAACCGACTGAGCCACCCAGGTGCCCCTATTTTTATAAAATAGAGAGCCAGAGTATGAGCTGGACAGGGCTAGAGAGAGAGAGAGAGAGAGAGACAGAATCCAAGGAAGGCTCCAGGCTCCGAGCTGTCAGCACAGGGGCCGACAAAGGTCTCAAACTCACAAACCACGAGATTATGCCCTGAGGTGAAGTCATACGCTTAACTGACTGAGCCACCCAGACGCCCCATGATGCAACTATTTTTAAAGGACTATGGTTATGAGTAGCCTCTAAGGAGTTTATTTAAAGATATTTGGAATGTAATGATCAAAGCCAAAGAGGATTCATTTAAAAGCCCTCATGTTTTGTATCGAATTCCCATTGATATCTTTGATACAATAATGCAAGCGAATTTCAAATTTGGAAGGGAGGAGATGGAGACACTGAAGAAAAAAAGATTTGATGGCATCCAGACAGAAAGATTTTTTCACCAATATGTAGTGAGTACATGGGCAAATGAGAGCCCTGGAGAGGGAGGCATCACGTGCCGCTTCCCCTGAATTAACAAGGGGATTTGGCTTCAAGATCTGCAAGGGAGAGGAGCAGAAAGAGTTGGTTTCTAGGGAACAGTTTGCTCATCCTGCCTCGGTCTGCTTCTGGTCTAAAGCACCAGCAGGCGCGGCTGCTTCTGGGGGAGGTGGGAGCGTGGCTGACTGTTTTGTAACGGCCCACAGGGCCCTCCGAGAAGCTTCTTTCTGGGGACTGTCATCACCGGGCAGGCCAGGACCCCACACAGGAGTTGGGCAGTCATTAGGGTTTTCTGAGTCCAAATGAGGGCAGGTTCCTCTGAAGGAGATTTGCTAAGGAGGTGCGTGGTAGCGCTGAAGCCATGATGTGCCTTTGTGCGGACTTCAGAGACAGGCTGACCTGAATTCGGGTCCCGGCTCAGCCACTTACCGGCTACATGAGCTCGAGTATGTTATGCAATATTTTGAACCACCATCTCTGCCCTCATAAAAATGGGCAAGAATGAATATAGATATATGGCTCATAAAAAGCACTCAGTGAGGCACCATTTTTATTATCGATGATAACAGCTATTATCCACGTTGTCATATTTGTAAGATGCTCATAGGCACTTTATAATACGTCCATATGCCCTGATTTTCTAGGATCCTGCAGGGACACTTCAAATACTGTACAGACTAAGAGTCTGAAACCCAAAGAAGACAGCCAAAGTAGACAGGAGTAAGCCCAGAGCCATTACCCTGTCCTCTGATCCCCATTCCATGGCCCTTTCTACTTAACCAGGAAGGTCAACAGACTTTCCCCACCCACCCCATTTACGGTGATGTTCCCTACAATGGTGGCAGCGTGCATCCAGAAGGGTCACATCGATGGCAGATCTCTTTCCTTTCTTTCATTTACTCCCTGCCTCTTGCCATCTCTTGTTTTCACACCAGAGGCTTCATTCTTTTCTCTCCTGAAACTTATTCTCCCCTCACCTTCCTGCAAGTGCTCTGGTGTTCTGTGCCCATTGGTTACTTTATTTTTTAATTCACTCAACAAACACTGATGGGCTCTTCCGAGGTGTCAGACTCTGGAGAACAAATGTTTATGTTACGTCAGCCCCAGGGGCTCACAACCTCTGGAACGGATGGATCCGCAAAGAGGGATTATAGTGCCTGCGCTCAAGACGGGCACAAAAGACCACGGACCCCCCGAATCTCCAGCCCGCAGCCAGTGGCACAGCTGGCTGGCTCCGGAGTCGTATGCCCAGGATGGGAATCTCTTCTCCCTCTGTCAGTGCCCTGGGGGGCTCTGTAAAGACTCGAAAGCAGAATAATATATATTCCTCCTTTGTAAAATAGGAGCCCTAATAGTACCTGCTGCAGAGGGAATGTGGGACTTCACTGAGAAAACTTTTAAAAATTAAATATTCAAAAATGATCACAAGTTGTTATCTCCCTTTAAATACAGAGCTGATCAGAATAAGGGCAGGAATCCATCTGAGAGCACATGGCGTTCGATCCAAGTGATTTCCCATGTCCTTAAGAGGGAGAGTAAACAGGGGCGCCTGGGTGGCTTAGTCGGTTAAGCGTCCGACTTTCGCTTGGGTCATGATCTCGCGGTTCGTGGGTTCGAGCCCCGCGTCGGGCTCTGTGCTGACTGCCAGCTCGGAGCCTGGAGCCTGTTTCAGTCTCTGACTCCCTCTCTCTCTGACCCTCCCCTGCTCACGCTGTCTCTCTCTCTCTCTCTCCTAGAAATAAATAAAACATTTAAAAAAAAAAAAAAAGAGGGAGAGTAAACAGAGAGTACTCATTACTGGGTAACTGGGGTTGAGATCATTGATGAAACAGGATCAGGATCCCTCCTCTTTTTTGCGCCCGAAGCAGCCTCTTCGGGTGCTGCTCCAAACCCGAGTGGTTACCGCAGTCAGGAGAGACTGGAGAGGTGGCCCTGCGCGCGGTTGCTGATCGACTTTCTACGGAGAGTGGGCTGCGGGAGCGGCTGGGCGAAGCCGCGTGGAGCCTGCGTCTCACAACCTGTGTGGTCCAGCTGTGGGCTGAACAAAGAGCGGCGAATGTGGTGTGAGAGCTTTGAACGGAGCCGGGACTGCGTGCTTCTGTGCGCGGGGAAAATGGTTTGCTCGGTGAATCCCCGATTTCTTTCCAGCCTCCGTTCCTCCGAACGAGCACAGGTCTGAAGCCAGGAGCAAATCCCCCCACGTGCCAGCCCTGTTCCCTGGGTAAGAGGGGCTGATCGCTTTCCATTCCGCTCCCAGCTCATTGAGAAGCTCCTGAAGCAAACGCACAACGCACACTGGGAAAAAAACAGAACCCCGCCCTATCCAAAGAAGAAGAAGAAGAAGGAAGAAAGAAAGAAAGAAAGAGAGAGAGAGAGAGAGAGAGAGAGAGAGAGAAAGAAAGAAAGAAAGAAAGAAGAAAGAAAGAAAGAAAGAAAGAAAGAAAGAAAGAAAGAAAGAAAGAAAGAAAGAAAGAAAGAAAAGAAAAGAAAACCCAAACACAAAAAACAAAACAAGCCTGGTAGCCAGGACAAAACACAAATGTCCTCTGCCCTTCCCTAGGGTTCGGAAAAGCGAACTTTCTGGTAAAGGGACACTGAATTAATTCTTCAACAGGGAGCACACTTGTGGGTGTTAGCTTAGGGGAGTCTAAGCTGTGTTAATGTGTGTGAGTCTTATAGTCCTGCGTGTGTGTGTGTGTGTGTGTGTGTGTGCTTATGTGTGCTTGCATGCATTTCTGTGTGTGTGCTTGTGTGCTTACATGGGCAGGGTGTGTGTGTGCACGCTTATGTGAGCTTACATGCATTCGTGTGTGTGTGCTTGTGTGCTCACATGGGTGGGGTGTGTGTGTGTGTGTGTGTGTGTGCGTGCGCGCTTGCTCATGGTGATGGTTTTGAGGAGATTGCTGCAGCTCAAACAGGGTGGGAACTCATTTTCATTCGGAATCAAATGCATTCAGAGCTGGATAAAATGAAAAACTTTATTCAGCATTTTCTGAAAGAAGCCATCTGAGGTTTCCTTTCTCAGAATCTAGGACCACAAATGCCACTGAGGTCACACAGGCTGTGTACATGCACACACATATGTAATTTTTAATATCCCCCACATGACCAGGAAGGATTTGTTCCATTCAGTGGGAAGCCACAACATTTATTACATCTCTTTCCCAAATAAACCTCAAAGCGAGCATTTCA
This sequence comes from Hyaena hyaena, assembly GCF_003009895.1. Lineage (NCBI taxonomy): Eukaryota > Metazoa > Chordata > Mammalia > Carnivora > Hyaenidae > Hyaena > Hyaena hyaena. Next base: position 1,219,988 of record NW_024080683.1, on the reverse strand, counting down.
TCCTTCCTCATGTAATCATCATAAGGTAGAAAATGAAATTTCCTAAACCTAAAAGCATGTTGCTAAGAGCTTCGGGGCACTGCATGTCACTTCTTTGATGTGTTCATGGAGGGGGGTGGGGGAATGATAAAATAAAAGGGAGAGACAGAGAGAGAGAGAGAGGGGAAAGAAAAGAGAAGGAAGGATGCATTGCATCTTCCTTGAGATTTTCAGAAAGCTTTTTTTTTTTTTTAACTCTTTATGTAGTGACAAGATGGAGCTGATTAAAACAAGACAGGGAAGTCTTGATGCCAGACCACTTCAGAAATGAAGCATTCCAGAAAGGCATGTAAGAACTCCTGTCAGGAACAGGGGTGATTTCGCGGCCCCTCTTGCATATTAATGAACTACACGTAACCTCAGTTTAGTGGGGCAGATGCAACATCTCAGGAGCTGTGCCAGAATTCGGCGATAAATGCCAGCTCCGGGGGAAATAGGTTTCATGATGGAATTAGGAGTTCAACCACCTGAGACGTCCACAGAAATCATTTGCCGCCCCCCCCCACCTTGAAATGCAAGAGGGGTTCTGGGGAGCGGGGCACGTGGTGGCATGGTGAGTGTGGGGCACGCGAGGTTATTCATCCGAATCTGGCTCCTGTATGTTTGCTGAACCTCCAGCTCTTCGAACACCGTGCATTTCCTCAAGCAACAGATGCACCTGCCTAGAGGTCAAGCTCAGGTGAATTGATTATTTTTGCTGCCTATTTCTCCGGTGTGGTTTAAAGAATAGAAAAACGGTTTAAACATACACTCCTCCTTGCTTTAGAAGCAAAACATCTCTTTATGACTCCTGTCTTCGCCTCTGCGGCTGCCTGCCAGGTGTTTCTCCTTCTCGACTTCTTGCAGCCTGTGGTGGCGTTTCCAGGCAGAAGACAAGCTCTCACCAACTCCCTTCCCTTCCAGGGCTCCTCGAGAATTTGTGTGTTTCTTGCCCCTTGCTCTCCTCATTCCCCTTTGCCCCCAACGCAGAGTACAACCGTCACTGTCGTCTGTGCTCACCATCTGTTTCTAAAATTCCTATGATACAGAAATCACATGACAGTCTGCGGTGCAGCCATTTCAATATTGCTAGGCTTTGCCTGGGAGGATTTGGAAGCGAGGGCTCTGGGGCTCTGCCTTACAAAGCTGACCAGCCACGCATGGTGTGATCGGGAGCTAGCCCTCCAGGAAGACCTTCAAGAGTGGCTGCCGACTGTATCTGACGTTTGTGTGAGATTGAAAATGGAGAATAAAGCTGCAGCCTTGCACCATCCGCTGAGACGCGGGCCAGACCGGAGCCGAAAGGGAGAGGAACAACGGATCGAGCAACGCTGTACGTTGTCATGTGAGAAAACAGCACACACCCATTTGACTCCCTTGCATGCAGTCAGTTATGGCCGCAACGATGCTGTACACCAAAGCTCTCAGATTCAGCAGCTTAATGCGATGACTACTCATTCTTGCTCACAGGCCTAACTGGCAGTTGGCGGACATAGGCTGGGTGCCCTCACTGGGCTTGCAGATTAAGCCCACGTCTGCTCCACATGTCTGTTGTCCTCAGTGGACTGTTTGGTTTATGTTAGTACGGTATGGCATGAGTGGAAGAGGTTAGATCCAACTGTGTTTCCGTCATATATGCTAACATTCCACTGGCCCACACAAGTCATGTGACCAGGCTCAAAGTCAAGGGGCAGGGAAGGATGAGCCACATGCTTAAGCCCAGGTTTAACAGGGGTTAGAAAGTATACTCTTCCCATGGGGACAGCGAAGCGAATAATGAAATAATATCATGAAAGCTTTCATACTTTCTGTGGATGTCCTCCCTAGTACCCATTCCTTCTTTTGGGAGTTTGATTTTCATCCAGTACCTAAGTCTTCACCAGTTAAACCTGTTGGAGAAACGGATGCTCCCTCCTCACCACCAGGTTCTAGAGACTGGGTATACCAATCAGGCTTATGTTACCAGCAGAATCCTATCCCCTGGCCACAAGTATTGGTTTACAAATAAACATGTGATCCAGTGTGGACCACTGAGAATGAAAGAGGCAGTTGCTCTGAATTCTTAGAAAATGAGATTTCTTCTTATGCTGCGAGAAGTGCTAGGAGATATGCTTGAAGCAGCATGCTTTGGACCTGTGCCTTTTGCAGCTGCTCAGGTATGATGGGGAAGCTGGCACCCAGGGACATACTATGAGAGAACTGGAGGGAAAGCAATCTACCCCCTGATCAAGCCTAACCTGAAGCTCACACTATTTCAGATATTTCTAGTTAAGTCAGCTATTAAATTATCTTCTTTTTTAATGTTTGTTTATTTCTTTAATGTTTTTTATTTATTTCTAGGAGAGAGAGAGAGAGACAGCGTGAGCAGGGGACGGTCAGAGAGAGAGGGAGTCACAGATTCTGAAACAGGCTCCAGGCTCTGAGCTGGCAGTCAGCACAGAGCCTGACACGGGGCTCGAACCCACGAACCGTGAGACCATGGCCTAAGCGAAAGTCGGACACTTAACCGACTAAGCCACCCAGGCGCCCCAATGTTTATTTATTTCTGAGAGAGAGAGAGAGAGAGAGAGAGAGAGAGAGATTACGAGTGGGGGAGGGGCAGAGAGAGAACCAGAGACACAGGGTCTGAAGCAGATTCCAGGCTCTGTGCTGACAGCTTAGGGCTCAAACTCATGAACTGTGAGATCATGACCTGAGCCGAAGTCAGATGCTCAACCAACTAAGCCACCCAGGCACCCCTAAATTACCTTCTTTACTGAGCTTTCAAATTCCTTACAATCAACACTATTTTTATGAATTCACTCTCTGTGTGGCTTTGGGATATTGGTGTGTGTGTGTGTGTGTGTGTGTGTGTGTGTGTGTAGTGGGAAGTTTAATCCCTTTGGGCCTCAGATCCCTAATCCATGGTACGGGAGTGATATTGCAATAACATGATCATGTACGTCAGGCTCTAGCGCTCAGTGGGCATGACCAGCCAGCATGCCTGCAGGTTGCTCCCCAGATGAGGGAGGTACAGGGGACTGAAGATACAGCCCATCCACCGAGCTTGTGTGTATGGGGCTGCCTCCAGCAAGAGAGGACATCTGCTTCTAATTTTCCCCAAACGCACGGGCTAGCTGAGGCCCCGATAGAGGACACTGAACAAACATTAGTTCCTTCTTTTCCTCTTCAGTAGTCCGTATTTTTGATGGCTAAAACAGCAATCATTTGGCTTCAGCTATAGGACTCTTAGCAATACTGTTAATACTTGCTCTTTCTCAAAAAGCCACTTCCCTCTTCTGTGGTCATCTCTTCCCCTGCTTTCCTGTAGCTCATTCCCTTTTCCTCTCTCTTCTTTGTGTTCTATTTCTCGTGCTCTTCCTCAAGCTCCCTTTCTTCTCCCTCCTTTGTCTCTCTCTCTCTCACTCTGAGAAATGACTCCCCAGGACTTGTTCTTTCCAACCTCTGGGTGTCTCCACATAAGAGCTGATGCACAGTCTCTAAGAGCAGGGTCTGGAGAACGACGCTATATGAACAGCAATCCCGGTTCTAGGATTCTGGACATCCTAAGCCCTCTGGGCCTCACTCTTCCCATCTGTAAAGCTGACCTAACTCATTTACCTGCAGGCCCGTGGTGGAGGGATGAAGTGAATACTGTATGTCAGGTGTCTGAGGCTGAATGATCAGACCATGAACTATAGCTTCATCTCCCTTCTAGGTTCATCAAATAAGGTCAGCGCTCTAAATGCCCGGCACAGGGTAGGCACGAGATATTGAGCGTGCATCATTCGCCACTGAATTAAACAGAATGCTCACTGACACCATCATTTCCTACCTTCACTTTCTGTCCTATAAACAAGTCTTTACCTAATTGTGCGAGAAGCCGAAGCCTCTCTTTGTCTAACTGTGGACGGGGAATACAGAGGTGAACTCTTCAGTTCATGGCTACTGAGAGAATTCTGGGAACGCTTCCTGCATGCCCTCAGGCAGATGGTTGGCCCACATATATTTCAACAACACAAATTAATGTAAAACATATTCATGTATGTATTAATTAATGCTAATGTATTCACAAGAGATTCAGATAATGGGCAGTCCATTCTGACACCTCCCTCCTAATTCATTCACCCTAAAGAGGCTGAATCTTGCTTAATTTTTACACTCAAACAAACAGATCTATTGTGATTTGGGGGCTCCCTTTTATCCACACTCTCTATGGCCACCTGCTGGCTATCTAAGATTTCTTCCAACTGGTGAAAAAGACTTCCATGTTGTAATTAGAAGGGGGGGGAGGGTGTCTGTGTGAACACTAGGCTAATAGTAATACCTGAGTATGCATATATTTCTGTCTCAGAGAAATCAGATAAAAAAAGGCAGAAGAGTAAAGTGATAGTACTCGAACAGGATAATGAAAGTGGAGGAGAAGTCATTTGGGGTTGGGGGAGGGACCAGAAAGGGAAGCCACAGTGGAACAGGCCACCATCGTGAAGATGCTGGACAATTGCCCAGAGTCTGATGTTTGTATCTGGAGACAGAAGCTGTATTCTCAGGAATTTTTTTTTTTTGTTTGTGGAGTAGCATGACACAATTTAGGCAAGGCTGAATTTTAAGGTTGTTTTGTCACTGTTGTTTTATTTTATTTTTAACTGAGTTCCTTCAGTAGAAGAGCATCTTCCCCAGGGCACTGCTTAATGGTGGAGCTTGAATACAAGGTTAAGAGACTAAGAAGATCTCTGCCTTTAAGAAGCTTATAATCTGGTGCCTGGGTGGTTCAGTCGATTAAGTGCTCAACTTTTGATTTTGGCTCAGGTCATGAGTTCACCGTCATGAGATCAAGCCCCACGTTGGGCTCTATGCGTGGTGTGGAGCCTACTTAAGGTCCTCTCTCTCTCTCTCTCTCTCTCTCTTCTTTTGCCCCTCCCCTGTGCTCGCTCTCTCTCTCTCTCTCTCTCTCGCTCGCTCGCTCTCTCACTCTCTCTCTCTCTCAAGGAAAAAAGCTTATAATCAAGTTTGGATAACTATGGAATGACATGAGATAAGTACCAAACACAAACCTATCTAACACCTTGCTCTACCCTGTCCCCTGACCTCAATTCTCGAATCTAGAGGATCCGGTACTCTGTGTTCTTCCTGTTCTTGTGTCTCTGTTCAAACAAGAGGGTTTTCCCTTAAACAAAACAACGTAACATAACCCATGCATGAGACACAATCATCAATTCAAGGGATGGGGAAGAATGTAGACCAGATTGGAATGAATACCAAAAGAATGAGTCCATGAGAAAAGAAAAATAAGCTCTTACATTTTCCGTGCTGAGAAGTTTCCAAAGCCCTTTCATTCAGATGCACAATTCATGACTATCCTGTGAGGGCCTCAAGGTGAGGAGTAGAGACCAGGTTTGTATTCAGATGGGTTTCTGCATTTGAAAATAAGGAGTTTGGAAGAAATGGCTATTGTGCCATCAGCACCTTCAAGAGGACCCCTGAAGTTCATGCCCTGGGTGGTATTTATCCTCCACCACCCCCACCTTGACAAGGTACTGGATCTAGTGACTCCTACTGATTAGAGTATGGCAGAAAGCAATGGGAAGTCACTTCAGAGATTAGGTTATAAAGACTGGTTTCTGTCTTAGGGATTCTCTTTGCTCTCTCTCCTCCTTGGATATTCGCATCCTGGAGAAAGGAAGTCACCCTTCTGGTGAAGAAAGGATGTCTCCAGTCAACAGCCAGTTGGAATCTGAGGCTGGCCAAGGGCCACACGAGAGAGTCTGGAAGCAGATCTTACCCACGTCGAGCCAGAGACTGACTTCAGCCCGGCTGTCACAGTGACCCTGCCTTGTGGGAGACTCCTAGCCAGAGGCACTCAGCTAAGCTGCTCCAGGGTTCCTAACCCACAGAAACTCAGAGACAATGAACATTTGTAGTTTTCAGCTGTTCAGTGTTGGGGTAATTTCTGTATGCAGCAATAAAAAGCTAGTACAATTGCTTTTTTTTTGGTCTCTATAAACAATGCTTTGTTTTTCCTCCTTGTGAAACTAAAACGTGCTTATTATTAAAACAGAAATACAAAGAAAACAAACAAAAAAACCATAAAAGTCATCACTAAGAGGTTACCAATATTCTCCACATACCATATGCAGAATGAGCCAATTAAAATGTGTCATATCATGGAGCACCTGGGTGGCTCAGTTGGTTAAGCATCTGACTTCGGCTCAGGTCATTATCACACAGTTTGTGGGTTCAAGCCCCGTGTCGGGCCCTGTGCTGACAGCTCAGACCCTGGAGCCTGCTTCAGATTCTGTGTCTCCCTCTCTCTATGCCCCTTCCCCACTCATGCTCTGTCTCTCTATGTCTCTCAAAACTGAATAAATGTTAAAAAAATGTAAATAAAAAATAAAATGTGAGTCATCAAACAATCCCCTCTTCAAAACCACTCCGTGGCATCCCCTTATGTTTGGAATATAATCCAAAGTTCCTACTAGGACCTCCAATTCTGATGTGATTCCCTGCTGTCCTCCTTTCCTCCCTGAGCTCCAGCAAACATAGCCTCTTGTTGGCTGTTAACTCTATCCCATATGCTTTCTTTCTTTTTTAAAAATAGAAATTGTATACATCTAAGGTGTACCACGTAATATTTTGACATATGTATGCACAATCAACATACGTATGAGCTCCCATTGTTACCACCTTCTTGCTTGGGGGTGGTGAGAAGCGTGAGATGTACTGTCATGTGTGACAGTATTATTAACATCATGACGCTGTATGCTAGGTCTCCAAACTTATTTATCTTACAAAGAAAGTTTCTACCCTTTGATTAGTATCTCCCCTTTCTCCTTACTCCCCAACTCTAGTAACTACGATTCTGCACTCTGTTACCAGGAGTTTGATTTTTTTTTTTTTTTTTTTGATTCTACACATCAGTGAGATCATGAGATATTTGTCTTTCTGTGCCTGGCTCATTTCAGTTAGCACAGTGTCCTTCATGTTCATTCAGGTGGTCACAGATATCTGAGAAGGGGTTGATAATCCCAGGTACATAAGGAATTTGCACAGCTCACTAGAAAAACACAAATAACCAGATTAAAAAATGGGCAAATGTCTTGAACAGATATTTTTCCCAAAGAAGATCTCTAAGTGACCAACAGGTATATGAATAAGTGTTCAACATCACTCATCTTCAGGGAAATACAAATCAAAATCATCTCATACCTTTTAGGATGAATATTATCAAAAAGCCAAGAGACAGGGGCATCTGGGTGGCTCAGTTGGTTGAGCGTCCAGCTCTTGATTTCAGCTCAGGTCATGATCTTACAGTTCCTGAGGTCAAGCCCTGTGTGGTGCTCTGTGCTGACAGTGTGGAGCCTGCTTGGGATCCTCTCTCTCTCTCTCTCTCTCTCTCTCTCTCTCTCTCTCTCTCTCCACCTCTCTGCCTTTCTCACCCCTCAAAATAAATAAATAAACCTCAAAAATATTTTTTTAAATACCAAGAGATAAATAAGTGTTGGCAAGGATGGGGAAAAAAGAGAACCTTTGCATGCTACTGGTGGGGATGTAGACTGGCACAGCCACCATAGAAAACAGTATGGAGGCTCCTGAAAAAATGGAAAATAGGAACCCCATATGATCCAGCAATCTGACTTTTGGGTATTTACCCAAGGGATAAAAATCACTCTCTTGAAGACATACTTGTACTTTCAAGTTGGCTGCAGCATTATCCCAGTAGCCAAGACATGGAAAACTATCAACAGAGGAATGAATATATGTGTGTGTGTATATTCATATATATATAGTAGAACATTATTCAGCCTTAAACAAAGAAGAGATGCTGCCATTTGTGATAACATGTACTACACACTCTCACCCCACTGTCACATGCTCTCTGTTTCGTGGCCTGCTCAGGTCTCTGTCCAAATGTTACTCCATAGAGGTACCTTCTCTGAATATCCCCATCTAAAATAGCCCCCTTCACCTACTATCCTTCTGCTTCATTCCAGAACTGAGCCCACAGCAGAGGCGTTGGTAACACATTTTATATGGTGCCCTCCTTCCTCCCTGCCTCACTCAGCTTACTCCTCCGTTGTTGCCTCCTAGGATCACATTGCACATGAGCTCCCAGCATGCAGGTTCTTGATGGCTTCTGCTTTTGGGGAAATGCAAACTTAGATAGCCATTGATATTTCAGGATTTATCGATTACAACCACCAGAGTTACTTAAATAAAGTAAGTAATACCATTAAGGGGATGCTGAGTTATGAATACCATTAAAACATGGGACACTGATGTAGAGGTCAGGGAGGTGTGGTGAGGAAACTGATATTGGAAGTGACAAAACACTTGGTAAAGCTGTTTTCCATGGTGGCCTGGAAGACAGACTATGTCACTGAGACTGTAGCTTGAGGGGAAGTGGTTGCCAGAAATCAGAGAAATGGAATATGTTGGCTTTTATGTTCTACATTTAGCAAATTATTGCAAAAAAAGAAAATCATGGATGAATGGATACACCAAAGAAGGTCTACACACACAATGCAATATTATTTATCCTTAAAAAGGAAGGAAATTCTGACACCTGCTATTATATGAACCTCGAAGACATCATGCTATATGAAATAAGCCAAATGCCAAAGGACAAATACTGTATGATTCCGCATATGTGAGGTAAATGGTTGTTACTAATGGCTGGGAGGGGGAGAGTGAGGAGTCAGTGTTGAATGGGGACAGAATTTCAGTTGGGGAAGATGAACAGGATTATGTGGATTGTGGTGGTGACAGCTGCCTAATAACATAAAAGTACTTAACACCACAGAATGACACATTTAAAAATAAGGCAATGAATTTTATGTTATGAATATTTTGCTATAACAACAAAAAAGGAGATAACCTCGGGATGGAATTGACCAGTTTGCAAGGAAGATAAAGTTGATTTGAGAGTCCAGAAATTTGGAGCACCCAAAATTGGAAAAGCTGTTTGCGTCTAGGCCCCCATCAGTAAGAGATCAGCATGGGACAGGGTTTGTGTAACAAAGACCCCATCAAACTGTGTCCTGTGGCACAGGGCATGGCCTTGCCCCCCACATCAGAATGGTAGGTGGCTTCAGGAAAGTCTGCACTGAGGTGAGGGAGGCACAAGGGGGGAGTGGGGAAACAAGGCAAAGCCATAAATTCAGTGTGACCGTAATGTTGAGGGAAGAACTGGGTATGGTGACTGATACACCAGAAGGGACTGTCTGTTAGAGCATGGTCACTGCTCACCACACCACAAGCCTGGAATGAAAATCTTTCTAACTACGGTATTTGAGGCTTAAAATGACTTTCGGACCCCAAATGTGTACCAGCTTGAAGTGTACTGTGAAAGCCGGAGAGGCCCCAGGGAGGGTTTTTTCCTCTCTAGTAACTTTGAAAATGGACAGTAAGGAGTTTCTTGAGAGGCAGAACCAGGGGCCGGGAATGGTGGGTGAGAGAGTTGCTTGCAGAGAACAGAAGCTGTGTTTCAACTAAATCAGCCCTCTCGCTCCGGCAGACAACCTCAGAACACCAGTCTGGCAGGATCACCTTCTCGCCGGACACCAGAGTCTGCGGTGTGTGTCCCTAGCCCTCCACTGTCTGCTCGGGGATATTTATTGCTTTTATCCTCTGCCTGTCCCAGCATCGAGTGGATGCATGTGTTGGGATGAGATGCATGGGAAGATGATTTGCTTTTTAATTCAAAGCCGGCTGGACCACAAGGAGCAACATGTGAACAGATGGTATGGACTGTGCATATTCTAGAAACTCAGGGCTTTGAGATGGGCGCTGGGGCGAGCTGGGACTTCTGAACTATGTCTCCAAGTTGTCTCTGGGGAAGGGCAGATGGGTTCTGTGTGTGAGAATCAGAGTAAATAGCTATTTAGTAACTAGAAGAGCAGACTGTGGCCAAGACTTGGATGTGCTCACAAGCACACACTTTTCTTCACACTGGGAGCAGAACTAGACTATGTGTCTCAGCTTCCTTGCCACCAAGTGTGGTGAAGTGACTGAGACTGGGCCAACAGGGTTATGGGGGAAAAGTGGCTCTAGGGAACTTCCAGGCACCGCCCATACAATCCTCTCTGGGGGACATCTTTTCTCTTTCTGGAATCCAGGAATGGGCACAACTCTCTGGAAGAACTTGGGGGTCACCTGTTGAAAATGGCAGAGTCACAAATTAAAGCGGGTCTGGGCCCTGCGAGATGAATATAGCTAATAAAAATATTCCATCTTCCCGGGAAAAGAGCAGAAAGGGAAATAAAGAACAGCAGAGTACAAGGCCACACCCTTGCTCCAGGCTGCAGTATCCACCTGACAACACATGAATATCTTCCAAATGGATTGTTGGGTTTATAGGCTACAGGAAGGAATAATCTGCAAGTCTGTTTATAATCTGAATTCTCCATTTTAGGGTTCCTTATATGACTTCGTTTCTCCATTAAGAAAAGTGTACACTCAAGTAGTTTCTTTGTTTTGTTTTGTTTTTTTTTAAGGGAAGTCTTTGTAAATCTGAAGGCTTTTCTTCTTTAAAGACAGAGATCAGGGGCACCTGGGTGGCTCACTTGGTTAAGTGTCTGACTTTGGCTCAGGTTGTGGTCTCCCAGTCTATGAGTTCGAGCCCCAAGTCGGGCTCTGTGCTGACAGCTCAGAGCCTGGAGCCTGCTTCAGATTCTGTGTCTCCCTCTCTCTGCCCCTCTCCAGCTTGTGCTCTGTCTCTTTCTCTCTCAAAAATAAATAAGTGTTTAAAAAAAATAAAGACAGATCATTTGGGAAAAAAATCATAGGTCACAAACTTTTCAGGGTCCCATGAATTCCTGCATATGTTTCAGAAAAGTTTGAGGTCAATCTGATACCTTTCTCCTTTGGTGATCCCAGTATTTTATTTTCCTTATACTTAAGGAACTTTTTTTTTTTTCTCAAATTCAGGTATTTTGGCAAAGTTCGTGGAAGTGTAGATTTGTCCTCATAAAATGTGACAGGGTGGGCTCATTCAGCTCACACAATTGTCTTTCACTTCAGGTAGTTTCCTTCAATTATCTTACACACAGATTAATTGTGTGTGGCTCCCTCATGCCAGTGACTTCTTTAAAAGAGAGACTATGTCTTAGAGATGTTTGTATCTTCAGTCCTTGGTAGATTACTACAGTGATAGATTATTATGGTGATGAAGATTAAAGTTTTCTGAAAAAATGTCTAGTAATAAAGAACATATCCATCTGTTGGTAGAATGATGCTTTATGACTTGGGCTTCCACAAGATTTCTTAGATCCAATTGGACCACAATTCCTGGGTTTTTCTTTAACCAATGAGACTTTGGCCAGGCAGTCTGCTTTAGGTGATGAGTCATTATAATGGTAATATGATGCCAGCAGAGACTGGAAGAGCCCTTGCACATTGGATCATGCTCTCTCTAGATGCCTAGGGAGTCCTGGGATTGTCATATGAAGGAGGGAAACTAGCCTACTAGACGATGTGATGCCATGTAGAACAACAATAAGCTGCTTCAGCTTAGGTCCCATCCCTGCAACATCTGGACTGATTCGTCTACCAACTGCCAGACATCTGAGGGAGACCATCTTCGAACACCCAGTTTCACACAGACTCAGCCGGGCCAGAGGTACTTCCCAATGACCTATGAAAGTGCAAGAGAAACTCGGGTGTTTGTTGATTGTGGCCACTGAGTTTTGGGGTGACTTGTTATGCAGAACAAGTTAACAGGAAGATAAATGAAACCATTGAATTGTTCTAATTAGCAGGATGACATTAACTGACTTACATTTTTCAAAGATAGCTCTGGCTGTTCTGTGGGTAATGCAGTCTGGGGAGGTGGAGCTGAGAGGGGAAACAGAGCAGTTGGGCAGGCTTTGCAATAGCCCAGTTAAGGGACTTAGCGCATGTGTCCCAGGGTGATGGCAGATCTCTCTAGGGTGAGCGAAGTGAAGAAGCTTAGGATATAGTTTGAAGAAGAACTGATTTGAGGGATAGTGATTTTTTTGTTCCATAGAGAAAAGCAGTTAAAACTCTGAAATAGAAACCAGACTTACAGTGGACTTCTCAAGATGTATAGCGGATTCTAGAAGACAATAGAGCAAGCCTTCCCATTTTATGTGAAAATGATTTCGAGCCAAGAATTCTGTACTTAACCAAACTATCAATGTGAGAACAGAATCCAGACATTTCCAACATGCAAAGACCATGTTTACCATCCATGGTAGACTTACCATCCATCCTAGACTAATCTTTTGAAGAATTAGTCTAGGAACAATTTTTTTAAACAAACAAAGAAGTGGGAAACGTAAGCCATAAAAATGGTAGCATTAATCCAAAAGTCTGTTCCAGATATTGTCTGTTGCCACTCAGGTCCACACTGGTCTTCTGTATTGTCCTCTCTACTTCTAGTTCTGAGAGTCTGAAAACTACCTTTTGAGACTCCATTAGAAGCTGGGTTCTGTTTTACTTTATACTTTTTTTTTTGGTCCAATAGTAAAGTTTTGAATGAAGTTGGAAGGTAGGGGAGAGGTAGAAGGCTTGACGGAAGAAGTGGCTTCAGTACCTAAAACACAATGGCACCAGTGTTCTTGGTAAGATGTCCAACAGCATCCATGGAGTATGCACTCCTGGAGCACCAAGGAGCCACTCCTTGGCAGAAAAGAGTGTGGTTTCAGGAGTTTCTGCAAAGGCCGTGGAGGATTACGGGAGCCTCTGTCCCTGTGTAGTACCGTCTTCTTTCTTTCGCTCCTCCAGTCTTTCCAACACTTTAGAAATGAATTACCTCAAGGTCTAACCCATCTTTCCCCATGTTAATTAATTAGAGTGGTTTCTGGTTTCCTGCCTGGGCACTGAATGATACGGAGTCCAATGAAATGAACTCACAGTCTGAGACATTTCAAAAGGCTTTGAAAGCAACTGATCTATTTTCTATAGGAAGTCAACAAACTCTAAGAATATCTTGGAATGGTTTCTAAGCATTAGAAAGGAAAGTCTGAGGAACATGATAAAGAAGCCATGCACTTCTTCTCTGAAGAGAAAGCATGATAACTAAGTCCCAGAGAAATAAAATCCTAATGGGCAAGTCATGGTCCTAAATAGGAAGCAAAAGAAAGTGGTACATGACTTTGAGACTCTGATGAAGTAGAAGAGATCCCATTTGACCTGGATTCTAGGATTATCCTTCTTTGTGTGGTGCAGTGGTCACCTCCTTAAACTCAGAAAGGCAATGTAATTCTACAACATACTTGGTTTTATGTGGGCAAGTGATAAACAGCACAGTTTGCTCATTTCAGCTCAAAAAGTAAGACATCAATGAAAGAAAGGTCTGCATATAATTATGGTTATGAGCCAAAATGCAAATGTAAGGATCTGAGGACATGAATTGGGGTTTGGAAGGACGTCCTTATCTTAGGTACAGAGAATCAAGAAAAACTGCACAACACTGATGGAATAGGATATAAGGTTTCCTAGTCCATCATGTAATGCTACAAGTTACTACTAGAAGTAATAGTAGGAATAGGAACAAAGCTATAAAACCTCCGTGTGCAACAGGCAGTTGACATGAGCTCAATCTGTATCTTTCTTAAAGAGAAGCCAATGAATAATTTCTAAAATCAAGGGATAAAGGAATCCAGTTATACGTCTAGTATTTAGAGGTAGGCATTTAGACAAATTATTGTCTCAATAACAGAACTGGGGCTCAGCAAGGGTAGAATGGGTATTCTATTATCTATTTTTAATGTTTTATTTATTTTTGAGAGCAATGAAGGCAGAGCACAAGCAGGGGAGGGGCAGAGAGAGAGGGAGACACAGAATCTGAAGCAGGCTCCAGGCTCTGAGCTGTCAGCACAGAGCCTGACGCGGGGCTCAGACTCACAGACCGTGAGATAATGACTGAGCTGAAGTTGGATGCTTAGCCGACTGAGCCACCCAGGTGCCCCTCTACTGTCTTTTATTTATAACCCTTTGATACTATTTTATTTATTTATTTTTTTTTAATTTTTTTTGCTCTTTTTTTTTTTTTTTTACAAATAGTTTATTGTCAAATTAGTTTCTACATAACACTCAGTGCTCATCCCCAAAGTGCCCTCCTCCATGCCCATCCCCCCCTCCCCTCCACATCCATCAGTCCTCAGTTTTTGTCAGCATTCAAGAGTCTCTCATGGTTTACCTCTCTCCCTCTCCCCCACCATTTCCGCCCTTCTTCTCCCCCTTGGTCCTCCGTCAAGTTCCTCCTAATCCTCCTATACGTGCAAACATATGATATTTGTCCTTCTCTGCCTGACTTATTTCGCTCAGCATAACACCCTCAAGGTCCATCCATGTTGCTACACATGGCCAGATTTCATTGTTTCTCATTGCCATGTAGTATTCCATGGTATAGATAAACCACATCTTCTTGATCCATTCGTCCGTTGATGGACGCTTAGGCTCTTTCCATGTTTTAGCTATTGTGGAGAGTGCTGCTATGAACATTGGGGTACATGTGCTCCTATGCCTCAGCATTTCTGTATCCCTCGGGTAAATTCCTAGCAGTGCTATTGCTGGGTCGTAAGGGAGTTCTATTGTTAGTTTCCTGAGGAACCTCCACACTGTTTTCCAGAGGGGCTGTACCAGTTTACATTCCCACCAACAGTGTAGAAGGGTGCCCGTTTCTCCACATCCTCACCAGCATCTAGAGTTCTCTGATTTGCTCATTTTAGCCACTCTGACTGGCGTGAGGTGGTATCTCAGTGTGGTTTTGATTTGTATTTCCCTGATGAGGAGGGATGCTGAGCATCGTTTCATGTGTCTGTTGGCCATCTGGATGTCCTCTTTGGAGAAGTGTCTGTTCATGTCTTCTGCCCATTTCTTCACTGGGTTGTTTGTTTTTCGGGCGTGGAGTTTGGTGAGTTCCTTATAGATTCTGGATATTAACCCTTTATCTGATATGTCATTTGCAACTATCTTTTCCCATTCCGTTGGTTGCCTATTAATTTTCTGGGTTGTTTCCTTGGCTGTGCAGAAGCTTTTAATCTTGATGAGGTCCCAACAGTTTATTTTTGCTCTTGATTCCCTTGCTTTTGGGGATGTGTCAAGTAAGAAGTTGCTGCGGTGGAGGTCAAGGAGGTTGTTTCCTGCTTTCTCCTCTAGGGTGTTGATAGTTTCCTGTCTCACGTTCAGGTCCTTTATCCATTTTGAGTTTATTTTTGTGCATGGTGTGAGAAAATGATCTAGTTTCTTTCTTCTGCATGTTGCTGTCCAGTTCTCCCAACACCATCTGTTAAAAAGGCTGTCTTTTTTCCATTGGATATTCTTTCCTGCTTTGTCAAAGATCAGTTGGCTGTATACTTTTGGGTCCACTTCTGAGTTCTCAATTCTGTTCCATTGGTCTATGTGTCTGTTTTTGTGCCAATACCATACTGTCTTGAGGATGACAGCTTTGTAGTAGAGGCTGAAGTCTGGGATGGTGATACCTCCCGTTTTGGTTTTATTTTTCAGTATTACTTTGGCTAGTCGGGGTCTTTTGTGGTTCCATACAAATTTTTGGATAGTTTGTTCTAGTTTTGAGAAGTATGCTGGTGCAATTTTGATTGGAATTGCATTGAATGTGTAGAGTGCTTTAGGTAGTAATGACATCTTAACTATATTTATTCTTCCTATCCATGAGCATGGAATGTTTTTCCATTTCTTTGTGTCTTCTTCAATTTCCTTCATAAGTTTTCTATAGTTTTCATCATACAGATCTCTTGTATCCTTGGTTAGGTTTATTCCGAGGTATTTTATGGTTTTTTGTGCAATTGTGAAGGGGATCAGTTTCTTGATTTCTCTTTCTGTTGCTTCATTATTGGTGTATAAAAATGCAACCGATTTCTGTACGTTGATTTTGTACCCTGCAACTTGGCTGAATTCTTGGATCAGTTCTAGTAGGCTTCTGGTGGAGTCTGTCGGGTTTTCTATGTAGAGTATCATGTCATCTGCGAAGAGTGAAAGTTTGACTTCCTCTTTGCCAATTCTGATGCCTTTGATTTCCTTTTGTTGTCTGATGGCTGATGCTAGGACTTCCAGCACTATGTTAAACAACAGTGGTGAGAGTGGACATCCCTGTCGTGTTCCTGATCTCAGGCGGAAAGCTCTCAGTTTTTCCCCATTGAGGATGATGTTAGCTGAAGGCTTCTCATAGATGGCTTTGATGATGTTTAAGTAGGTTCCTTCTATCCCAACTTTCTCAAGAGTCTTTATTAAGAAGGGATGCTGTATTTTGTCAAATGCTTTTTCTGCATCTATTGACAGGATCATATGGTTTTTATCTTTTCTTTTATTGATATGATGTCCTTTGATACTATTTTAATGTCCAAGTGTTAGTTTGAAAAAAAGCCTTTTTTTTTTTTAAATTTTTATTTATTTCTAGGAGAGAGAGAGAGACAGCGTGAGCAGGGGAGGGTCAGAGAGAGAGGGAGTCACAGACCGAAACAGGCTCCAGGCTTTGAGTTGGCAGTCAGCACAGAGCCCGACGCAGGGCTCGAACCCACGAACCGTGAGATCGTGACCTAAGCGAAAGTCGGACGCTTAACCAACTAAGCCACCCAGGCGCCCCAAAAGCCTTTTTTTTTTTTGAAGAACACTGCATTAAGGAAGGAGGATAGCCTGATGATGATATTTCCATTTATATATATTATAAGTGAGCTTGTCTTCATCTATGAATGTAGGAGTTAGATTAGATCATTTGTGACTCCAGCTGTAAAATACTGAGTACCTTTGAAGAATGGATTGGACCTCTCCTCCAGGAATGAGATTGGAAAATGCCTCTCCATTCCTACATCTTTTTTTTTTTTTTCTATCTGAGGACCACACTTAGAGACAGCCATTCAGAATACTGAGTTTTAATCATGGGTGAGCAAGAAGAATGTAGTTAATGCAACAGATATTTACGATAGGCCTCAGAGAGTACCAGGCTCCAGAACTGTCATTTGCTAGATTAGAAAAAAATCCAAATAAGCATCATAATGATTCATACCTTGTAATAAGAGATAGGCAAAGCCCAACTATGCACTTTAAAAAGAGCAAGTCTATATACTGATATAGCCATATTAAAACAAAACACAGTATCTCGAATAGAGTTTGGCTTCCTGAAGTTTAAAGTGACATAAGGAAGCATTTTTCCCCCTCATATGCCTTTGTAGGTAGGACTGATAAGGTTTAATTATATATTTTGTTAGAAAATGATGCATATATAAAATACTCAAAAGGGCTGATGTCCACAACCCAATCGCTTTTTTTTCAAGTTCATTAGACATAAAGTTCCCCCCAAATTAAAAGCTGCACTCTATTATTTTTTCCATGGCCTCTTAGAGATTATTCTGGTAGAGGCCTGCCAAGTTATCTGGAGCCATTCGGCTTATTGGCAAAACGGCAGCTTTGTCCATTCATTGAACCCTGCGGGCCAAGAACCTATTCTCGTTTCTTCCATCTGCCACATTCACTTTGAATCTGGTGGGTAGTAACCATCCCTTCCAAAATGAAAGCCACCCCCCTTCAATCTGTGGGTCGTCACCATGTCCTATTTCATAATATTATGCTCTTGCCATCACGGGTGCTTAACTGATACAACATGGAACAGCAGTAACATCTATAAAAGGATTTCCTATCAACTTAGGTGCAGTCATCTTGGGCCAGAAGGCGTCTGCTGACCAGATGGCCCACTGAATGCTTGCTTGCATTACCCCAGAAAACTCCAAACTCCGATCATCTTAATCAGTTTTAGCTTAAAATATGATAGGTGGTTGCACTGAATCTGATCCTTACAAGAATCTGTGTTTCTGCAAGGGACTCTCACCATAGTGGTGTTTACTTTCCATGCTGAGAAATTCTTTCTTTCCATGATGCGACAATTGCCTTTTCTTTAAGCATGTGCTATCCTCCATACGTGTGTGTGTGTGTGTGTGTGTATGTGTGTATATATGTGTGTGTATATGTATATGTGTGTGTGTGTGTGTGTGTGTGTGTATGTATATATGCATGCAAATGGGGGAGGGACAGAGAGAATCCCAGGCAGTCTCTACTCTGTCAGCACCAGAGCCAAGTACAGGACTCTGATCCACAAACCGTGAGATCATGACCTGAGATGAAACTAAGAGTCAGACATTTAACTGACTGAGCTGTCCAGGAGCTCCTGAAAAAACAAATTTCTTTTCTTTCTTTCTTTTTTTTCCTAATGTTTCTTATTTATTTCTGAGAGAGAGAGACAGTGTGAGCAGGGGAGGGTCAGAGAGAGAGGGAGACACAGAATCTGAAACAGGCTCCAGGCTCTGAGCTGGCTTTCAGCACAGAGCCCAATGCAGGACTCGAACCCACGGACCGAGCCGAAGTTGGACGCTTAACCGACTGAGCCACTCAGGTGCCTGAAAAAACAAATTTGTTTTCTTTTCTTTCTTTTTTTTTTTTTATTTATTTCTAGGAGAGAGAGAGAGAGAGATAGCGTGAGCAGGGAAGGGTCAGAGAGAGAGGGAGTCACAAACTGAAACAGGCTCCAGGCTCTGAGCTGGCAGTCAGCACAGAGCCCGACGCGGGGCCCGAACCCACGAACCGCGAGATCATGACCTAAGCGAAAGTCGGACGCTTAACCGACTATAAGCCACCCAGGCGCCCCTGAAAAAACAAATTTTTAATGTATGGCTCTGGTGAAAGATGACCTGATCCCTGGACTTGGCTTAATTATCATTTGTCCAGGCAGAGCAAGATAAGTTAGTAGATGGTTGGTATTTATTTGTTGACAAAGCTTCTTAGATGTCACATCTGCTGTTTGGGGTTGGTGTGTTTCTTACAACAAGATTGCTACAGAAAATGTCGTTATTAACTTTGCAAGTGGACTCTGCAGGGGCAGCTTAGGGAATAGGTACTTAACTCCATAGGTTCTGTCAGCGAGGCATCTCTGCTCAAGATCCCTGCGGAGGCTGCGTGGACCATCCTGACCTCCCACATTCAACACTTGTCGCAATCTTCTTTCCCTTCCACAGCATCTCTGCTACTGCTTTGGGTCCTTCCCCAGCTGCCGTCAGCATCAACAAGTCTGCGCTGTTTAGTGATCTTGCAGTCACCTGAAGTCTCTGCAGCCTCGGTGGGTGACCAGCATAAATAGCAGCATCTGAGAATGACAAGCCTGCAGACATCTTCAGCTAGAGGTGAGACTCCTTTAGCTTAAGGCTAGTATCAAGGTGACATGATGTGCAGTTCCCAAATAATACAAATTAGTCATCACTTCCCTTGCCTACTGATTTTGCAGTGTGAATGCAAACCCAACTTTGGCATAGAGGGATGGCTGGGGTATGAATTAGGGACGCCTGGCCTAAGCAGAGGCTCAGCCACCGGAGGACTCATGCACAGTTTCTGGGGGCTTTGAGGAATTACATAGCAGGGAAAGGCTGAAGCCACATGCTCTTTCTATGTGATATTCCCTCCTTTCCTCCTGGCCTCCCAGGATGTTAGCCCTAGAAGGGACTTTAGATCTCAGATAGGTCAGTGCTGTGTTTTGACAGAAGGGAGGAAGGTGAAGAGAGGGGGCCGAAGTCACGCCCTTCTGGAGCCACTGAGCCAAAACTCGGACTCAAGCATCATGACTTCTATGCCACATTTCTGTCTCTACACCACCTTGCCTCTTTCCTTATTCTTCTCCATCCCAATAAATGATCCATTTTCAAATGCTCACAAGTCCTTCTCTATTTTTCACAATTAACGGTGGAATGGTGGCTTTGGTAAAAGAATCTCTTTTAAAAATTAGCTAATTTTTTGGGTACTTGCATAGAGAGCTTCTCATGTGGCCACTTCCAATTGAAATGTAAAAATGGCATCTGCCTCCAGGGGGTTCTTGACAGAGATCCTTCTTCTCGGTGGGTATTTGACAAAAATAGGTTGATGGTTTAACTGAAGGCAGCAAGAGGAAGTAGATGTTCACTTAAGCTCTAGCCTCATCAGTTTTTGCCAATGTGCCATTCTGACACGAGGGGAGACCTTTAGTGAAGACAGGGATGTGAGCATCGGGTAAGATCTAAGCAGCAAATATAAGAGCTCCAGGATTTAGCTCCATGAACTTGGTTCCCCCTAGTCCCCATCAGTTGAAAATAGACTGATGACATCTGGCACGGGTTGGCCGTGGCCACATGAGGACGTCTTACATGGAGACATCACCATGTTGAGTGTTTCACCATCTTGAGTCTGGTAAGTGTACAAAGCTGAAAGTAGGTCCATTTTTCAGGGGGGGACTCACCTTAACCAAGGCAGCAGATATTGATATTTACAATCAGGAAATTACAATCTTTATTTGTTAACTGATATTTGGAAAATTTTCTCTGTTGTATGCTATAATATTCATGTTAGCACATTTACCCTCTGTTTGAAGATATCCACGGGCAGCCATATTGAATCAGGAAAAAGGAGAGTAGGTGTTTTTTAACATAAATGGCATAGGGTAAATTAGCTTGATGTCTTCATCTCTATATAGGAATATACCAGTGAAATCCTAGTATTGAAGTCACTGGGTTAGAGTTTTCCTCCACGGTGAAATCTGATTAGGCAATTCAACACTTGTGGCTGTTACTCTTTTGGTCTATGCTTTTATTTCAGACCATCTCCCTTCTTTTCTTATTTTTTAAAACAATGCTAAATGTTTTTTAAAAATGTATTTTTGAGCAAGCAAGAGAGAGAGAGAGAGAGAGAGAGAGAGAGAATGATGGGGGAGGGGGGAAAAGAGAGGAAGACACAGAATCCGAAGCAGGCTCCGGGCTCTGAGTTGTCAGCACAGAGCCCGACGTGGGGCTTAATCTCACAAGCTGTGAAATCATGGCTAGAGCTGAAGGCAGACATTTAACTGACTGAGCCACCCAGCCACCTCCATCTCCCTTCTTGATTGACCTAATTTCTCAGGATTTGTCAGTATCTTTATTCTCCTAATGGTTTCCTTTTATTGGCTTGGACCCATCCCCCTTTTAAGATGTCTTTGCCTATACTGGCTCCAATCCGTAGTGTAGATGTTGGGCTCTATCTCTGATACAAGGTCATTACTTCTAAATTCTTATGGTATAACACTGCCAACTCTACTCCCAATGCAAGTACCAGAAACAGTGTCCACATGTAGAAATGTGTTCTTTGTGATATGGTGAATGGTTGCAGTTTAGCAAACCATTGTTTCATTAGAAACAATATCCCAAAGCAGTCATCCAAACTTTGATGTCTGCATTATCAGAGCTATTAATGATTTCCATCACTTTTGTCGAGGAAATTTAGTAGCATAAAGTTTTCTCCAGCACTTTGGGACCAAGTTACGAGACAACAGAATGCAGCTTTGTTGAGGCCACTCAATGGGAACTTAATTAAAAAAATGTACAGCTATGGTCTATACTGAGAGAGAGGGATACTTTTTTCCTCCTTCTATTAACAAAGCCAAGCACTCCAGATGCATCCCTTTGATGATTAGATCATTCTTTTTACCAAGTGCCATTTCTTGGTAATCCTTCTCAGCAGATTATTTCCCACGAATCCACTCTCCAGAACTGTGTGAGTTTCCTTGTGGGGTGAAGGGTATTTGTAATAGAAAAGAGAAAGAACAGAACAGGGAGTCAGAGCCCATACACAGCATCTAACCATGACCAAAATTTAGAATTTTCGCCAAACACCTGAGAAGCACTTAATTGAAACAGCTGTTTCACAGGGTTCCCATCCAGGAATGTTGGTATTGCTTCATGACCAGAGAGAGCAATGAAAGTAATATACAACTTTGGTTGTGGGAGATGCTTTTGGTAAGTGGGAGCCAAAGTGAGATAAAACTAAGTCTAGTGAATGGAAAGGTAAGTTGGGAATAAGACACTCAAAGTTATAGAGCTGGGAATTGGGAGAAGTCTGCATTTATCACTCCCAGCGTCGGCTGCAATCTTTAAAATGTGGGCACATGGGGTGCCTGGGTGGCTCAGTTGGTTGAGCATCCGACTTTGGTGCGGGTCATGGACTCGCAGTTTGTGAGTTTGAGCCTGCGTTGGGCTCTGTGCTGACAGCACAGAGCCTGGAGCCTGTTTCAGATTTTGTGTCTCCTTCTCTCTCTGTTCCTTTTATGCTCACACTCTCTCTCTGCCTCTCTGTCTCTCAAAAATAAATAAAGATTAACAAATTAAAAAATAAATAAAACATGGGCACAGATGAGTCCTTTATCCAAAGCTAGTCCCCACCAGATATGGACTCATGAGCAAATCATTTTCCTTCCTTGAGCCTCAGTTTACCCACCTATAAGTAGTTGAGATGTCTGACTTTATATTTAGCTATCTGAATATTCAGCTCCAAAAGGTAATTCTCAGACCCTTTTATGCCCAGCCACTTCAGTGGGGAACCCAGACCACCTCTGTATTCATCGGTTATGATTTTGGCTACAAGTAACACAAACTCTAAGAGTGACTTAAATAAATAAGTGCTTATTTTCTTGCACAGTTTGGATCCTAGGGGTAGGCAGCCGGTGACTTTTGTTCAGCAGCTCAGTTAGGTCAGGACTACTGTCTCGGCAGTTTTCTTATCTTTTTTGCCTTTGGTGGTGACCACAGCTATGGCAGCAAATCCTCTTTCAAGGCTGCAATAAAAGCAGGGGATGGGGGGAGGGAGGGAGAGTGTGGAGGTGGGAGCGGCCACATCTGTCCCTTTTTTAGAAGAACAGAAGCTTTCTCTCAACCTGCCCAGCAGATTCACACTTAGGTCTGATTGGCCAGAACTGTGTCACATACTGATCCCAGGCTCAAAAGATGCTAGGGAAGGGAATGAAGTAGAACTGAGCCACAATGTGATTAGTGAGGTCCACAACGTAATTGCATAAAATGCAGCACCGCATTGCTTTGATGTTAACAGAATAATAATGTGTAGTCTAGCTGTCCTGTAATGCAACAACGGAGAAACAGTTATCGCATGTGGCTGACCATCTGCTGACCTGAGAGCATCTCGCTCACTTCCTGGCCACATCCCTTCTCCTGAAGAAGAAAAGAACTTTGATCCAGAGATGGAAGCCAGGCAGAACTGGGGGCCCGTTCCCACATGTGCTTATGTGTTACTGTGGGCTGTGTCTTAGTACCGCAGGACTCTTACTCTATAGAGTTTAGCTTTACCGTGGAGGTAGGCTAATGGAGACGGAAAGGGCTATTCAGATTATTAAGACATTACAATTATTCAGACATTATATTGTTCACAGTATCTGCCATAATGTCCCATTAAGTTTCTATATACGTGTGTATTTATTTTTATTTCTTTTTGAAGAGAAGTATTTCTAATTTTTTTAATGTTTATTTTTGAGAGGGGATGGGGGGAGAAAAGAGCATGAGTCGGGGAGGACCAGAGAGAGAGAAACAGAAAGACAGAATCTGAGGCAGGCTTCAGGCTCTGAGTTGTCAGCACAGAGCCCGACATGGGGCTTGAACTCATGAAATGCAAGATCATGACCTGAGCTGAAGTTGGACACTTAACTGAATGAGCCACCTCGGCAACTCTGTGTGTGTGTATTTACATAGGTATGTATGTATCTATATGTACATATATGGTTTATATGTAAAATTAACATAATAAAGAAATAATAAAAAGGAAAACTACTACTACTACTACTACTACTACCACCACCATCACTACCACCACCACCACCACACCACTACTAAAGGAAGACAAATGTATGTAATGATAAATGCAAAGTTCAGCACATGTTAATTCAAAGTGAAGGCAAAGGGATGGAATGGGGAGCAGTGTGGTGGTAAAAAGCAGTTACTGATGGTGTGAGCTTGATGAGGTTACCGTAGAGCAGGGGGCTTATACAACAGAGTTTATTATGTCACACAGATCTGGAGGCTGGGAATCCAAGATGCAGGATGATGCCTGCTGGGCTGTGAGGGAGGCTCCCTCGCTGGCATGTAGATGGCCATCTTCTCCCTGTCCCTTCACATTCTCCTCCCTCTACATGTGTCTGTCTCTGGGTCCAGATCCCACCCCCCATTTTTTTTAACGTTTTATTTATTTCTAGGAGAGAGAGAGAGAGAGAGAGAGAGAGTGTGAGCAAGGGAGGGTCAGAGAGAGAGGGAGTCACAGACTGAAACAGGCTCCAGGCTCTGAGCTGGCAGTCAGCACAGAGCCCGACGCGGGGCTCGAACCCACGAACCGCAAGATCATGACCTAAGTGAAAGTCAGACGCTTAACCAACTAAGCCACCCAGGTGCCCCGTCCCCCCGATTTTTAAAAAGATTATTTATTTATTTTGAGAGAGCGAGGGAGCATGAGCGGGGAACGGGCAGAGAGACAAGGAGAGAGAGAATCCCAAGCAGGCTCCACGCCCAGCACCGAGTCCAACGGATCATGACCTGAGCCAGTAACAAGAGTTGGATGCTCAACTGACTGAGCTACCTGCCCCCTAGATTTCACCACCCCCTTTTAAAATTTTTTAAAAGTGTTTATTTATTTTTGAGAGAAAGACAGAGTATGAGCAGGGGAGGAGCAGAGAGAGAGGGAGACACAGAATGTGAAGCAGACTCCAGGCTCTGAGCTGTCAGCACAAAGCCCGATGTGGGGCTTGAACTCACAAACCAGGAGATCATGACCTGAGCTGACTGAGCCACCCAGGTGCCCCTAGACTTCCCCTTTATATTAGGACACCAGTCATACAGGATTAGTGCCCACTCTAAGGACTTCATCTTCACTTCCTAATTATGTCTGGAACAGTCCTATTTCCAAATAAGGTCACGTTCTGAGGTAGTGCTTGTTAGGACTTCAACAAGTGAAAATAGGAAAACACAATTCAGCCTGTGACACTGACATCAGGTTATAATTCCTGTTTGAAGCGAAGGATTATGAGTTTTCATTATATTTTTAAAATAGTTAAAAGAGCATGCTTGGAATCACAGCTGTTGTGAACCAAGGATCATGATTAATTCAACTCTGTGGACCTGAGTTCTAGGAGGAAAAAACAAGAAAGAAAACCAACTCAAACAGACCAGATAGCCATTCTTAAAAACACGCTCTGGGTACCAGGCATGACTGGATCCAGAGCTTTAAACTCTGTTACGAGTTAGTCTCTTGCATCTCTGATCTGTTTTCCACCATGATTCTGAGGCACCACGTGGTTGGCCGCCATCATTGCTTCTCCACAAGAGACAATCTCCCTCCCCAGGGTTACATTCACTTAGAGGACTACTCAGGGTTCTCCACACCCTGCTGATTGATTCACACCCATTTTCCCAAGGTGAGGGCTCATCCCCTGGAGGGCAGAGAACAGGTGATGTGCAGTACTGTAGCTCACGGGCACAAGACTCAGTCCCTACAGTGCTTCTCATCAACCTTGTCCCAATGCCCACCCTCAGAAACACTGCAATGATTCCACAGCATCATTACCTTTCCCACTTTTGTGGCTCTGTCAGAATCGCTTGATCTACCTAGACAGGTTTCCTTCACTTTTGGGGACAAGGGTTATGGTTCTGGTATCTTTTCCCCAGATTTCCTTTGGAATCTCTAGGCAAGACGGATACTGCACACTCCCTCAGCTCAATATAGCAAGAGATATTGGGACACACATCCTTAAGGACATGCACACAAAATGTACATTTCCTCTGGGGCTGTGGTTACCCACCTGTCTTACATTTATGAAACAAGGTGAGCCTCTCAGTAACATTTTTGTAATCAAGTACATCTTTCTTAAAGTGGTGGTGTCTCTCCAGTCCTATAAGTGGTTGGTACAATTTCTTTTTTTTCTTTTTTTAAGTTTGCCTCATTAGGTGCCCTGAAATACAGGTCAAACTAGAAGACTCAGAAACGTTTCCACTTTAATAGATTATTCTATTTTCTCACATGATAATTTGTACCTGTTATGCAACCTTCATATTTGCCATCAAAATTTTTAAAAATATGCTTAGCATTTTTCCGAGTTTTTAGTCTATAGGAGATTTTTATTTTTATTTTTTTTAAATTTTTATAATGTTTTATTTATTTCTAGGAGAGAGAGAGACAGAGAGAGAGACAGAGAGAGAGAGAGAGAGACAGTGTGAGCAGGGGAGGGTGAGAGAGGGAGACACAGACTCTGAAACAGTCTCCAGGCTCTGAGCTGGCAGTCAGCACAGAGCCCGATGTGGGGCTCAAACCCACAAACCGCGAGATCATGACCTAAGCGAAAGACGGACACTTAACCGACTAAGCCACCCAGGCGCCCCTATAGGAGATTTTTAAATTGCTAAAGCCTCAACTGATGGGTCCCTGTGATTTCTGCCTCCTAGTATTCACACCCTTTGTGCTGTCCCCTCCTATACTGTATTAGGGTTGGTGTGTGTGACCACTAACCTATAGCAGAAGTGATGGTAGTTCCGAGGCTAGATCATGGAAGACCTTGTGAAGTGCACTTTGCTCTCTCTTGGATCTGTCACACTGGGGGAAGCCAGCTGCCATGACATGAGAACACTCAAGCAGCTCTGCAGAGAATCCACATGATAAGAAAGGGACATCTACCAACCACCACAAAGGAAATGGGACTTCTGCCAATGGTCATGTGAGTGACCCTTTAGGAAGTGAGTTTTCTAGTCCCGGTCAATCCTTCAGATGACACAGCCGCAGGTGCAGACACCCTGAGCCTTGAACTATCAGCTAAGCTGCTCCCATGTATCCGACCCACAGAAACTGCGAGACAGTAAATGTTTGATGTTTTAGGATAATGTGTTAGGAAGCACTGGATAACTAATACAAATCCTCAAACCAAACAAAAGAGCTGTACAGAAGTAAGGTACACACACTGTAACCTGAGTTACATTCTAGATCAGGAATTGTTAAAGTTACCCTGGTCTTTGCTCTGGTTCAGTGGGAGAATAACTGGGTAACTTTAGGAAGTGGTTGTCCTCTAGTGAGGAGGAAACTTCACACATGGGAGTCTTAAGATTGGCAGTCATGCTAGTTACTTTGGTGATTGTCCCCTGCCCAAGGCAGACAACTTTATATAAGGACAGGAGTAAAGACAGGGTATCAGGTTTCTGGGTCTTATTACCATTCTGGCCAAGGTCCTAACATCCAACCAAAAGGCAGGCTTTCTCCTCCCTGTAGAGTAGCCACAGGCTAGAGGATTTCAGCCTGAGCAATCCACATGAAAGTGTTGCAATAAGACCAGACTTCTCAAAGAGCCCCTGAAATGAGAGTAAAGGAGGAAAAGAAAGCGTACTCACCAAATTTGCACTGAAGCACAGAGTCCAGATGAAAAGGCTCGAAGCCCCACATTCGGATGCCAAAATGATGAGCCTTGCAAGGATCATGGTTAATTCAACTCTGTGGAACTGAGTTCTAAAAGGAAAAAAACAAGAAAGAGAACCAATTCAAACATTCTTAACAACACACTCCATGACTAGATCCAGAACTTCAACTCTGTTAAGAGTTAGTTTCCTGCCGTCTCTGGTTTTGTTGTCTGGAATTATGTTTTCCTCCATAATTCTCAGGCACCATGTGGTTGGCCCCCCTCACTGCTTCTCCACAAGAGACAATCTCCCTCCCCAGGGCTACATTACTTAGAGGGCTACTCAGGGTCCTCTAATGATATTCCCTCATGAAATATTTGTGCCTTGGTCATCTCTCCATTCTTAGCTCTATCACAGTACTTGACCTGAAAGAGGGAGGTGACAAATTCTGGTTGAATGACTGACTGAACAAATAATGAAAGCTTCTACTTCCTCACTTAGAAAAAGATGAGGGCTCACTCTTGTTCCATATCCTTCTTCAAGATTTGGCCAAATTAAATTAGAGGATATAAGACAAGAGGGGCTGGAGCATTTTGACCTGTTAGACAAGAATGCTCAGAGACACCATCATCAGGTAGACTATCAGGATTGCTACGCTTAAAGAGTAGGGAAGCTGTTAAATACACTTTGGTAAAATTACATAAGAGAATATCTTGCAGCCACTTGAAACAATACTGCACAAGTATATTTTGTAACTTGGAAAGATGTTTGATGATGTTTTGATTAGAACAGTCTGCCATATTAAGTAGGTTCTTAGTATTTGTTGAATAAATGGATGAAGATTCAGAAAAGTATATTCTATTTAAAAAATAAAATATTAATATATCCCGAGTTGGAATGAGATAGAAAAATCCATATTTGGAATGATACTTCTCAAATACTGTGCTTCAGGAATCTGTTGGAGTGGTGGTAGTATAAGGGTAGATGCTGACACCCCGAATGTTATGCCTGACTAGACTAAACATTTATGATCAGTTTAACTGGATGCTTTTTTGTTTGGCTGAGCAATAAAATAATGGGTATATGATGCAAGCTTTGAGGTAGAGCTGAACTGTTCTACGGAAAAGAACTGGCCTTATATGACAAAGAAGGAAATAGGTCATATATGTTTAGGTCATTATTTTTTTAATGTTTACTTATTTTTGAGAGAGCATCAGCTGGGGAGGGAGCGAGAGAGAGGGGACCAGAGGATCTGAAGTGGGTGCTGTGTTGACAGCAGCAAGCCCAATGTGGAGCTCAAACTCACAAACCGCAAGATCATGATCTAAGCTGAACTTGGATGCTCAGCTGACTGAGCCACCAGGTGCCCCATGTTTAAGTTATTTTTAATGTCCCCTGCTGTGAGGAATTTTATATAAGAAAAATCCCAGGGCCAGAATTTAAACCCTTACATTAGAGACTATCCACCCTTGTTAATTAATAGGTGGCTTTATCTAAGATTAATCTTCTCTCTGGGGCCTCAGTTAGCTCATTTGTAGAACAGGGAGACATAATTTTAATGATCCTCAAAGATACTGTTTGAAGTATGTATTAATTTTTGTGGATAAGACCAAGGGAATGATTGATGAGCATAAAATACACTGGATATAATTTTGTAAAGTTGGTATTATATTCCATTTCACAGTTTTAAAGTGTCCGGGGGAGGGGTCATAGTGAATATTTGTGTTCAAAAAACATTTTTTTTTGCAAAGATAATATACTGTCATCTGGAGTCTTCAATTCAAGGGATACTCCATTTTAGAAGAAGACTATATAGTTGCTTGTATACTTTCTGAGCAAGAAGAAATGCCTTTTATTTCGATATTCATTCCTAAGTGAAAAGAATGTCAGCATTTTTAGGATTGTCGTAGCTTCCTGACATGTCAGAGAGAAGGGAAGATTATAAAGAAAGCTACTTAGCACTTATCTAACAGTCTCTTCCAAAGTAGTGCTTCTCACATTAAACGAAGGTGAGTCTCAGAAAATATAAGTAAATTCTACTTTTCGAAACACAATACTCTGTTTAATGTTTTCTGCATTTTCTAGAAGACCCTATTCCCAAATCCTCATGTTTTTCTATTCATCCCTGTTTTGACCAATAACGTTATTACTCAAGCTGAATTCTCAACCGTCTCTCGATCTGATGGCTTCAGCTCCTGGTAATTCCAAAAAGTCAAATGGATCCGTACAAGGAAAGATTGGAGATGTTTCGAGATTAAAAGAATTCAATATTGACCTTTAAGGCAACTTTTAAAAGTTTCACAAACATTTCTTCCAATGATACCATCCATGAACAGGGAAGTCATCTGCTCTGTTCCCTGCTAACAGGGAGCCCAACCCAGGCTTATGAGTGAATGACTGGATGGACCAATGAATGGCGACTTTGATGGAGATAATATGCATCTGGTTTTAGGGTGTAATACATATACGTAAAATATATAACTAATATGTTTACATATTACATATTATATATTTATTATATATTTCTACCTACACATATTTTATATATGTATATGTTAATTAGTTATGTATTATTTATAGATCATTGTGTTGTATATGTAATTTGTAGAAAATGTTTGCACATAGTTAAGGAAGCTATCCTAGTATGTTTGTTAAAAACTCTCTTATACTCCCTCACACATGAGCATTGGCCACATCTGTTCAGTACCCTTTTGGATGCTCTCTCTTGGCCTCATCTGTTTCAGGTTCCAGAGGTCTCTGAGGTGATCAGTTCTGTAGGTTTCAACTGGCTGCACACAGGTGCTACCCGAGAGCCTCTTGGCTCCAGCCCCAGGGCTTCCTGGCCGACGTCCAGGTGTGGACTTCTGCAGTACTGTGCTTGTGGCCAGGCATACACAGCTGGAACTGAGGGGGAGTTACACCCCACAGAGCCAGTGCCGATCAGTGGGAGCTGGTGCACGGTGAGTACATGTATCCTGCTCTCGCCTACAAGATGGATGGTGCCGAGATGGAGCTTATTCAGCCTCAGAGGAGATGGTCCACTGAGAGTGGGCAATCAGTCACCCTTAGAGCCTGGCTCAGCAGTGGCCTGTATTGCCCGCCTCCCCCCTCACTTCTCTGCTCCACTCCACCCCTCACTCTAGCGTCCTGGGATCACCCTTCCTCCTACGTTAGCTGCACAAGCCTTTGCCTCAGGCTCTGCTTTCCAGAACACCCAGCCTAAGGTGATGACTGTGGTTTGATTTGGGAAGGTGATTCTGTATTTAGTTTTTCCTTTCCACTCCTATACATCTAGAACTCAATTCTTTCTTTAAAAGAATCAGGTGTTCTAGAAATAATAAGATAACCTGTGGCAGGGCAGTACTCTGAGATGTTAATTTGTGTTCCCCTTCCCAAGCGCCCACCCCCTGTTCTCCACCCAAACCTGCATACAGGATTTCCTACCACTAGAGAAGATACTTGCAGGAACTTTCCTTTTTTGTCCTTTATTTTCAAAAGTCAGAACGTTTTGGAGAGGCGCTAAGCGCTCTCAGGGAAGTTGGAGGAGAGAGAGGCATTCTTAGAGGATAATTAGAAGGAGAGAGAGGAAATTTTTCTGAGGTTCTAAAAAGAGAAGTCAGAGGTCAGACTGAGTCAGAATCAATGTAGAAGTGGTTGAGAGGAACCCAGGATTCATGCCCCTTGTGGCCAACCTCAGAGCAGGCTATGAGGCCTCTGAGGAGGGACAGTCATACGACGTGTGTTGGAAGGGTGTCAGCCATTGGCAATGACTTTGATGCCTCATATATGAATGGCAGCTGAGACCAAAAGCTTCAAGGGAATGCAAACTGGGAAAACAGGAATCCTGGTGAGACCTAGCATGAGCCCATACCAGGAGGAATCTTGCTGCTATCTTGGCCTTACATAAGACCTTAATACCTTAGGGTAATCCTTGGGCTCATTCCAATAACGACTGCACTAAATTTCTTGCCACGCTCTGCAGATTTAAGAAAGTAAAGAAATGGGCATCAATCACACATCTTGTTTCTGTGGACTGGAATTCATACCTGCAATAAGCTTTTTTTTCCATAGCTGATTCATTTTTCCATGGACTAGCTGCCCCAGATCTACACAAAGGCCTCTTGGTCAGACTTTCCTTCTAGCTTTATCTGAAAAGGCAGGTGGGGGGAGGTGGGGATTTGGGGAAGTGTCACCCAGCTCATCATCACAGCCTCTGGAAAAAAACAAACAAACAAACAAAAAAAAAAAAACAAAAAAACTACTGAACTGTTTGCATTCTGATTGCAAGGATTAAAGGTCAGCTTCAGAAAGTAAAGGTACAAAAAGGATTAGCCAAAGCTGGTGACAGCCCAGCGAGGCAATGAACATTCCTGGAGTTAATGTTGTGTTACCGCCACTAACTGTTGCAGGTGAGTCTTCGGGGGCTATCCCATTGAAGGTTATTCTGGGCAGAAGAACTGGCATTTGGTTGATTTTGTTTGCAATGAATTATTTCTCCGAGAATGGCTTTATGCCACCACTTGCTATTATTGTGATGAACAAAAGCCTGGGCTGATGAAGGGGCAGTGTGTATGGTGTAGCATGTGTACGTGCGCATGCATTCTAGCTCATCATAAACAAAAGCCAGTTATTTCTCAAGGGACGCAGGGTATCCTAAGTGCGCTGCTGAAATAGGCTTATATTTCTAAAGATAGTGAGTCCCATGCAGAAACAATGGGACTAGATTTACCGGCTTTTCTGGCTCTAGTTGATCATCTGTGAATGTAAGACGTTACATTGCTGTAGCATGTGTTAAAATTCTAAATGATGAAGTCAATTGCCAAATAAACTTGGATACCTGCCCTTTCTCTTTGGCAAGGGTGACCCCGTTTTTGACAAAAATCTTACTACTCTTGGAAGCTATGTTAGTGTGGAAAGTCACTGTTGACCATTGACTCTGAAGAGGCAAGATCCAAGGATGCTAAGTTTTAACAGGCATCCACATTGTGACAGGCACTTTGCCAAGAATCCTGAATATGTTATTTTACCTAATCTTCATTAAAACCCAGAGAGAGGGAGCATGTGCAATCCTCCTTGGGTAGATACAAGGCTACACAGCTAATAGGTCAAGATTCCATCCGTCATAACCAGCACATACTAAACCACAGTGGCATACAACAATAAACGGCTCTCTTATTTGTCTGTGAGGGAGCTAGAGTGGTTTTGTTCCAGGCATCTCATTGTCAACTCCAGGGTGAAGGTGATGCTGCTTGCTACCCAAGGCATTTCTTCTCACACCAACGGCAGAAGTGTAAGTGAGTAAGCCCAGTCTCACAGGTGTATTTCAAGCCTCTGCTTATATCACAACTACGAAGACTGATAGGAAAAGATGAGTCACGTGGCCAAGCCCAAGGGAGTGAAGAAGTACATGCCTCTCATTGTAGGGTCATGAGGACAGGTAAGTAAAGAATTAGAACTAACAGTTCAATCATCATAGTGAATGGCAGAGACCATATTCCAATATAGTGTATCTCATTCTCAAGCCCAAGCTCTTTTGGTCATGCTGGGTATGGTGAGGGATGCATTTCTGTCTAACCAAGTATTCGTGGTCCAGGATGGGGATGACGTAGGAGGCTGTAGACAGCAGTGAAAGGCCACATGTGCAATACTTTGGGGCTGTCTTTGAAACTGCTCTGTCCTCTCCACACTCATTTTTTTGGTGATCTCATCGAGTGTCAAGGCTTTAAACAGCATCTGTGTTCTGATGGCTGTCAGCATTTTTATCACAAGCCTGGACTTCTCCTTTGCATGTCACATATATTCACCATCTCCACTTGGATGTCCAACAGGCATTTCTACTTAGCATGGCCAAACCTGAACTCCTGATCATCTTCCTCCAGAGCTGGTCCCCTCACTGAGGTTCTTTTCTTCATTTCCATAAATGGAAGTCCTATCCTTTCCATTGCTTAGACTGAACTCCTTGTTTCCTCTCTTCCTCTCATAACCTGTATCCCATCTACCAGCAAATCCTGTTAGCTCTACCTGAAAAATATCTCTAGAATCTACCACTTTTCAGCATTTCTTTTGCTACTGCTGTGGTCTAGGTCCCTATCATTTGGTGCCTGAAATATATTCATAGCCTCTTAGCTGGGCTTCCTGCAACTGCCCTTTCCCCCGTATACCCATCTCCAACAGCAATCAGAAAATCCTTTAAAAAGTGAGTCCAATCTTGTTACTCTTCTACACAAATTTTCCATGGCCTCAGAGATCATTGAGAGTGTAGAACAAGGTCTCTATAATGCCCTATAATCTGCCCCTCCCTCCTGCTTCTCTCACACCTTATATCCTACTACACTCTCCCTCTCTCACTTCTTTCTAAGCATGTTGGCTTCCTAGTTATTTTCTAACATCTAGAAGTGGTTTGCTCCCACCCCAGGGCCTTTGCACATTTTATTCTCTCTTCTTGGAAAGTCCTCCCGCAAATATCTAAGCGGCTTTGCTCAAATATCATCTTCTTAGTGAAGCCTGCCCTGACTACTTTATTTACCATTATAACCACAAACTGCACCCCCCTTAGTATCCCCTATTTTTCATCTCTGCTTTATTTTTTATAGGGTTTTTCACACTCTACTCCATTATTAATTTTTCTAATTGTTTGGCTCTCTTCAGGAATGAAAACTTGAAGAATATAGGACCTACTGGTCTATTTTATGAACTGCTGAATTTGCCATACTTAGAATAATGCCCAACACATAGTAGGTGCTCTACAAATACTCATTGGATGGACAAGGGCATGTGAGGGTGGTAGTATTGCTGCTAATTCCACCAGGAGGTGAGCTGTGGAAATTGTTAGGTGGATTTCAAGGCAGCGGGACACTTCCAGAGTTTAGCGAATTGAGGCACACATGCCTTGTGCTGTCGATCAAAGGGAAATGTAGCCGACACCATAGTGTATTGTTCAAATTCTCTTTCAAGACCAAGGCTATCATTCTTCTAGCTGCTGTGAGTTTGATGCTGAGGACTCACAGCTGAATTCTTTTCCAGAATAGCTTCTGTCTAAAGGGAGATGAACAACCCAAGTTGATAACTCCTCCTTGGAGGCAGTTAGCATTTGCTGCCTAGTTGATCCCGGATTACAGAGATCTGTGTGCCTCTTTAAGGGACAATTCTGAAGGCTCTCCCAGCTTCAGAGCTTATGGGAACCACATCACAGTGGAACGTCCCCTTCTGTATGGTCCAATTTCAATTGCTACCTAGTAAAACTGCCTGAGAACCTCCATCTCAGAGTATGTTTCCAGGAAGCCCAACTGAAGTTAGACAGTGATTCTCTTATGTTTTTAATTACTCACTCAAACAGTGTTCCTTACATATTTATCAGATAGGCTTTGAGAGATACAGTGGTGAATATGATAGACCTATCCCTTGCTTGCACAAGGCTTACTGTATGGGAAGTGAATCACTTGGGAAGAGGCAATCACAGTGCAAAGTTGTAAGGACACCAATAGGGTAGGCTCAGAGGTTACCCATTCCTGCATATGATTTAGTAGGGCTGAAGCAGAGAATATGCAGGTATTGATGAGCAGTGTGATATGTGACTAGAGAGATAGGAGGGAGTCTACTCAAAGATGAACCTGAACATTGTATTAAGGCATTTGGCCATAAATAGAGGACAAGAAAGAATCACAAAGGTGATGAGACATTTTCAGTGAGACATATCAGCCTGTTTTTCTGTTTTTGTTTTTGATTTTTAGAAATTACCTTGGTGATCATCACTCTAGAGGTTATTAGGTCAGTGAGATCTACAGATCTCATAAAATTCTTGAGGAGGGTTTCTGGTGATTCTCACAAGGCTATGGTCTGATTATTATTTCTTTTGCAAACACTCTATTTTCACTTTTAGTGGATTCTTTTCCTTCATGTCTGGACTTGCATCCATTTTTATCTAATTTCATTTTCATTTAAGGAAATATATTTGTAGCATATGAAAATAAACAGAGGATTACAGATGCATCATGCGGATGGGAAAAGAGCGTGCAGTGGGCACACCGTAGGAATGGACTGTAGGAATGGGTCTAGTTGATTCTCCAGAGTATCTTGGATCTTAGTCCACACTTTATGGACCAATCCCTTAATCCATTTTACTATAGTAATTTGGGTGTGTGTCCTATCATCTTTATTTAATTCTAGGCTCCTTGAGAGCAGGGCCTCTGCCTTATATGTCTCTTACTTCCCTATGCACTGTGCAGAGTTAACACTTTAGTAGGTGCTCAGCTGATAGAATGAATGTATCTATTTGGTGGCAATGGCAGGGACACACTTGGAAAGCAGATGGTATGGGGAGTAAAGCCAGGTGCTAAACAATAGCCGGTGGTGTTCCCAGGGCCGGTTTGCTCTCTGTTCGTAATTCGCCCAGAAAGTCTGTAATGGGGACAAAATAGAAAATGGTGCGTATTATTTATAGCTTTCCTCCTTCTGCCTTCTGCTATGGTGGGGACTTTTTTTTTTTTTTTTTTTTTTTTTTAGATTTTGGGGAGGAAGAGAGCAGAAATATTTAGGAGGGGTAAGCAGCAACAGCAATGAATGGGACTTTGGGGAGAAAGGCAGGTAAAGAGAATCATGAGGGTCTTTCTGTGTCACAAAATCAAATATGCTCTTCTGGTGCCTCTGAGAGATTTCAGTAAATATTTAAATCACTCTTCAGCGCTTACTTGAATGTCCATTTTTATTTTTATTTTTGTAGGATACTATGCTGAGAATTGAGAAGGCTCGGTTTAAGTTATATGTTGTACCAGGAAGCAGAGGGTTCTGGGAATCTCCCTAGAAAGGCCTCTTTCATACAAAGAATGAGACCCTGTCCTTATTTCTTGGGCTTATCTGCCACATACACAAACTTTCTGGGTCTCATGGGTAAAAGTGATGACAGTGGATACCAAAACTCATCTCTCAAATCCTTTGGGAAATATGTCTGGTCTGATTACCGTAACTTTCAGTAAACCAGAACTAGATTCTTCCAGAACATTTTTCTCTTCCCAGGAGAGACCCCTTTACCACCCCCCTACTTCTCCCATCCTTTTTTATATTTGGTTCCATGTTACATTCAAGGAGATATCACTGTCAGAGTATCAGGAGATTCTTCCCAATATGTTAGAGCATGGTGTCACTCTGGCTGCCTATACACTCCAGACCTTTTATTCTAATTCTTACAATAAAGTTTCTGGCTTGTCCTGAGATTTGTCCTATGCCCTTCTGAGCTCAGGAACTCTGCCTTGCTCTTAAGTCTGAGATCCCATCTTAGTAATCCGTCAGGGGACCCTCCCCCCTTGTTTTTACCTGGCCCTCATACAACTCGAAGGTTTTGCCTTGACCCTGGCCTAGTGCCCTTATCATCAAGGTGCCACTTGACCAGTATCCCTAACACACGTGTCTAGTTCTAAACGGCTGTTCCTTATCCATCACTGAAGTATAGCATACAAGGGTTTTGAAGAAGAGGAGTCTTGCATTCAAATCCAGGATCTACCATTCACTAGATGTGACCCTGGACATGATTCTTTCAATTTTTTAAACATTTATTTTTGAGAGACAGAGAGAGACAGAGTACAAGCAGGGGAGGGGCAGAGAGAGACTGAGATACAGAATCAGCAGCAGGCTCTAGGCTCTGAGCTGTCAGCACAGAGCCTGATGTGGGGCTTGAACTCAGAAACCATGAGCCGAAGTCAGATGCTTAACCAGTTGAGCCACCTAGGTGCCCCAACCCTGGACCTGATTCTGGACCTTGAACAGCAACAATCCCTATATCAGAAAAGTGGGAATATCAATGCCACCCCTGAAGAGTTGTGACAATTAAATGAAATAATGTATAATTAAATAATTACACATATTAATGTGTAATTAAACAATACCGATTATGCTGCTGCTGATCCTATGTGTGTGTCTGGCCCTTTGGACACAGCTGGACTCCCAGTATTATTAATAACCACCTGGGGTGTCTCTTCTAGGTCTTGGCCCTTCTCAGATCATCCTGTCCCATTGTAGTTCACCAGGTCATGGCAAAAATGCCCTGAACTATGACAGCTGGAAATTTAAGTTCATAGAAAATCTGAGGAAATGTGCTCAGTCACTGGACACTGTGTTATAGGGATCAAGGGGAAGAGACAAATCCATCACCCCCTTGTTTGATACCCTTAGTCCCTTTGGTTTCTATTTGCTTTAGGTTCTCACCAGAGTGGTGCCTCCATACCACTTGCACGGCCTGTCAAATATTTACAGCACAGCAACCTAGCCAGGCACCAAGGGGGTTACCAGGGTTAATAAGAAAAGAACTTACACTTACTCAGCATCTGCTGGGCAGCAGCCATTGTCTCATTTACACCCTTTATTTAATTGAATCATCAGAAAACCCAGCGAGACAGATATTCTCCCCATTTTACAGATGAGCAATCATGGGTTTCATTAGAAACAGGAACTTTGGTACACAAAAGTTAGCTGAAACATCTAACCAAAAAAGTATAACAGTAACTAAGTTTTGCCCTGCTAATGATTTGAATTGGTTCTTACTTCATCAACATTAGCAGAGGAAAATATCTGAGTGGGACCTTAGAGACAGTATTTTCTATAATTTTAAGATAAGGATGGAGACACCAACGCCCTGAGAGGTTTACGTGACCAGTTCTTTGACAGTCTATAGCAGGATGATGGAAACCCAGGTCTCTTGTTTTTGTATCAGGAATTAAAAAAAAAAAAAAGAAGAAGAAGAAGAGGGGAAAAAAAAAAAGCCTATACTATTAAAAGACTAAATTAAAGTAAAATCCTTTTCTAGCATTATATATCTTATTTTTTCCAATTCTGTCCCTGGATATGCTTTTCTTTGCTTACATTTCTATTTTTACTCATGACAAAGTGCTCTCATGCCTACTGCATTGTGCAAAGGGCGAGGCAGAATGAGGGAAATCCGTGTGGCCTGTGAAGGGTATAGGTTGCTGCTCTAGGCTCTTTGAATATGGTCCTAGGGGGCTTGGGGGTTTTCTTCCTGCGTTGTGATAAGTGCTTGCAAGCAAGCTTCTCTTACAAATCTCACAATTTGTTTCTGTTTTCAAATCTCACAATTAGAATTAGTTTGCCTCTCAGGAGGCATGGGGGCACTGGTGCATGCAGAGAGTGCAGAAGGGAACAGGCGTCCATGTACCTGCTGGGACCTGCTGCCTGTCGGCTCACTCAGCTGACCACGAGCATATCTGCTGGGCCACGAGCGAGGTTGCATTGAGCACCTGCTGGGGCAGCGGAGCCGCACAGGTTCACCCTCAGCTTCTTGCCCTCTTCTTATCAAAAGAAGAATGGACATTAATTAGCTGCCAGGAAGTCTTCCTCACCCGGAAGGCTTGTTTTCCCAGGTGTTCACATCTTTTAAGACTTTCATTCTTGTTATGGAAAAGGAGATTTTGCTCAAGGGGATTTTACACAAGGCTCTGGTCATTAGCTAGGGGCATGGACTTCTCTGTGGAGGAGTCTCAGAAAAGAAGTTCTGGGAACTTTAGACCTGGAGGGAAGACTGCCGTCCTGGTTTTGCATATTTGGAGAGTGTGCTAAAAATGCGGTTATGACTGAACTACATTCCCCTCGAAATTCATATGCTGATGTCCTAACCCAAAGTACCTCAGAATCTGTGTTTGGTAATAAGGTCTCTAAAGAGGTGATTAAGTGAAAGTGAAGTTTCTAGAGTAGCTCTAAATCAATCTGAAATTTGGACACAGAAAGGGATACAAGACACATAAACACACAGAGGAAAGTCTATGTGAGGATCCAGAAAGATGGCGGCCATCTACAAGCCAAGCAGAGAGGCCTCTGAAGAAACCAAACTTGCTGACACCTTGATCTTGGACTTCTAGCCTCTAGAATTGTGAGAAAATAAATTTCTGTTGTTTAAGTTGCCTTGTCTGTGGTATTTTTTTGTGACAGCCCAACAGAAATAATACTTTCCTTTTTGAGGCCCAACATATTGGGTCTATCTTCAAGTACTGTCTGAAAATTGGAATATTCTGGAAAACCAACGGGAGAGAGTGTACTTGAATGTCCTAAACTTTTTGCGGATTCTTTTGGTCCTTCTAGCACTCAAGATATTTAGATGAAGGAGCCAAGAGCACATATTATCTGAAAGGCCCCTCAGTGGTGACAGGGGACACCAAATTATCTCAGGGGATAATATAATAGACCTGATATTTTTTTTTAATGTTTTATTTATTTCTAGGAGAGAGAGAGAGACAGCGTGAACAGGGGAGGGTCAGAGAGAGAGGGAGTCACAGACTGAAACAGGCTCCAGGCTCCGAGCTGGCAGTCAGCACAGAGCCCGACGCGGGGCTCGAACCCACGAACCGCGAGATCATGACCTAAGCGAAAGTCGGACGCTCAACCGACTGAGCCACCCAGGCGCCCCTAGACCTGATATTTTAAAGTGTCACAACTGCTACGTGGGTATGTGAGAGAGAAGGGTACACAGTATAGAAGAACAGAGAACCCGGATGCTAATTACAGAATAACAAAGTGAGAAGAGAGAAAAGGCAAAAACTTGGGTTGGCTGTGTATAAGAAATACTAATTATAGTCATTTAGTGAAGTGCTTACCATTGATAGCTAATTATCATGCAGCACAATAACAATTATGTATATCATTAAATATGTATCAGATTAGTTTTATTTGATTAAAATAATAAACTCCAGGAACACAGAACATCACGACTAGAAGGGGCCATGGAGATGGAACATCTAGATGTTCCCCCGTGTTGTACAGATGAGGACACAAAGGCTAGTTTGCGGCGGCTATTTACGGCAAGGCTAGGGCTAGAATGTGTGTTTGTGACTTTCCAACTACGCTCACCATGAGAAACCTGCTTGAGGTCAGCACCAGAATTCCACAAAGACCACATCCTTCCTGACTGTTTATTTAAGTAGTACCCAGTCCAGGCACTACTATGATATGAAGGAAGCATGGTTCCACTGAGCTTCCTTCATATCACCCAACAGTGGCTGAGCTTATCTTCTATGGTTATTTGTTGGTCTTTTTGTAGCCGTAGCCCTAGTGCAGAGTAGATGCTCAACAAATATTTCCCAGATGGGATTAATGAACCAAGGATTCACCATGACACAGACTCTAGTAGAAGCATCACATTGGAAACATGGCCATCAGGACATGATCCCACCTGAAGGCTGGTGCTGAGGTTTCCTGAAATGAGGTTTTCTGTCTTTCTGCTTTTTATGCTTGAGCTCAAGAACCTATGGTGACATCTGTTAGATATAGAGATTCCCAGGCCCTTCCCCTGCAACCTTAGATTTGGTAGATCTGGATAGGGTTTCAGGAACTTGTATTTTGGTTTTTGTAAGAAGCACTCTAGAAATTTGTTATTCTCAGGGTATTTAGAAAGTGTTGATTAATTATATTTGTCTCATCTCGAGACCGTGGCTGTCAACACACAACCTGAGAGAAAGAGAGAAAAACTTAATTTTTCATAGTTCTGTAGGGAAAATTCCATGTCAAAAGGCTACTGGATTGTTTGAACAATCTCTTGGTGGTGATATGACACACAGCGTCTGAGAAAAAAGAGCATGGTGCATTCTTTTAGCAAATTATGTCGTGCCAGGCCCAATGTCAGGTGCAGGGGTCAGGGGCACAGACACAGAATCCCTGCATGTGGGAAATGCACAGTCTAATGGAGGGACAGACGAGAGACTAGGCAATTCTTCCAGTATTTTCTAAGGTATAATTGACAAAGAGTAAAATTTACCTTTTAAGTGTATAGTTCTGGCATATTTGCAAATCACAGTTCCATTCCCCCAAAAATTTTCCTTGTGTCCCTTTGTCCATGTTCAGGGAGATCAGCTGTCCCAATTTGCCTGGGACTGAGGTATTCCCAGGGATGGAGACTTTCTTGGCTAAAACTGGGACAGTCGGAAATCAACTGGGACTGTTGGTCAAACTTTTCAGTCAACCTCTCCCTCTGCCCCTAACTCCTGGATCCTGGCGATCTGGTTTTGACCCCTATAGTTTCATTTTTTTCCAGTATGGAATCAAATGTAGCCTTTTATGTCTGACTTTCCCCACTTTGAAAAATGAATTAGAGGGACATCTGGGTGCCTCAGTCACTTAAGCATCTGACTTTGGCTCAGGTCATGATCTCACAGTTCGTGAGTTCGAGTCCTGCATTGGGCTCTGTGCTGACACCTCGGAGCCTAGAGCCTGCTTCAGATTCTCTCCCTGCCTCTCCCTTGCTCTCTCTCAAAAATAAAACAGTAAAAAAATTTAAAAAAGAAAAAGAAAAACGAATTAGAGATTCACTCATGGTGTTATGTGTACTCTTTCTGATTGTTGAGTACCATTCCACCAACACCTGATGTGGATGTATCACAGATGCTTGTCCATTCTCCAGAAATTTTTAATTTATTGTGAAATCCTTTTTAGGGGTTGAACGACTGCCTCGGGGATGTGCTACCCCTGTTCTTCTCCTCTGCCTTCTAAGATGACTCTCTCTGGTCCTGTGGAAATAATGAGACTTGTCCAATGGAACTTTTGCTGCCGTCTCTCAATCTGCCATCTTGACGTGCAAGTATAGCGGAATGGGCAGGAGGGTGGGCAGGGGGAGATGGCCCGCCACGCAGCTGTTGGCAGTGGCTTCTTTGAAGGATCTCAGAGTGCTGTGTACACTTAGTGCAGATTCATTTTAGCCCAACCCCAAAATAGCACATGGGCATCAGAAAGAGGAAG
The DNA here is from genome assembly GCF_003009895.1 of Hyaena hyaena. NCBI lineage: Eukaryota > Metazoa > Chordata > Mammalia > Carnivora > Hyaenidae > Hyaena > Hyaena hyaena. The sequence continues at coordinate 1,178,088 of NW_024080683.1, read as the reverse complement.
TCCATTGGCACCTTGCAGAAGCAAAGCGAGTGCAAAGAGGAGGAAAAAAAAATTAGATCTAAGGCATCAGAGAAATGCCTACTCTTATTAAAAAGTGCCTAGGTTAAGCAGATCAGATCTAGACTTTATAAAACATCCAGGGAAAGCACCACTCACCATCAACTATATAAAACTCATTTCATCTCCTTGAGAAGGTAGGAGCCAGAGTCACTTGCAGTTAATGAAAAACTTTTGGTGGGCAGAGTAAAAAATGGTCTCACCTCGACTCAGGAGGATATCTTTAAACAGTGACAGCAAATCTGAAGTCGTTCCCCTTTCCTTTGCCTTTTCCAAGAATAGACCGAAAATCCCAGCCATGTTTCAAAAGAATATGCCTCTATAGCTCTCCCTGTAGTCTCCCAAGCTCCTGACATTTTCTCCAGGTCAGAGACACTGCATGCAAATACCTGTCTCTCTATTCACATTCTGCCACTCAGGCAGTGAGGCAAAAAATCTGGACTCAATCCTTGCCTTGGGATAATTGCTTAGCAAACAGGATGCACATAATCCATTTTCATTATTAATACTCCAGTTAGGAGCCAGGATCTGTGTTTGGTTTCTCATAATGAGAGGTGCCTTACAATGGAGGTGATGAAATCTGCCATTCAGCTCACAGCATCGAGAGAAGGCAAAGAAACCCCTCCTGTGGCCGATTTAGATTCCAGACATTTCTGCTCACCATAAAGCAGTGAGTTAGATGCGTCTTCTATTGAAGAGCAGGACGTGCTGATTTTCCAGCCTGGGTGATTTTGGGGAAATGTCGTGCCCACTCATTTGCTTATTGTATAATATGCATTCTCAATCCGGGTCCGAGAGCTCCTTCGAAGGCATTGGCCCCATACGGTTGCACACCCAGGGAGAAGAATTGCTGGCGTGAAGTAGAACAGAGTTTGAAAGCGATTGTCAAGCCGGGCTAATTCAGATGTAACCAGCACAACCCTGATGGCTGGCTCAACCACGCAGTGGAAACCTGGCTTGTTTTTAAAGGTTATTTTTTTTGTAAATGCTTGAACTAGAGGTGTTTCCTGAAGACCGTTAAAGGACTTCTTGGTGCAATCCATTCTCATTCTCCTGCAACTTTTATTCCATGTCAGTGGAAGGTGGTTTGCTATTAAAAGAAAAGATAATCCATTATCACTGTGAGTCTTGAGCTGCCAGGGGGGAGCCTGCAGCTGACTGGAAGGAAAGGCTGATAACTTGCATTTAAAGAAAAAAAAATATCAATTGCCAGGTGGTGTCTTGCCATCAGTCAGAAATACACCATAAATTTGTCCATGGGCAGAGGGATGGGGTCCCTTGGAGGATTTGCAATGGGATTTGAAGGCTTCCTATTTACCTCCAGGCGATTAGTTTTGAGTCCAGTTTGGATCTGCAATGACTGAGTTGGGTTATTTTTGTCAAGCTCTTTGGTGACAGGTGTCCGTGTTACCAGAAACAAATTGGCACTAATTGGGCACTCCTGTTGGCATCTTGGCGGGAGGGAGCGACAATGGTCTGATCGGGACACTGCACGTTCACGGGAAGGGGACATCTGTGCTGGACACACCCAATCTGTCTTGTTGTTGTAGAAGCGCTTTTGTTTGTTTCAGGCGTTTGAGACATGGCAATGTTGAGTGTGGTGATTTTACCACCATTCTTCCTCCCACCTATGCCTGGCAGGTACACACACACACACATGCATGTGCACAGACAGATCCACATCCACACCCATAAAACCATGAGAGAATTTTTCAGAAACTGGCATGCTGATGACAGGCCTACCACTCTGTTTATCCAAGTTCATCAGTGAGAGATGTTGGCCAGTGGCCTCGTTAGGATCAAAGGACTAATGGCCAGTGGGCAGGGTCTTTGTACTTTTTGTGTTCCTGTGTGCCTGGCATCCAGTCTGGTACATAGGAGATGTTGCCTAAATGTCTGTTAAATGAGTACATATTTGTTGGGTGAATGGATAATCACCATCTCTATCTCAGGACTGTTAATACATTCTCCTTTCAAGGAGAATCTGAGACATTGAGGAGTGAGACCTTCACCACCTTCTGAAGAAATGGACTTCACTGTTCAGATGAGAAACACTAGGGGCTTGGCGAGGTGAGTCACTGAACTGAGGGCAGAATGCCTGTCTTCTTTTTATTTTTAAGTTTTTTAATGTTTATTTATTTTGAGAGGGGGGAGGGGCAGAGAGGGAAGGGAAGAGAGAACCCCAGGCAGGCTCTGCACTGTCAGCACAGAGCCCCATGTGGGGCTCAAGTCCGCAAAACCTCAAGATGATGACCTGAGCAGAGATCAAGAGTTGGACGCTTAATGGACTGACCCACCCAGGCACCTGAAATGTCTGTCTCCTGAGTTCTGGTGTGCTGCTATCTGGATGCTCCTTCTGAGAGGAGCCTTTTCAGAACACAAACATTGCTGCTAATGAACAGCACAACAGACCATGAACAGAGAAGCCTGTTTTCTATATTGGGATTCTCTCCTGATTATGTGGCCTCAAGAAAACCATTTAGCTTTATTGGGTGTCTGCTGCTTACAGTCTATTTGGGGAGACAGACAAGTAACCAGGCAATTATAATAAAGAACACCACATTTGAATGGTAGGGGAATGGCCTGGAACACATAGGTAAAAAATACTAGTACCCTGTGGGAGTAAATTATTTTTCAGCTCTAAATAATCAGTACATTGAATTAGAACATCAAAGTCTCTAAAGAGGGGATCCTTGATTTATTAAGTCTTGAGGGCGCATGCAGCAATGCAGGTGACTCCCCCAGCATACTCTAATGATACACTGCGGGGTGGGGGGAGGGTAGAGGTAGAGTAGTTCTATACCAGAGGAGGTAGAGTGATTTGTGTTTTGTAATTAAGAGGAGGTAGGACAGAAGGGGCCAGACTTAGGTCAGTGGAAATGTGAGGTGTCCTAGTCTGACATACAGTACCCTCCTTATCAGTGGCATCTGCACAGAATGACCCAAGCTTGGGTTCTCATTAGGAGCCCGAAAAAACTTTTTTGCAACCTTATGTTGCTGGTCATTTTCTAGAAATATAAGTCCAGAGAGAAAGGAAGAGGTGGGGTAGCTTCTTGGCTGTAGCTAAATGTAATATTCAGTTATGTTTAATAAGGGACACAGGAATCAATGAAGCTCTTCAGCTATCCAGAGACTTTTCCATTCAAACTTTTGCTACAGCAAGTAGCCAGAATAATGAAGGTGCTTGTACTTATCCTTTTTCTAATGCAGAGGCTCACAAACTTCCATAGGATGGACAGAATGAACAAAGAAGATGTGATATGGTCTAATCAGGAAGTGTATAATCAAGGTCTCATAGCACTCTGAGAAGCTTCAAGGAAAGGCTCTGGTTTGGGCCACCTGGAGCCATGGAAGAGACAGCCATGTTCAAAGATGGAAATTTCTAGATGGTTACTCTAGACCTGGGTTGGCAAGTATCTATCTTCTGATTTAAATACCAAGTATCTATCTTCTGGTATTAGAAAAGGCCAGAAAAGATTCTGTTTGACTTGACCAAATTCACATATATTAAAGAAGGAGATAGGACCCTGGCAATTCACTTGAGTCAGAAATGATCCCGCCATTAAAAAGGTCTTCTTATTCCTGTGTATGTACTGATTCTTACTGATTGTAGATGGCGGCTACTGAGTAGTTGTGGCATTACTGAGTGGCTCTGAAATGGAAAGTCACTTCATGATGCTAAGCTGTAAGGAAAGATAATTACCTGTGTGTAAACTCTAGTCTAATAACACTAAACACTCATGTGGTGTTTTTAGATGCCAGTCATTGTCTCTGCGTTAACTCATTAAACCCTCACGATCCTACGGATAGGACTCTTTTGTTATCTCTGCTTTACAGATGAAGAAACTGAGGCACAAAGCAATTAAGCAACTTTCCAAGGTTGTACAACATCCCCAGAGCCAGGATTCACACTGAGGGGGGCGTCTAGCTCTGGAGGAGCTGCTGAACAGCCTGTTATAAACTGTTATGGGGAATACATGTGCAAGTTGTTCTCAGACAAGAAAAACAGCCAAGGAAGGAGACTGTGATGGTCCTTTTGACCTTGATAATGAAGATAACAAGAAGCTGGTAGGCCATTCCCAGGTGGCAGGAGGTGGGACATTTTGACCATGGGGACAGACACTGGTGCTCAGGGGAAAAGAGGCAGCTTGGCCAAGCTCTGTAGAATGCGCCACACTTGAAGACAGCGTACAATTCCTGTGGATCAACAACCTGTATTTTGAGACCAGGTCTGGTGTGTTTCTGTATCTTATCTGTTTTTATATCCTTTCTTTCTAATTATATCTTAGTATTTCAAAGGATTAGGTTTTAAAATAACAGCCTTTTTTTTCCCCCATTTGTGCTCATGGAAAGCAAGAAAAGTGTTTTTATTCCCTTGGCACTTGGGCTCCTGGAGTTTTATAGTAGCCACCATGCATGCCCCATCCCATACCTTCTAGACCCACCTGGATGCACCCTCTACTAGAACAGAGAGCTTCCGGTCACAGCTTTCTGCTCCTCCCCTCCTCTCTCCTGAGGCCTTTCTCTGACATTGAGAGAGCTTGCTCTACTCAACTAGGTATAACCTGGATGACCAAAAGATTTAAATTTTCCAGGGGTAGCTTGAAGCAATGAGGAATGAAGTCAGTGGGTGAATGCCCCAGACTCATCAGATTCTGATGGGTGAACTCAGAGGTATGGTTTGGTTTTCTAGAGGGTGTCTACTAGGACTGAGCCCAAGGCGTCTTCAGCAGTAGCTCACTCATTAATATACACGTTGGTGGCTTTTCTCACTTCCCTCTCTCATTTCCCACATGCTCTCTGGGATCACCTCCCAAATGAACTAACTGTATCCAGGTCCTTACCCCAAGCTCCACTTTTAGGGAGGAGCCAAACAAAGACAACTTTGAAAATGGTTGTACTGTTTTAGCACCTCTGGTGCTGACTGCAGTGATAGCATGGAGGCCTAGAAGCAGGAAAAGTCAGAGAATCCACTCTGCACTGGAGGGCTCTCCATCCAGAGCTTGGAAATTTTAGAAATCAAGGTGTTTTCCTTCATCGAAGGCAGCCATTCCTAACTTTTGACCTCACAGATTTTATTTTGGTCTTATTAAAGGAATCCATTCCAAGGTTGAAGGATCCCACAGAATGTATTTTAATCAAGTAGATAACTGGGGGGGGTGGGGAATCCTCCTGAATATAGATGACTGCCCTTGGTACAGTAAGTCCAGAAAACAGAATGATGAGACTGATAACCCACAGGGTGGAAAATATCCTCAAAGCTCTTGTTTTCCATGGCTTGAAAACTCAGTGAAACTCCTTTGTCCAACCTTCTGGAATCTGAAAAACTCTAGGCCCAGCCCCTAAGAATGGAGGTAACGGAATGTCACAGTCTCCTTCTTCCTTCATGTAGAATTCATTAACAGGGGATCTTATCTGAGGCTCTCCTGGGTACAGGTCTCTAGCCTGCCCAGTTAATGCCTTGCTTTCATGATTGAAAGGGGGCCTACTTATAAGTTATAGGGTAGGGGCTCCAGGGTGGCTCAATCAGTTGAGTATCTGACTCTAGATTTTGGATCAGGTAATGATCCCAGGGTCGTGGGATGGAGCCCTGTGTTGGGCTCTGCACTGAGTGGAGATTAAGACTCTCTCTCTCTTTCTCTGCCATTCTTTCCTACTCATGCTCTCTCCCTATTGCTCTATAAACAAACAAACTAAACTAAACTAAAGAAAGTGATAGGGCAGAGAGTAAGTTGGTGGTAACACAGTGGGTTTCCAGAGGAGCAGTATTCTGTGGGAGACTCTACTTCAGTAAAATATAATGCTTGTGTAAAATACTCAGGCTTTGTGATTCAGGTATTTAGTTACCAAGTTTTACTGCCTGAAACACAGGGATTTTTCTATGTGGTCAGTCCACACTTGGTTATTTTGTTTAGTTCTGGAAATCACAATTGATAGGACTTTGACAAACTAGAGTATGCTCCAAAGGCCAGAAACTGTGGTATATATGGTATAAAGTAGTATGTTGGGGGGTTTTCCTCTTTGGGTGATAACCACATCCTTTCTCCATTCAAATTTGGAAGCAGTTGAGAAATACTGAAGATCTCAGATAATCATCTATATTGTTGACAAAACTACATTCATGGATATGGTTTAGGCGTGCACCACCTAGATTTTTCAGAGCTATGCTTGCAAGGATTGAGCTAATGGAACAGACACTAACCCAGCCCATGTCAAGGAGCTTCTGTGGATAGTCTCATACCCAAGGAATACAGAGAGCAAGGATGGAGAGGATCTGTAGCCATGCCTCAAGAAGGCAGCATGGGGATTTGAGCCTGATTTTCTTACCATACAGAAGAGCAGGGGTGAAATCCCTAGCAGGTTTTTGCCAAAAAGATGGCCAGTCAGGGGCTTGACTTCACATCTTATGGACTTGTATCAGTGTCCCCAGTTAGACATGGCTCTCCTCAGCTCTTGGGGAAGAAAATAAAGAAGACAGGGAACAAGTGAAACACTCTTGCTTAATAGTTCTGAAGGATAAAAATTAGTATTATAAGGGCCTGATGTAGAAAGTGGTTTTCTCAATACTTCTATTGATATGTTTACCTTGGGGAAGAGAAGAGTTAGAAAAAGATATGATCTTTATCTCTAAGTATCTGAAGATCAGTCATGGAAAAGAGGGCTGACTGGGTCCGGTCTAAAGTACAAAAGCAAACAAAAAAGGAAACATTTTGCTGACTTTCACTACTAGAGTAGTTCTGCCCTTCCCCTCCCCCCACAAAAAAATAAAAGGCTACCTTAGTTACTGAAAGTTTTCAAGCAAATGTTAGGGTATCCCTAGATGATAACTAGGTATTTATTTGGAATCTGGGAAAATTTCCTATGATCCTTCTAAACTCTGAGGTTCTTTCATTCTGTCAAGGAAGATGCAGGTCAGTATGAATCTGTCTTTTGTGTAGAATGGGTAAAGACTGTTCCAAGCACAGACAAATCTTGGACATATACATGATGGAAACACAGAAAAAGAATAACAAAAGAATAGCAAAAGAATAGCTTAGGTAATAGAAAATGGCCTCTTTTATCTTCCTATGAAATCTTTATTTATACACATATGACAATGGCCAATGAAAGGATAAGAATATCAAGCCCCACCACGTTGTTCTCTTGATACAAATGCCCTCAGCAAGAAAAGATGGACAGCTAAGAATCCTGGGTTTTTCACATTCTGACAATTAGCCTTAAGAAAGGTGTAAAATAAAAAATAAATGTAAACAGTGACACCATTCCTGTTTCACTCATCTACTCCCTCCAGAAAAATACCTAAATGGTTTACTATATTCTTTTTTTCTTTTTTTAAATTTTAATTCTAGTGGGGTTAACATACAGTGTTAATTAGTTTCAGGTATACAATTTGACAATTCTATGTATTACTCAGTGCTCACCAAGGTAAGTGGACTCTTAATCCCCTTCTCCTATTTCACCCCCCACCCCCCCACGCCTCCAGTAACCTTCTATTTCTTCTCTACAACAAAAAGTCTTATTTTAGGTTTGTTTCTTTTTTTCCCTTTGTTCCTTTGTTTTGTTTCTTAAATTGCACATATGAGTGAAATCATATGGTATTTGCTTTTCTCTGACTGACTTATTTTGCTTAACATTATATACTCTAACTCCTTCCATGTCATTGCAAATGCCAATATTTCATTCTTTTTATGGCTGAGTAATATTCCAGTGTGTGTGTATGTGTGTGTATGTGTGTGTGTGTGTGTGTGTGTGTGTGTATCACATTTTCTTTATCCATTCATCTCTTGATGGACACTTGGGCTGCTTCCATAATTTGTCTATTGTTGATAATGCTGCTATAAACATAGGAGTACAAGTATCCCCTCAAATTAGTATTTTTGTATCCTTTGGATAAATATCCTGTTGGCTTTCTGTACTCTTTAGCATATCTGCTTTCTTAGGATATAATGCATTAGGAAAAAAAGGGTTACACTTGGGAATACATTGAGAGACACCAGAAGAAGTCCCTGATTGAAAGTAGCTCATCTTTCCCATTGTCTACCAATTCCTTCACGAGAATTTGTCCCCACAAATTGAAAATATCACTGGAAGGAGAAAAAAAAAAAAAACCCCAAGGGAGAGCTCTCTATTCCCAGGGTTTAAGTGTAAATGACCCCTTAGAAAGGAACCAATAATATCTATATTATTATTATACTAAAATTAGCTCTAATAATGAATTAAGCCATAAGAGCTGAAGTCCAAGAGCATCTAGCCAGGGACAGAATGTAAGTTCCTCTGTTATCATCTGTGCTCACATTCTCCATGTGGCATCCAATTTCTCTATCTTTTGGCAGGTCTAAGCAATACCCATCACTTATAAATTTCTTTCCTTTCTCCGTTTTCCCCCACATTGTATAGGCTTTTGGCTGTAAGCTCATTGAAGGAGAGACCAAATCTTTTGTTTCTTTTTTTTTTTTAATTTTTTTTAATGTTTTATTTATTTCTAGGAGAGAGAGAGACAGTGTGAGCAGGGGAGGGTCAGAGAGAGAGGGAGTCACAGACTGAAACAGGCTCCAGGCTCTGAGCTGGCAGTCAGCACAGAGCCCGACGCGGGGCCCGAACCCACGAACCGCGAGATCATGACCTAAGCGAAAGTCGGACACTTAACCGACTAAGCCACCCAGGCGCCCCTCAAATCTTTTGTTTCTATGCTTCTAAGAAGCTGAGTAGCCAGGCGGAAAGATCATGAACTTTCAAGTTGGACCGAACTTGCTCTGAATCCCACGTAGCCAATTTGAAGCTCAGTTTCTTCCTCTGTAGGTACATCTGTGAAAATGTTTTATCTAGTGATCTGACTCAGGGATTAGGACAGGGTCATGAGTCTGCTAGATTCTCCACAAGAGCATGTTGAATGATGGTCAACTTACTGGACAGAAACCAGGATTGGTCTGAAGCATTGAGGGAGGAACAAGAAGAAAGCAGGATGCAGTGGGGTGGCAATAGACAAGATATTCCCTACATTTGCCTTGTTTGCTAACTTACTCAATGTGGCCTCACTTCTGTACAGAGACAGAAATTTGTTTTTTTTTAACAACATCCAGGTAGAACAACTACAAGTTGCTTATAAATGGAAAACAACCCTTCTTGCCCCTCTCCAACAAGCTTCTATTTTATAGGGTGAAAAACTCCAAGTGTGTTTCTGTCTGTACAGTAAATGGTTGGCTGGCATCAGTACTTGAGTTAAGGGAGACATATACCCCAGAAAACACTTCTGTCTTTACCTGGCTTAACTAAATTCTAAACTTCTCAATGGTAAGCAACTTACTTTGTCCTATGTCTAGCTCAGTATCTCTTACTCCAAGTAATAGAAGAAAAAAACCACTCTAAATGGCTTAAACAATGAGGGAAATTTGTCCCACATAACAAGAGCACTGTAGGTAAGGGTAGTAGGGTACTTGGGAAGGGTGGGGGTGGGGGTGGGGGGCGAGTAACGTGGTGGCAGTGGTCTGCCCCATGCAAAGGGCATTTTACCACTGGCATTGTTGAGAAGTGTCAATGCATGGTGATAAAAGAAGACTGATTTTTCGCCAGTGTTATTATTGTTCTAAAATCCTCCATACACAATGCCCCACTACTTGCCTGTTCCTCTGGTGGGCTGCTCCCACTGCCCTTCTATTTGTACACTGCTGGGAAAGGGGGGGGTGCCTCCCACCCTCCCTACTAGCTGACTAGAGGAGTAGGGAACAGAGGAGTGGTAGGGACAGAGGAAAGGTCTTACCTCTATTTATCTGCATGGTTATATATCTACTACTTTAATTAATTTATTTTTTTATTATCTAAAACTGATTGACTTGCAAAACTTTTGTGGGCACATAGGACATTCTCATCAGTGGGGTCATTCTATAGTCGTCTTGGGAGCCTACATCTCTTTTAAGAATGGTCAGTCACAAACCCTTCCTCAGCCCCGAAGAGTCTAAAGCTCACCTCCAGGTTGTTGCTGTTGGGGCCCCTCTACCCATCAAGGTAGCCCTGTGATGATGTATCATTGCCTCCGCTCTGCATGGCCCACAGCTGGGACTTGGCAGTGATGGACCTTTCACTATGACAAACTGTGAGTGCAGGCTAGCTCTCCCCTAGCTGTTAGCCCTTCTTGTGCCCTCTAGAGGCAAGAGGTAAACCTGACTCCATGGCTTCTTCCAAATATGGGATGGGGGAGGTAGCACAGCCTCCCTAGCATAAGCTGAAGCAGTGGATATTTCACCTTATTTCCCCTGGTTAGAGGGAAAACCACAGCGTGGTAACAACTCTCAGAAAATACTGTCTCCAAAACACTCCTTTTCCTTCACAGTCTTATCCCGAGGGCTGTAGAACTGGTTTCTCACCAGGTCTTTTGGAAGTGATTCATGACGGGTCTTCAGGTCACCTTCAGTACACATGTGCTTTTTATCCTACTAGTGTCTCAGTCACAAGTGTGGCAGGAATAGTTGTATCTTAATATCCAGTTTCATAAACATGATATCATCCAATGGAAGAACGAGAGATGCTTCTCCTGTGTGTCTGGGAACCCCTTCCAGTTATTCCACTGCTCAGGACTAAGTCCCAGGTCCTCCCACAGACAAATAGCTCGCCAAGAGAACAGTAACAACAAGAGTGGCTCAGATGAGTCAGTGTTTATTCATGAGCCAAAGACACAGTCACCTCCGAGAGCACATGGTCATAGTGAAGAAAGGTGATGCATGACCAAATTGAGGGGACAGGTACCCAACAGCATCAGCTAATTGGGCATTCAGTATCTGTCAAATGATAATGACTTTGGGAAGCTCAGGATCAAGGATGCCTGCCAACAAATTCAATCTACCCTAAAAATCATTAGGCTTTTGGAGGTGAACGGCGGAGTTAGAGAAAGTATGGATGGGGCTGCACAGATGGCTCCCATCAGAATGAAGATGGGCTGGCTATGAGATGCTCATGGTTTCCTGCCTGTGAATAGACAGCAGGTGGAGGTCCATTTCTTTGTGGGCTTTCCTCCCTGTGAGATTCTCCCATTTCTCTGGTTTGGTCAAGTGGAAAGACCTCATTTTGATTTGCTGGAGTGTACTTTTCCCTTGGTTCTTTATGGACAGCCTAAGGCATCTCAAAGTCATTGGACTCTCTCATCTGTGGGGAGAGCTCAGTCAAGTGCAGGCTGCTACCCACCATGCTCCGGGGTCCTTGTGCCAAACCCCTTTGCTGTCTTGACCTGTGAGATGCTGCATTCTGCTTCTCACTGTCAATCAGACCAGATCGTGTCAAATTATGCAAGGCTACACGCAGCCACAAAAGCCGGATTGAGACCTACAAAATCATTTTCACATGCAGTGTAGGCCAAGATCTTTTTCTCAAGTTTGCAATGATGCTGAAAAGGAACAGGATGCTAAAGGCCAAACACATGGAATAGGAGACTGAAACTATACTCTTTCCATCCAAGCTTGTAGCACCTGCCCACTGCACTGCCCCAGCTAGCCCTGACTTCCTTTGCCCTCTAGGTAACAGTTCCAACATCCCCCAACACCCAATCTCAGGATTTGAAAAATAGTTTTACTGGTGGGTTTCTATTTCTGTGTTTTCTTTTGAACATGGTATATATTATATCAACATCTTTCTAGGGCTTGATTTAAGATCTAGGTTAGCAATAATTCTAGACTATGTTAAGCTCTCTACAGAAGTATAGTTTTTCTGGAAAAACAAAAAGACAAGAAAACACCATTTGGGAAGGCAAGAGATGCAGTCTGGACAAATCATGGAGGTGTTAAGAAATACCTACAACAGAGTACATGTGTGTATGTGTGTCGCAATATACGTTTATACATATAAGTAGAGTATAGGCAGAGAGATGTAAATTTTTGTGTCTATAAAGAGATGCTATATCTAACTCAGAATGGAGAAGCAGTGTTAATAAGGTGATGGTCAGGTGCTAAAAGTTTTCACAGCTGTATTCTTGAGCTTATTTACCATGTACCCTGATGAGTGTGCTTTTTGGCAGGTGTAGGAAGAAGTTATGGTGGGCTTAGAGGCAGAGAGAAATAAAAGGAAAATTGATGACTAGAACAGATCACCGAATACTGATTTATCTCCCAGAATCTCAAGTTCTTGATACTGAAGCCCTTAGTTGGTTGTCTCCCTGAAAAATGCTAGATTCTGTTCTTTCTTAGAAATCAAGGAAGATACTATTCCATCTTTGTGGCACTCCAAAGTGGATTCCTTTGAAGAAATGAAATAAGAAGCAGATGACCATGTATTCTTAGTGCTCATTTCTTATGGTCAGAGGCTCCTCTCCCTACAAAGTTTTCAGTCTTAGGATTTTGAGACTTGCACTAAGTTGCATGTAGTTCACACATTCTTGCACCCAGTATTAATGAGAGTTAATATTTACATAGTGCTTCATATATGCTTCTATATTTTTCTTAAGGATTTCTTTAAAACAATTTTTTAATGTTTATTCATCTTTGAGAGAGAGAGAGACAGAGAGGGAGGGGGAGAGAGAGAGAGAGAGAGAGAGAGAGAGAGAGAGCATGAGTGGAGGAGGGGCAGAGAGAGAGAGGGAGACACAGAATCCGAAGTAGGCTCCAGGCTTGAGCTGTCAGCAAAGAGCCCGATGCCCAGCTCAAACCCACGAACTGTGAGATCGTGACCTGAGCTGAAGTCAGACGCTTAACCAGCTGAGCCACTCAGGCACCCCATGGATTTCTACCTGCTAATTCACCAGGTCCGTATAATGATTATCTCCATTTAATAGATGTGGAAACAGGCATGGAAGATTAAGGAACTATTCAAGGTTCCACCACTGGTAAGAAGCAGACCCGGAAGCTGGTAGTCTGGTTTGGTGTGCTAGCTCATAACCACTCTGCCATGAAGTTCTCATTTCATGTTCAGTGGCAGTAAGAGGCAAGATGTCCCCTAGAGACTGACGCTAGGTGCTCATAAGAATGACAAGCCATGCAACTAGAAAAAAAGTAGCATATGGGAGTTCAGCTCACTTCCGTTCTGCTTTGTATCTTACTAGTGTCTCCACTGCAGCTGAGGCAGGGGAGTCTAACCTTGGCATTCCGATATACAGACATCACAACATCTAAATGGAAGAACCACAGACATTCTGCCTATGTTTCTGGGAGGTCCTTCCCAGAGTCATGCCAAGAGTAGCTATTCTCAAATGGCATCACTTGGCTTGTGCTGCTCTGTCTTTGGACATCGTTTTTGTTATGAAGATCAAACCAAAGTATGGCTCTATACGAGCCACTGTTGGGGTGTATATGGGCAGCAGGTGGAGAAGGGAGGAGAGTGAGGGAGAAAATTAGTGTAAGAAATATCATAGAAGAGTAACCTAAGATCTTGCTCTCCAGGAGCCGAGTGGATCCTTCTAAAACATACCCATACTCTGTTCCCAGACACAGCCTTCCTGCAAGTCAGCCAGGCACACTTTCCCACATCCCCTGAATATGTACTGCTCTGCTTCAGAGCGCTCACTCTCCCCTACCACAACTGGGGCCCTTCTTTCAACTCCATTTCTTTCTTTCTTTTTTTTTTTTTTAAATGTTTTATTTATTTATTTCTAGGAGAGAGAGAGACAGCATGAGCAGGGGAGGGTCAGAGAGAGAGGGAGTGACAGACTCCGAAACAGGCTCCAGGCTCTAAGCTGGCAGTCAGCACAGAGCCCGATGCGGGGCTCGAACCCACGAACCGCGAGATCATGACCTGAGCGAAAGTCGGACGCTTAACCGACTAAGCCACCCGGGTGCCCCTTTCAACTCCATTTCTGAGGGAATATTCTATAGTCTTTAGGTCTCACACAGAATCCCACTGCATCTGCAGAGTCTTGCCTGAGTAGTCACACTTCTAATACTGTTCAAAGGTGTCTGGGATTTGGCAGAACAGGGTCGAGGTTGACATCTGGGGATGTGTGATTAGCCATAAAGGCTTATCTGTGATCCAGGGGGCAGCATCTGGGTCATGCCGTAGGCCCAGTAGCTGCAGTTTGTAAGATGGCTCTGGGGGTTGTGCTGGAGCCGAGTGTGTGTTCTGGGGAAATGTGGCAATGCTTGTGATGGAGCTGGAGGACCACACAGCCAGGGGTGGTCAAGAGCAGTAGTCATCAGTGGCAATCTGCTTACACCTAGTTGTGCCCATGAGATAGGTCTCATCTGGTCTCAAGAGATAGGTCATGAGATACAGGATCTCTCTCTCCTCTAAACTTCACCAGCATACCTACTCTGTTATCACATAGTATGTGATCATTTAGACCCTCACAATGCTACTACATGTTTCCTGTTTGTTGTACCTCCAACCTTTGTGAGAACAAAAGATACATATATATGTATATAATATACATATCATGTGTATATAAAATATATATTTTAGCATCTCTTTAGTGCATAGGACTGTTCTGTGTATATCCAGTAGCCATGCCAGGAATATGTACTCCATGAATGAATCTCAGAATTCTGTTATGGGTTGAATTGCATCCCTTAAAAAAGATATGTTAGAGTCCTAACCCCTGGAACCTCAGAATATGACCTTATTTAGAGATAGAATCTTTACAAGGTAACCAAATTATAAAATAGGGTAAGCCCTAATCCAATATGACTGATGTTCTTATGTGAAAAGGGGATATCTGGACCCAGACCCAGACACACACAGAGGAGAGACAGTGTGAAGTCACAGGGGGAAAGGCAGGCATCTAGAGGCCAAGGGGAGAAGCCTGGAGCAGATCCTTCCCTCATGGTCCTCAGAAGGAATCATCCCCATGGACATCTTAATCTCAGACTTCTGGCATCCAGAAATGTGAGATAATACACTTCTCTTCTTTGAGCCACCTAGTTTGTGGTACTTTGTTATAGAAGCCCTAGCAAACACACTATTACTTATTGAACATGTATTCTGTGTAAAGCTCTGCTCTCATCATTGTACAAGTATTAAGTCCATCAGCCTACCAAAAACTTCATGAGATAGGCACACTACTATTGTTATCCCAGAAGAAAAAACTAATAGAGAAGTTAAGTAAATTGCCTGGGACTCCTCAGATAGTAACAGGGCTAGGATGTGAACCCAGGCAGTCTGGCTCCAGAATGCGTGTTCTCATGTAGTATCTCACTCTGCCTCAATGGGCACTCTTTCTCTGAAAGACTGCAAACAGGTGGGCTGTTACAGACGGTATTCAGTCCACAAGAGTTTTGTTTGACCTTGAGGCAGAATGTATTTTCCAAGGATGCACAAAACCACATCTCTTATCCCACATGCTCTTGTGTGGTGTCACCTTGCTGCCTTCCATCAAAAGATTGAATCCATTTCTCCGCCTCTGCCTCCATGAGATTAGGCAGGCATCATGACTACTTTGAGAAACAGGAGAGGATGAAAATGCTGCTGTCAAAGCTCTGAGTGTGGATCTTAATTGTTCTGGAAGCTTCTGTCTTCTGCCTCTTGGAAGTGGTTGCCATGTACATGTACAACTTCTTGATACCATCATGCTGTGAGAAAGCCAGGACATGAAGAGATCCTGCAGGATGACAGACCAGTCAAAGAGAGAGACACAGAGCCAGAGAGAGCCCAAGAGACCCAGGGAGCACAGAGGCAGAGGCGCAAGATATGTGGAGAAGAATGCACCATTTTGGAAGTGGGTCCACCAGCCCCAGCTGCCTCAGCAGACGCCACAGGGGTCACAAGTAAACCACTCAAGGGAGCCTTCTCGAACTCCTCAAGTAAGTCACAAGCACAATAAAAAGGTTATTGTAAGACACTAGTTTTGAGGCTGTTTGTGGTTGGTAGGCTAAATAACTGATACTAATCTTGATACTGTTTTAGGATAATTTAAGTTGAAAATCATGTTCTTTAAATTTGTTGAATTTGCTGAATTTAAATACATAGGCAACAGTTACAAAATGGAGACAGGTCTCACCCACATCAACCTCTCCCCATGTAAGGATTCTCTGCTTTTCTTGAAGAATTAAGAGTTAGCTCTCCCTGCTTGGCCGCCATTGCATAAGGTGGGGGCAGAGCGACCCCCTAGATGGGGCGCACACTCTCTGGAGTTACTGGGAGTTCCTCTCAGACTTGCTTCCCTTCCCTCTGCTACCTGCCTGGCCCATCCAGCCACTGAAAATCTGCACTGTGGCTTCAGTTTATTCACGAAAGCCTCCAACCTGGTTCCCAACCCAGTTAGCAACCCTACTTCCTCCACGTAGTCCCCCAGCCGCCCAGGCACAGGAGCAACCGAGTCACTGGCCCTCTATCCCCTTCCTCCAGTCTCCCCTGCATCCCATCTCCACACTCAGGAGGGCTGGGGCCGCACCGTTGGGCTGTCGCGCCTTCTGAGGCTTTTCTTGTTTGCTTGTTCGCGACCGCAGGAGGGGTACTTCTCCAAAATTGAAACTTTGTACTGTGCCATTCCTTCATCTCATTTCCAGGCCCCCTGCTGCGTGACCGTGTGACACACAGTCATTGTGTGAGAATTGAGAAGGATATTGGCAGTTTGGGAGCTGTTGTTCCTGCTTATGTATGCAAAGAACATAATTGCTAAGTGCATCATCTGCTGTAATTTACACATCCACATATAGCACCGAGCAGGGCATTCTCTTCCTCCACAGCACCCAGGGTTGGACTTGCGTACACCCTCCAGCCTGGAGACGAGCTGGCTGTTTGCCCGGGCCCGAGGCGGCCCAGTGGAAGACTCGAACAGTGTGGCTTCCAGGACCTCCAAAATGGAACTGGAAGAATTTCTTCGTAGGTTATCCAGAATTTTTTTTTCCCAGGGGAAATGCAAGGGGTAAACCTGCAGCATCTCACCTCTTTTGGCACTTTTTCAATTGAGTTTCGGGTCCCTAGTAAGAGTTGGTTGTGATGCTAGATCTAGGATTCCTAGCTGTGTGCAAGGGACGGTATTAGCTGAGGGCTGATTCCTGACTCAAGACACACACATTAGAGAGGAACTACAAGAGCTATGACTTTCTTGAGAGGATTTCACTGGGGTGGAAGCACTACCTCCTAGCAGATTTGGTCAGTTACGTCAAGTCTGACCAAATCTTAACAGGACGCCGCTCTTTGACTTTGCACAACTCTTGGGTTTATGCTTTTTTCTAAGGCACATAGAATGTTTCTTTGCTAGGCTGGGAAGTGGGAAGGGGCCTTTAGCCAGGATGTTCAATGAGACCTCAGCATTTGGCCTAATTAATTTTACCAGCATGGCTGAGATGCACCAATTTGTGCCCCAGAGCTCATTTTCTTCCAGAAGCCACCCTAGGACCAGCAGAGCACCCGAAGCCGGGAAGGGTACGTGGTATCAGGTGTTAGTTCTCCTCGCCACAAGGTTGTATTTTCAGCTTACATTTTAAAACAGGAGACAAAATCAGTATACATGAAACAATTATTTCAGAGGGCTGCAAAAAGAGAATGTCAGGACACTCTAGTCCAGGCGTTATGATAAACAGACTCAGGTATCAGACTTCGTGGGTGTGAATTCTGGCCCTGCGATTCAGCAATATGATGTTCGGCAGTTTAAATAACCACTCTGCCTCAGTTTCCTCCCTTGAAATATGGGTATAGAACCTCTATCAGTGTCACTGTGGAAGGTAAAGGACTTCCACATGTGAAGGGCTGAGAACACTGCCGGGAGCTTGGTTAGGGCTCAAAGAATGCTAGGACTTACCATTTCACCTGATATCCTGTATCACCTAAATGTTCTTTCTAGACCTTGCAAATTCCTTTACAGTTTACTCATCAGATGTCAGAACTGCACCCCTGGTCAAGAGACCCCTGTTAGCACAGTTATTTTCCTATCTGCAGTTGGCACTGACGAAGACCTGGGTCACTACCACCGGTCAGCCGTTTTACCTTGGGCTACAGTGTTACCATTTTTCCATACTTTGCTTTCTCCATTTGGAATGAGGATAACAGGGCCAATCTGAAAAGACTGTTAAGAGTTGAATTCTATACCCCAGAATGATATATGGAAGCCCTAAGCCCCGCTACCTGTGAAGGTGAACTTATTTAGACAGAGGGTCTAGGAAGATGTACGCAGGTAAGAGGAGGTCATGACAGTGGCCCTTAATCCAATACACCTGGTGTCCTTATGAGAAGAAGGACATTTGGACAGTGACACACAAAGAGTAGAGAACACCATGTGAAGGTAACTATGGGAAGACAGAGGCAAAGACTGGTGTCATGCTGCCACAAGTCAAGAAATGCCTGGGGCCAAGAAAAGCAGGAAGAGGCAAGGGATCATCCTCCACTACAGCCTTCAGAGAGAGCCTGGGGCTGCCAACACCTTGATTCTGGACTTCGAGCCTCCATGACTGTAACAGAATAAGTTTCTGCTGGATTTAAGTTATTCAGTTTGTGGTACTGTGTTATGCAACCCTAAGAAAGTAATACAGAGATTGCGTGCGCAGTGGACTCGTAATAGCATGTGGCAGAGGGTAGCGGCTCAAAAGTGGTGATTCTGAAGGCTACTGAGCAGTGAATACTATGCTCTCCATTTACTGTTGAGGAGATTGCTTAATTGGCCAACAGAGCAAAGGAGAAGTCTGAGTTCCTCAATATGCACATGAGATACTTGAAATGGAAGTTTTCAAAGGGTAGCTCTTCTATTTATTCAGAGACCTTGGTGTTTCATGGGAGGGAAAGGAGAGCAGCCCATGTGGGCCTTCAGCCACTAGAGGGCATTTGAAGGACATCAGATCAATAGGAACCGACCTCCTGTGGTCAACCAAAGGCCACACATTCTGTATGACCCACTGTGCGAAAGTAGGAAATAAATGACTCAAGCAAAGAATTTATTTATTGATTTCTTCTGGCCAGTAGCTAGTCAAGTGGTTGAGTTAGGAATTCTGAACAGGTACAGTGTAAATATCTCAGCGTGTGTCCTATCTGACTTGTTGTGGTAGCTCTTTCCCCACCTGTGTATAAACGAGTAAGACAAACAACTCGAGTAGCACAAAAATCATTTTTAAACAACCAAAGGGAATAATAAGTGACAGATTTAAGCCCAGTTATAGGGTCAATTAATAAAGACAAGCAAAGATATTAAAATAGGAAGCCCTAAGATTGGACACCTACCACATGTACAATGCAAAGGTACAAAGTAGAGTCTTAGACTAGAATCCCATTTAATGGAATTCCCTATAATTCAAATTCTGGAAAGTGACTAGGGGATGAACGGGAAAGGCAAAGCCCACAGAGGTCGGGGGAGATTAGAGATTTAATTCTGTCTCATTCTCAATGATTGACATTCTGGCCAACCCTGGACAATTCACTTAACCTGTCTGGGTCATTGTTTCCCAATGTACAAAACAAGATAATAGCAGTCATCAGATCAATTTTCTAGAGTTCACTCAGGTTCCCTAATGAAAGGCGCATTATAAACACAAATTGTAATTATACCTGAGAGTGCTTTTTCCTCAGAGGGAACCAGAGGGCTTTTCTGTCTTTGAAACTTCAATTATGAAAGTTAGAATCTTATGCATTTGTCAGTGGTGGATAAAAATTTATTCATAATATGAATCACATAAGAGCAGGTTAATGATGCTCAGAGTCAAAAAGTGGGGCATTACTGACGTGAACAAATTACTTGGAACCTGGAGACTTAGAGTCTGGTCTTCGTTTTTCACTAATTAACCCGGGGGGCCTTGGGCAAGTCACTTCACCTCCTTGTGCCTTAGCTATAAAATGATGCAGCTGGATTAGCAAAGTATTTTCTGTACTCAGTCACTCTTTTCTTGACTTCCACCATATCTGAGGACCATGTATATTATTATTAACTTGTTAACATCTCTTTAATTTTGTCTTTACTTTTTTAAATCCATTAAACTTTTATATATTAAAGGTTTTATTTTTTTAAGGCTATTTATTTATTTTGAGAGAGAGAGAGAGAGACACGGGAGGGGCAGAGAGAAAGGGAGACACAGAATCCCAAAGGGCTCAAACTCACGAACTGTGAGATCATGGCCTGAGCCAAAACTAAGGGTCAGACTCTTAACCAACTGAGCAATCCAGGTACTCCAAAGGTTTTATTTTTAAGTTATTTCCACACCCAACACGGAGCTCAAAATTACAACCATGAATCAAGAATTACATGCTCTACTGACTGATCTAGCCAGGTGCCCCTTCTTAATCTTTTAAACTCAGATAAGTACTGCCCATTAAAGTCTTGACCTAAACAACAATATTTGTAATGTTTCAGGTTTAGTGTACTAGATAACAGATACCAGATATAGGTATGCAGATACAGATATAGATATACAGATACAGATATGTAGTTATATGGGTATATGTGTGTGTGTATAGTTTGCTCATTAAGGGAAAATATAATTATTAGAGAAATATTAACTACTAGAAAAGATATTTAAAGCAAATATAAATATTATACAATATAATTATTAGGAAAAAACAGTCTTTACTTGTATACCACCTGAAAGTTCTGTTCCATATCATATTATCACATGTACTAGTTTGGAAAAAAAATTGGCTTAGATTATCTTGAAGGATTCTTCTAAAGCTATGAGCTTCTGAAAGAAATTAAAGTAAGTATGAAAACAAATAGAAGAGCAGCTGACAATTTTGGTAAAATTTGGATCTATACATCGCAGAGAAGCTATCAATTTTTTTTTTTTTTACACTCACGGTGTTTTCTCTACCAGATAGGTGTATTAAGGCCTGATACCGTTAAGTCAGAAAAATGATTGGCTAGAGTAGTATCAGATGGATATTGACAGGAGAAGGTTGAGAGAAAATGTCCTTTAAAAAAAACATTACTGAAAAGGCCGATCCTCAAAGCAGGAGAGGAGTTCATACCACAAAGCCAGGATTTGTGTTGACTGTGACTCTGAATGTTGTAAAAAAGAGAGGTAAACTTAGCAATGGTTTATGTCAAATGTTTCTACTTCCCTCTCGTCAGCAGGTGGGTAGGTACCAACAGGTCTTATTGTTGGTCCGTTCAATTGGCTGTGTCGTCTGAGGGCTGACAACATTCCGGGCCCTGCTCCCGGCACTGGCCACACAGCCACGGACAAGACTCTCCTCAGAGAGCCTGCTCTGCGGTAGGCTGAGGTATCCAGTGTGCTGTGATGGTGGAGCCTAAGGCCTCTGTGCGTTCACAGCTCTCAGGTCTACACCAAGTCCTTTAAATTTTTTAATGTTTATTTACTTTTGAGAGCGAGAGAGAAAGAGGCGAATAGGAGAGGGGCAGAGAGAGAGGGAGACACAGAATCCGAAGCAGGCTCCCGGCTCTGAGCTGTTGGCACAGAGTCCGATGTGAGGCTCGAACCCAAACACCTTGAGATAGCCAACGTCGGACACTCAACCGACTGAGCCCCCCAGGCACCTCTACGCCAAATCCTTTTACTTTTATGAGTCCTCCCTTCCCCGCCTTTAAGGGATGAGCAGTATTTCCCAGAAAAGGCTGAACTGATGGAAGAGCCATGAAGTGACCTGGCAAGAAGGCACAAAGAGCGAGTGCTACTCGAATGTTAGCTGAATTTGAATTTGAGAATCCCAGCATGAGAAAGGAATTTAGAGATAATCTGGCCTGTTCTTTCCCAGAAATAGAGCTGGAAGCCACAAGAAATTTAAGCTGAGGGACACAATATGGAGGCTTGGCCTGTTGCCCTGTTGTTCCAGTGTGAAATTTTTATTGTCTGGCTATGCGATTTCATTTCAAGTAAGGCGATTCGACGCTCAGAGCTACAATCAGAGGTTAACAAAAATAGCCATCTAAATGTATAACATATAAAAAATATATAACATATTTAAATATAGAATGGCTTAGTAATAATCATTCACATTGGCTAACCAATCCCACCTCTCTTTAGCATTAGGGTGAGAGAATTCTCTATTATCTGCCATGACTTTATTTTTTTTTAGATTTGATATGTTGCCACCTTTATTATATGGCTTAATACATGGCAAGACCAGGATAATGTCTGAACAGCTACATCACTACTTTTCCATTATAAGTAGGGGTATACCGACCCAACCTAAGACCTGGGCCCAATATTTTGGAGGCTCCTTCTCCAGCCCTCCCCTTGCTGTATTGTTCACCTTGGGGTAAGAAGTCTAGGGTCTAAGGGGAAATACTACTAGGGCCCTAGCCTCTCCTTCTAGAATGTATTCATAGTACCTGCACCTTAGAGTTCCCTGCCCACATGGTTCCAGCATATGAAGGTCTCTTGCTAGGTCTTCTCTACCAGGTCCCTCTTCTTTAGGGTAGACTATGCCAATGACATGCACAAATGGAGGCTTGAGAAGTGACCAAGGGGTGGGAATGACAGTGGACAGAGCTTGAAAGTGCAAGTTAGGGGGGCACCTGGGTGGCTCAGTCGGCTAAGTGTCTGACTCTTGATTTCAGCTCAGGTCATGATTTCACTGTGTGTGAGTTTGAGCTCTGCATTGGGCTCTGCTGATAGTGCAGAGCCTGCTTGGGGTTCTCCTTCTCCCTCTCTCTCTGTTCCTCCCCTGCTTGTGCTCTTTCTCTCAAAAATAAATTTAAAAGCTTTTAAAAAAGCAGAAAGTGCAAGTTAGGATGACCCCACATACTTGCAAAAGGCTGTTAACAGTGCAGGGCAGAGCAGGATTGAAGGGAGTGGGAAGAAAACTGGGGTTGGGCTGTTGCTTATTTCTATTCTCTCCCCAGGTCCTGTAAATATTATAGTAGGACCTGAGTTTGCTTTTGGTGGATGCCTGCGTTGTTTCTTCTTCCCTCCTCCTGATGGCTTTCTCTTGCCCATTCACTACCCTCTGGTACATCTACTGAGGACTGAGCAGGGCAGAGAGTAGAGGATAAACTCAGATCAGGTCATTCTCCTGGTTGGGGAGTAACTACAGATCTTTGCAAATTGTGAGCAGCCCCGATAAGGCATGTCTCAGCATCACAACATCCAAAAATCTGAAGGGACCTCAGGGATCATTTCTCAAGTCCACAAGGGGAAGAAAAATGAGAGCTGGCAGACAAAGACAGATAGCTAAATAAATACACAATTAATCTAAAATCTCATGTCCACCTACATTTATGATCTTGTTGGCCTTCAAGGCATGTGATCATTAGCCAACTGTACTGAAACGTGGTTTGTTCTTAGACCAAGGGTACTTGTAGTTCTGAGTCTTGGGAGTTTGCTGTCCTTGTATAGGAAAGGAGACTCATGACTACTTTCTACCTTGGAGACTATTCTACTACAGGCAGTATAATTCCTGGTCAATTTCATGGGACTCTGAGGCATTTGCTAACTCCATTTTGCTCATTTGACTAATATTTTTAAGTGCCCACAACTACCCTGTTTCCTCTGAAAATCATAACTGTCTTGTATCTTATTCCTTCTGTGCCCTGCTATTCTCCTAGGCTATAGGATATGCTCACCTAGGATATAATGCCATCAGCCAACAAAAACTTAATGGCTCTTATCTCAGGTAGCATTACAAGACCTCTCTTAGGTACCAGAACTAAAAAGTTAATACTTTTACATTTTCAGAGAGAAAGTCAGATCTGGAAAGGGAGATAACAATGTTACCCTCCAGATTTTGGAATTGTTTCAACCATAGAAGCAACTTGCAGGAAAGGGTTTTGGGTGGCAAACAAAACCAACCCTCCAAGACCTCGCAGAGAACAAACAAATCCAGGAGACACAGACCCAATTGCACTGTGTTGGGCCGGTTGTCCATGCAGAGGTAAGCACCACTGAATGCAAAGTCCAAGAAAAGCAGGAAATGTGATGATACAAAGGGGAATTGAGAGAAGAAGAATTCCCACAAAAGAGATCAACAGCAACACTAATGGCTGGAGTCAGGATAGATGCATCTCAGAAATTATATTCAGTGGCAAGGACAGTGCAGAGTGCATGGGTTCTCTGTGGGTGGAGAAGGAAAAAGCTGGTGAAGAAGAGAGGATGAGGCACAGAGGGAAGAATGAGGTATCTCCATCTCAATAGTGGAGCCCTTCAATAATAGATCCGTTCCATTCTAGGTAGAAAGAAAAACAATTACACCTTAATATGGGGACCTAAAACATCAAATCTTAAATGTTTCTCTGTGACACATATGATGGATGATGTTCCCAGGAAGGGCCTCCTCTGGTGAAGATGACAGGGATGAAACAAGACTACTGAGGCCCTGCCACTTCTTTTTGGTCTTTTTGAAAAGTGTGTTTGATTGCAAGGTAGAGCACGTCCACTTATATGTGGCATGAAGGATCCCTTCCTCCTGGGGGACAGCACTTACCACAGCTAGAGTTAACAACAGGCAGGATTTGGTAGTGCAACTCCAGGCAACTCTTTCAGCATCCTACAGAGGCCCAGCGTGGGCATGTGAAGCGCCTGCTCTACACAAACAGCTAATCTGTCACCCACCCAGCCTCCACATCACACATACACACACACACACACACACACACACACACACACACACACACACCATGAATGTGAGTACAAGGACATAATTGATGATCCAGCATGGCTGAAGGGAAGAGAGGAGGAAGGCAACAGTCTGAGCATCTTTGTGGGTGCTTGGCCAGAAGAAGAGAGATCGCTAATGGGGAGGGCTTTTTCTATAGTGAGAGGAACAGTCGTGTGGAGAAGCCCCAAATGCCTAGAATGCAGGAGCTATGCTTGTTGAATTCCATTGCATTGTGGAATTTCCATAAATTAGAAGCTATGGATCAAAGCTGAAGGCAATATTTTTTATAAAATTCCTCTGAATTATCATAGTGTCCTTGACTTGCTCGTTGTAAGGGTGTTTGCTACTGTATGTGGCCTCCCCCTGCCACTATGATGCGCATAATGCTGGATCACAGGGATAATCTTAAATCTATCCCACTTTCAATCTGAAAAGTAAATCAGCAAGCATTTGTTTTTGTAACCTGTGACCCTCCTCACAACTTATGGGAACCCTTCTGTTGTGTCATGCTACTGAGGTAGGCAGAGTAATTTTCCCTGAATGGCAAGAAAATTGAGAAAAGATAATGCCCTGCATTTGGCAGTGTGTGTGTGTGTGTGTGTGTGTGTGTGTGTGTGTGTGTGTATGCACTCTGAATCATGGAATACTGTGGGGCAGCCAGCACCTCTACCTGCTGAATTAGAACACTGTCCATTACATGAGTGGATGTAAGAGGGAAAAAGAGTTATATGGATACCCCTTTCCATGACCCAAAGCTTTTCAAAAAGACCAAGTACTCTTATCTGAGTTTTCAAAGGTTGGTCCTGGCATTTCAAACTGAAACAGGGCAGTAGAAAGCTAGATCAAATTGTAGCCAACAGTTTGAGCTCCATCTTGCTTGAGTGGAAATGAAGGTGGTGTGATATTAGAGCCAGAAATAAAGAAATGTGTTGGGAAGTCTATGGGAAATGCAAACTTTATTTGACTTAAGTGTCTAATTGCATCATTAATCTTGAAGACATCAAAACTAGAAAAACACAGGCTATGAGCCAAGGGTCCCAGGAACTTTGAGGCTGGCTACATTCAAGTCATGACATCCTGGGGGGAGAGTAAAGGGGAAGAGTAGAAACAGGCTAGTTACATCTAAATTGTAGGAGCTGAAGCATGGGTGGTCATGTGACTACGTGTCTAGGGAACTTTCCCTAGCAGTAGATGCCCTATAAAGTGATTTCTTTAAAAAAAAAAACTACTTTAGAATAGTTTAGATTTACAGAACTAATAAGAAGATAGCACAGAGAAATCCCATGTACCTCACATCTAGTGTCCTCTGTTTTTAACCTCTTACATTAGTACATTTGTCACTGAATCAATATGGATACATTATTGTTGCGTCAAGTTCATACTTTGTTCAGATTTCCTTAGTTTTTATATAATGGCCTCTTTCTATTTCAGAATGCTATCTACAATAGGCTCCTCTTGGCTGTGACCATTTCTCAGACTTTCCTTTTTAATGACCTTGACAATTTTGGGAAGCACTGGCTAGATAATTTGCAGAATCCCACCCTCAAGTGGGATTTGTCTGATGCTTTTACATGCTTAGAATGAGGGAGTGGGATAACGTGTTTTGGCGGGAAGATCACAAAGGTTAGCTTCATCACATCTACCCATGGTATGGGCTATCACTATGACTTATCACTGTAAACGCCAACCCTGATCAGCTGGATGAGTTCATGTTTGTCCAGTTTCTCCACTGTGAAGTCATTCTTTCAATATCATACTCTTTAGAAGGAAATCACTGTGCACAATCCATAGTTAAGGAGTAGAGAGTTATACTCCATCTCCTGTGGGATGAACTATCCATACAATTTACTTGGAATTTTTCCAAATAGGAAATTTTTCTCTTTTACCACTTATTTATTTACTCACTCATTTATTTTCATCACAATGGAGTTATTCATATTTATTTTATACTTTTGGTTATAAATATAATACTGCTTTATTTATTTTGTTGTACAAATATATCAGCTTTGGCTATTGGGAGCTTTTTGAGTTGGTTCCTGTATCTCTTTGACATTCCCTAATTACTGTGTGTGTGTGTGTGGGGGGGCTTTTGTTGTTTTGCTTTGTTCTTAGTATTTTTCTACTTTCTAGCACAAAAAGGTGCTTCAGGTTTATCCTATATATTTACTGCCCCAGTCCTAGACTCAATCTTTTTTTCCAAAGAACCCTGGTTCCTCTTACAGGAGAACAGTATCAGAAACCAAGATCTGAGTGCTAGGCAGTTGTGGTATTTTTTAAAAAATTTAATGGTTATTTATTTTTGAGAGGGAGAGAGAGAGAGAGGCAGAGCATCAGCAGGCGGGGGGCAGAGAGAGAGAGAGATAGAGAGAAAGAGAGAGAGAGAGAGAGAGTCATAGAATCAGAAGCAGGCTCCAGGCTCTGAGCTGCCAATGCAGAGCCCAATGCAGGGCTCGAATCCACAAATTGCAAGATCATGACCTGAGCCAAAGTTGGATGTTTAACTGACTGAGCCACCCAGGGGCCCTATGGCAATGTGGCATTTTAAAAGTTCTGAGCTGCCCATTGCACAGCACACCAATCAATGTGACCCAGCATATTAGGCATGCTGCAATTATAGACAAGATTTGAGTTGCCCTGATAAGCCAAAGAATCCATATAAAAATTCAGAAGACAATGATACTATAGACTGTGACCTCCACTGGGGAGAGGGCTGTTCCAGCTTCTGAATTACTTTTGTGTTTTGTAGAAATCCACCTCCATGACACTTCCTCAAAGCCACTGTACCTGTATTATCTTTGCATGACATTTATGAAAATAGTCAACCATCTAAATATTAGCTGACATCAAAGTATTTTGCAAGAAAGTAGACTCTAGGGTCACGGTGTGTTTGTCCTCTGTTCAATTCACAACCCAGTCTTCAGTAGAGGCAATGAAAGTAATCACAAATTGAGTGCATGGACTCTAGAGCTAGCTCAGCCTCATTTCAAAGCTGAGCTTCTGCCCTTACTATCCTTAAGGACCTTTTAGTGCTTCAATCTCCTTGTCTGTATGATGAGGAAGATAATAGCACTTTAAACTTATAGTTTTGATGATTGCATGGGTTAATATGTGCAAATGAATTAAAGCAGTCACTGATGTATAATAAGTGCTACATAAGAACTTGCAATTAAAAATCAAACATCTAACCCTGAATAGGCAAGGCAATTTTGAAAAAGAAGAACAAATCTAGAGATTTCCCAATCCCAGATTTCTAGATACACTACAAACCTGCAGGAATCAAAACAACATGGTAGTGGCACAGAAACAGACACATAGATCAATGAAACAGAATAGAGAGTCCAGAAATAAACCCACAATTGCATGGGCAATTACTCTTTAACAAAGGATTATAAAGCAAGAATATGAAATGGGAAAAAGAGTGTCTCTTTAACAAACGATGTTGGGAAAACTGAACAGTTAACATGTGAAAGAATGAAACCGAACTGCTTTCTTACACTATACACAAAAATAAACTCAAAATGTATTAAAGACCTGTATGTAAGACTGAAACCATAAAAGTCTTAGAAGAGAGCACAGGCAGTAATTTCTCTGTCATCAGCGGTAATAGCAACTTCTTTCTAGATATGTCTCCTGAGAAAAGGGAAACAAAAGCAAAAATAAACTATTAAGATTAAATCAAAATAAAATCTTCTGAAAAAAAAAAGGGGGGGGGGAGGGTGCCTGCATGGCTCAGTCAGGCATTGAACTCCTTTTTAAAAAATTTTTAACGTTTATTTATTTTTGAGAATGAGAGAGAGAGTGAGCACAAGCGGGGTAGGGGTGGGTCAGAGAGAGAGGGAGACACAGACTCTGAAGCAGGCTCCAGGCTTCTAGATGTCAGTGCAGAGCTCGATGTGGGGCTCAGACTCATGAAGCGTGAGATCATGACCTGAGCCAAAGTTGGATGCTTAACTGACTGAGCCACCCAGATGCCCCAGTTGGGATCCAACTCTTAATCTCAGCTCAGGTCTTGGTCTCGGGGTCATGAGTTCAAGCTTTGCATTGGACTCCACACTGGGTATGGAGACTACTTTAAAAAATGATTTAAAAAGTTCTGCACAGCAAAGGAAACCACTAACAAAACAAAAAGATATCTATTAATGGGAGAAGATATTTGCAAATTACATATCTGATGAGGGATTAGTATCTAAAACACATAAAGAATTTATATAACTCAACACCAAAAAATAAATAATCTAATAAGAAATGGGCAGAAGACATGAACAGATGTTTATCTAAAGAAGACATACAGATAGCCAACATCACTCATTATCAGGGAAATGCAAATAAAACCCCAAAGAAAAGTACCTTACACCTGTCAGAATGGCTAAAATAAAAAACTCAAGAAACACAAAATGTTGGTGAGTATGTGGTGAAAAAGGAATCGTCTTGCACCATTGATGGGAATGCAAATTGGTGCAGTCACTGTGGAAAATAGTATAGAGGTTCCTCAAAATATTAATGAAACACAGTATGATCCAGTAATTCCACTACTGAGTATTTATGGAAAGAATATGAAAACAGTACTTTGAAAAGATATATGTAGCCCTATGTTTACAAGGAGTCCAAGTGTCCATCTATAGATGAATGGATAAAAAAGATGTGGTACATGTATATATGTATGTATGTGTATGTATACACAACCCCCACATATATATATAATGGCATATCATCAGTCATAGAAAAGAATAAAATCTTGCTGTCTGCAACAATATAGGTGGATCTGGAGGGTATAATGCTAAGTGAAATAAGTCTGTCAAAGAAAGACAAACACCATATAATTTCACTCATATGTGGAATTTAAGAAACAAAACAATTAAGGAAAAGGGGAGACAAGCAAACAAACAAACAAACAAGCCCAGTTAATTATATATAACAAACTTGTGGTCACCAGAGAAGAGGTGGGTGGTGGAAAGGGTAAAATAGGTGAAGGTGATTAAGGAATGCACTTGTCATGATGAATACTGAGTCATGTATAGGATTGTTGAATTAACCATATTGTACACCTGATACTAGCATAACACTGTATCCTAATCACACTGGAAACAAAAAAACAAATATCCAACATCTACTTCTGTATGTCTATAGTTCCATTATCGGCACATTGCAGTAATGACGTCAAGTGAATGAGATGGAAATAGGTTTCATCTAATGCTGAAGATGACATGGAAGCATATAGCATATTTGGAAAGATTCTAGAGTTCGGAAATTCCTCAAAGGATCATAAGGAGCCAGTGCTTACAGGGTTAACAGTGAGTTGCCTGGAAAAACGTAGCAGTTGAGAAAAACTTTCCACAGGGTTATGGATGGCTGTGTCCTCATTGTACACTAGGTTTAATAGGAAAACTTTATATATGGGATTGTTAAAGTTTACTGTGGTCAATGGTAAAAATGTTAGGGTCACAGTGACGGAGTCAAGGAAGCCAGGCCAGGGCCAACAATGGTGGCTGATAGGCAGTGAAGGGGAAAGAAGAAATCCAGTGTTTTCCTCCCAGAAAATAAGGTTGTGAAATTTTTGCATTTGTTGTGTGTGTATCAACATGACTACAGATGTGTGTATTAGTCTACGACAATAAAATTACACAGACTGAGTGACTCAAACATCAGAAACTGATTTTCTCACAATTCTGCAGGCTGGAAAGTCCAACATTAAGGTGCTGTCATGGGTGGTTTCTGGTGAGTTCTCTCTTCCAGTCTTCCAGGTGGTAGCCTACTCACTATGTTCTCCTGTGACCTTTCCTCTGTGAGCAGGAGAGATCTCTGGGGTCTCTTTCTCTTCTTATAAGAATAACAATCCTACAGAATTAGGGCCTCACCCTTATGACCTCAGTTAGCCTCATCCACCTCCTTAAAGGCCTTATCTCCAAATGTACTTACAGTGGGGGTCAGTGCTTCAATGTAGGAATTTGGGCAGGAGGAGAGGGTACACAATTCAGTCCATAAAAGTGTATGCATCGTTTTAGGATTGGTTGCTTCTGGCATCTGGAATTTTCCTGTCTATTGTTATAATGTTTATTTTTCTAAAAGGCAAACTGATTCTGGATTAGCCTTTCAGAATCAGCTCTTCTGATAGGGATTAGGAGAAAATGGCAGAAGAAAAGGAGAGAAAATCCTAGTAGAAATAGATTAGAAAAGAGAAATAGCTTAAACTAGACCTTTTGTGACTAAAAACCTCACGAAATAAGATGTGCCGATCTCTGAAGTGACCTAAGTCAAACCCTGAGTATTCCTTCTGTAATCCAATTGGAAATATGATTGCACAGAGTTTAATCATAGGTGTATTCAGATAAGTAATGCACCAGTTGCCAGTGCTATCCTGGACAAGGAATACACAAAAATCAGGCAAGTGGCCTCAAAAGAATTAATTCCATCTCATGTTACTGGTCTGTTTTGGCAAGGATTATATAAACATTCATTTTTTGGAGGATGGACCAAATTTCAAGATATTTAGGGACCCTGAAAGAGTGACATTAGAATGATACCTAGTGAATTGTAAACATTTAAAAATACTTCAAGGTGTTTTTATACCTCTTTCTAAAGCTATGCTATAAAAAAGACACGTTTTCAATCAGATTTATATATATATTGCACTTCTGATGTGCAAGGCATTTTCCATATTAATTTCACTTAACTTAATTCTTAGCAAAGTAGAAGAGATGGGTACCCTCATTTAACATACGTAGAAACAAAACTCAGGGAGATTTCATGACACCCCAAAGTCACAAGGGAAGAATCAGAGAAACTAGAAGTTCAACCTGTCTGTCTATTGCAAAAGCTTGAATTTTCAACCAGGCTCTGGCGAAAGGTACCTGGGGTCTAGCATTAACTGAAAATGATTTGGATTTTAGGGGAAAATGTGATCATGTGGCAAAATAGAGAAAAGCTTTGGGCTGGAAATATAGAAATGTTGAGCATATTCTCAGAAGTCAGGAATGGGTACAGTGAAGGAGTGTCAACAGTGCATGAAGGCAAGAAATTGCAAGGCAGGTTGAGGAGATGAAACCTTAGTGGATCATGGAATCAGGCTAATACGGTAGACGGGGACTAGAGTTTGGGTTGGCAAAAGTTAAGCTAATGAATGAATTTGAAAATCATCTCAGAGGTGCTAATGAATTAAAGCTTTTGAGTGGGTGTATATGAAGAAAGAATCATTTAGAATCATTATCTCACATGCAAAATGGATTGAAGATGGGGAGAAATTGAAGGTTAGCGGGTAGTTGTCAGTCCTAGCTGCATATTAGAATCCCCTGGGCGGGGGGAGAAGTTATTTTTTAAAATGTCAATACTGGGCCCCACCCCAGCCCAATTTAATCAGAATCTCTAAGGCTGGGACCAGACAAGATTTTTTTTTAAAAGCTCCCCCAGGTGATTCTAATGTGCAACCAGGGATGAGACTCACTGAGTTAGATTATTGCAATCATGCAGCATATAATAAGTTTTTGAGCTAGGATGATAGAGGAGGAAATGACCAAATGCAGCAGACACTGTGGAGGCAGGGGAGGAAGTAACAGCTATATTTGGGGAGAAATTATTACAGGTAGGGAGGAGGGGGGAAACAAAGACATTACATGAGTAACTGTGACAAAATTATAAGAGAATGAATTCAGGAGAACAAATCATATGGGCCTGGCAAAGTTTTCCTGCTGCAGTGTGTCACATTTCCATCAAAAGCAGAATGTTCCAGGGAGTCTCTAAGCCAGGACTAGAATGAAGGAGACATCATGAGAAGAGATGAAATCTCAGAGATGGACAGACTAAAAAGGAAAGACGGGTGTAGGACCTTGAGAGATGGTCACATGGAGGGGCAGCAGAGGAAAAAGGAAAGCAAAAAAAGAGAAACAAAATGCAGGTTCCAAAATGAAGAAATGTGGAAAGGGATGGCCAATGGTGGAAAGTGCTACAAAATGGGGGTGATATGACCTACCGAGCCCCATGCCCTCAATATGCAAGAACAATAACATTGCTGTGGCTGCTGCAGCTGTTTGTGCCTTCCTATCTGGGGCTCTCGAGCGCACAATATTTCTCGCTGTGAATGCAATCTGGTCTCTTTGCTAGATGAGAAAAGGAAAGCACTTGAAGTATGTGCCTCCATGGAGGAGCTTATTAAATAGGCTGAAGGTCTCTGGGATAGGTTGGAAGGAATAATACAGGAAGGAAGCCAAGAAAGGGAAGTTTTTTAAGAGGCAGAAGGGAATTAAAACTGCTATCAACAAGTTGGCAAATAGAAAACAGTGATGCAGAGAAGAAACACAAGGGGAAAGACAGCATTTCTAGGGAGAGACAATAGACAGGAACCTTGATGATTTTAAATGTGAAACACTTGTGTTTCAGTTCCATCATTCAGTGGTAAGGAAGATTCGGCTTCTATTGGGTTGGAAGGATTCTGTAGACAATACCATCCAACTGCATGAAAGGTCCACTGTGACTGGCCATTTAGTTGTCTTCAAATTCTTTTTTTAAAATTAATTAATTAATTAATTAGAGGGAGAAACAGCGTGATCAGGGGAGGGTCAGAGAGAGAGGGAGACACAGAATCTGAAGCAGGCTCCAGGCTGTGAGCTGTCAGCACAGAGCCCGATGTGGGTCTTGAACCCACCAACCATGAGATTATGACCTGAGCCAAAGCCAGACACAACCAACTGAACCACTCAGGCGCCCCTAGTTGTCTTCAAATTCTTTAAAAAAATCAATAAATGAAAGGAAAATAAAAGTAGCTGTCACAAAGATGTAACATGGGCTCTCTAGAGAATGTTGAAAAATTAAATTTAGATGATAGGACATTAGGTGGATTCACAGCTGCTTAAATGATTGTAAAGATCACTGGGCCAAGGGGCACCTGGGTGGCTTAGTCGGTTAAGCGTCCGACTTTCGCTTAGGTCATGATCTCGCGTTTGTGGGTTCGAGCCCCACGTTGGGCTCTGTGCTGACTGCCAGCTCAGAGCCTGGAGCTTGTTTCAGTCTGTGACTCCCTCTCTCTCTGACCCTCCCCTGCTCACGTTGTCTCTCTCTCTCTCCTGGAAATAAAACATTAAAAAAAATTAAAAAAATAAAAAAGATCACTGGGCCAGCAATCCAACATGCAGGATCTGGTCTGATTCCATCACTTAGTAACTTAAAAAAAAATTTTTTTAACATTTATTTATTTTTGAGAGAAAGAGACAGAGCATGAGTGGGAGAGGGGCAGAGAGGGAGGGAGACACAGAATCAGAAGCAGGCTCTAGGCTCCAAGCTGTCAGCACAGAGCCCAATGTGGGGCTCGAATTCACGAGCAGTGAGATCATGAGCTAAGCTGCAGTCAGATGCCCAACCGACTGAGCCACCCAGGCGCTCCCATCACTTAGTAACTTTTACCTGAAGGGGGCTTTCATAGTCTCTGAGCTTCAGATTCTTTATCTCTAAAAGGCGTTCAATAACAGCTCCCTTTTGTTGCACATGGGATGAGGGGTCACTATATGGGAACAGGGTCTGCAGTTTGAAAGGTTTAATGACCTCAGAGAAATGTTACCAGAGATGCTGGTGATGGGCAGAATCCCAAAGCCTTCACCCGAACCCCCAGAACTTGGGGATATGTTACGTGATGCAGCAAGGGGCAATGGAGGTTGCAGATAGAATCAAAGTTGCTAAACATCTGAGTTTAAAGGAGATTATCCTGGATTATCTAGGATCCAAAGTAATCAAAAGTTTCTTTAATGGGAAAGAAGGCTAAAGAATCAGAACAAGAGAGATGGCATAGAGATGGCTACTACTGGCTTGGAAGCAAAAAGTCAAACAATGTAGGGGCCGCAGGGCCAAAGAATGTAGGCAGCCTCCTGCAAAAGCTGCAAAAATCTAGGAAATGGATTCTCTCCTCAAGCCTCCACAAAGAATGCAGTCCCACTTTTGACCTCCAGAATTAGAAGCTGATCAATTTGTTTTGTATTAAGCCACTAAGCTTGTGGCAATTTGTTAAAGCAGCAACATGAAACTAATGCCATGGCTTTGTACAAGCCTTTCTCTAAAATTTCCAGAATCTTGTGCTCTTGATCCTAACCTATACAAAATTCCTATGAATTTATATGAAGCCATAGAAAGTATACCTCTATAATTTGAATGTAATACAGACCTGGAAAGGATAGCACGTATACTGCTTAAACTCCTGATAAATCTGAAAGATCTTTGTGAATCAAATTAAGATGTAATATCAAAAGGAAATATAAACTGTTCCTTTTAGGTTCAAAATATAAACTGCACAAGTACAGAGCGAATAGACCAAAAGTCATTCATGTGAAAACAGATGAATTTTAATTTAATGCAAAGTCATGATAAATCAACGGAGACTGATAAAAATCCCATGCAATGCTAAGGTTGCACTAATAGAACATGGGTAAAGACACGATAAACAGTTTTATTGGACTCTAACAGATGAATACACCTTTCCTTTTGGAACATAACATAACTGACGAATTGTATATTTGTAGAGTCAAGAGATCAAATAAGACAAAACCTTCTATATTAATGCCACGATTGACCAGTGACATAAGAATCATCTGTCTAAAAATAGAGAACCATGGCCCCTATCCTAGAACTACTACATCAGAATATCTTAAGATGGTACCCAGAACATGTATTTTGTGTTTTTAGCAAGGCCCTTGGTGATTCTAATGTGTAGGACATGTCTGATATATGGACTCCAGGTCAGAAGCAAATGGTGACATCACTAAGATAAAACATGGGTGTCAATTGTGGGATCTCACATTCAGGGAAGAATCCATAACTGTCTTACATACTTGAAGGGCTATCAAATGACTATCCTCTAGAGTTATACAGAATAATAATAATAATAACAACAATAATTATAATAGGGTTATAAGAAGCTAGAGGCCAGCAGGTACTTTTCAGTAATTGAATTTATATATATATACATATACATATATATATATACATATACATATATATATACGTATACATATATATATATGTATACGTATATATATACATACACCCCAAGTTATGCCAGGGTACTCTGGTCTGAAGGTTGAAAATGGGTCCAAGTAACTGTAACAAAATAGTGTTTCCATGGCTACATCCCAACCTGATGGAGACTCCAAGCTACTCTCCCCCAAATGTTTCTGGGAGTCTCCAAGGAATATCACATGTGTCTTTGAGAACCAGCTCTTCTTTTCTAAGAATCCATAACATATCTATAATTTTCTGTCTCTGGTTGACTACTGATGTCACCAAAGGTACCACGGTAGCCTCATTATTCAAAGGACCCACTGAGGTCTCTATCACAGAGGCTGTGATGTTTTCTTCAGCTACTTCCTGGTTTCCAATGACTATGGTTTCTCTTAGGTTCAGTCTGCTAGGTCCCCTTGAGACTAAATGTGGTTTAACAACTACAGCAATTAGGGAGGGCTCATGGTCATTTTATGCCACTCTCTGTGATACACACTTATGATCTCAATATTTTCTAGATAACCTTCTTTCCTGTCTCCCTTCTTCCTCCCTCTCTTCTTTCCATTTACTCTCTCCATGTCCCTCTCCCCAGGAATTAGACAAATGACCAGAAAGTACCACAACTAACTCCAGTGAGCTTAAGGAGAAAATGAAAAACTTATTGTATGGACACAGGGGTATTTTAAGAGGATATATTCAAGTTTTATAAGGGATTACAACGAGAACATCCAAAAGTGTCAGGAGCCAAGGTAGAAACTCTCTGGAGTCACAGACCTTTCTTTTAGTCATTTGCTTCATGCATTTTGAGGCCAGCTTTCATTGTTTCTCTATGCACCGGGTAGAGAATGTCTGCCCCAGTTGACACTAATTTTCCAAGTATTCAACAAAGATTAGCCAGAGTCTCTGAATGACACCTAATTTGCTGGGGGAGACAACCAAATGGGTCAATTTGGGCCAGGTGGTCAGCCCTGGTTCAATTAATGGTAGTTATAGATCACACGGTCCATTGCCTTATTAGCAGATATGGAAGTAAAATTTCTAAGAAATAGCATGAGCAGTGTTTTAGATGAAGAACACTGTCTTAGAGACATGGGATGGGTAGGCATCACAAGGGGTATTTATGTCACTAACCTTGGACCAAACTTATATTCCTCTACTTTTTTCCTTTAAATGAGTTTTTCCCACAAGACCCTTCCTTTGTGCATAGACATCTGTGGGGCTGCTCAACCAATATCTGCAAGATATGGGTGACCATGCCTGCTTCCCAGTATAAAAAGAGCCCTCATTCTCCAACAAAGATCTTTTTTACAAATAATTAGAAGGAGATGAGCTTCCTATCCCAGGTAATACCAAGAGCAAGAAGAACCACCTATAATAAAATTGTAGAAAAAAATATCATGCTGCTTGACATAATAGGATATACAAGATAGTTTTAAAACTCATCAGTATCCTAAATTTACAGGTAATATGTTGATTTGCCGCCAACTGAAAGTTGAATTTCCATAGTGTCATGTAAATTGTCTAAAAGCTTGAGAACTACAAAATAAACCTACTCTCAGAATCTGATACTGTTTAAAAAAAAAAAAGTTCTTCTATGGCTACAAATCCATTTACTTTGCCAAGAGAAGGAGGAACACATGGGGTTGCTAGTTGTAAATTAGGTATTTATCAGTTGGAGAGGTTTTCTTGTGCTCTTTTTACCAAATGTTGTGGGGATTTTAAGAGTGGTTTTCCAGGTCATCAAACTAATTGCTTTCAGTATTTCTTAAAGAACAGAGGTGGTAAGAAAAACTAGCTCAGATGGTGTAAATGAGTGACTAGCCACCTCGAATACAAAACAGGTGCCCAGCAATGTATTTGGGGCAGTTGATGCTGTGTTTGCTAAGTGGGCACCATTGAAATTTCAGGCCCATTTGGCAACTTCATTTTTTGTTTTTGGCAACTCCATTTTAATTGTGTTTAATGATGAACATAGAAGTCTGGAGTCTTGATTTTTTTAGTTGTGTGTGTGTGTGTTTAATAAATGGACTGTGTCTTCAGTTTGTCACCACTTTTTCCGTTCTTGTTTCTTTCTGTAGTTTTATAGAGTGTGAACATTTATGTGATTATACATGGAAAGCAAGTGGTGCCAGTAGCTCAAGAACTGTTGGTCTGCAGGCCTTTCAGCTGCTTGTTCATGCAGGAGATTCCTGAATTCTCACATCACTGCACGTTAATCCCATGGAGAAGTGGGAACAGTCTACGGGTCATCTTTCTTGCTATGCAAATCATTAGAGCAAAGACATAGGCCTTCTCCATGAAACCCCCTGTTTCCCTCCAGTGGAAAAACATTTAACTATTTAATAACTCAATGAATAGACAAGGAGGCATCACGGTATATTAGAGAGAGCATAGGTCTTCCAACTACACAGACATGAGTTTGAATACTAACTTGATCCCTGCTATTTTGACCTTGTTTAATGGGAATAGCAACAGGGACTGCATGGGGGGTTTAGAAAATTTAAACAATAAATATAAAAGCACTGTACATGCTCAATAAATGTTATTTCTCTTCTTCCATTGCCTCAAAGTTTGGGGAGAGGATTAATGGGGACATTTATGTCAAAAGTGCTTGTACATTTTCAAGTCGAGAAGTCCTATGAGATTTTCAGACGGCTATGGACTTTCTCCTGGGGAAGGGAGGAACCCATATAGATAGAAAAAATAAAGAATTAGGGCTCAATTTGGGGAAATTCATGGACCTTCTGTACATACCAATGGATCAGCAGAATAAGAGCTTCTGTCACCAAACAAGTGACTAATAATGTTAATTGTCATCTCCCTGGTTGCTGCTCTGTTCTGAACTAAATCATTAGTCAGGGCTGACCTCAACATACCGGGTCAATGTGACGTTAAGGACTCCAGCAAACACAGCTTGTTCTTTCTATACTTAAGACTCTGAATTTAAGGCTTAGATCACTGTTCAAAGACTAATGTTTGGGAATTAAACTTTGAATCTTGTCTTGAGATCAGATTGTAGACAGAGAGATCCTGGGGACCTGAATGGAGATGGAAGGAAGGAAAGCAAGTGACTGACCCCCAACAGTTTGGGGAAAGGGTTGGAGAACAAGAGGCTGTGATTCTTAGGTTTTTCTTCATCCACTTTACAATTTTAATCAAGTATTTGTCCTAGGAGGTGCACAGTCTACAATTCATATTTAAATGTGTTACTTTTTTTTTTTTTAAATGTTTTATTTATTTCTAGGAGAGAGAGAGACAGCATGAGCAGGGGAGGGTCAGAGAGAGAGGGAGTCACAGACCGAAACAGGCTCCAGGCTCTGAGCCGGCAGCCAGCACAGAGCACGACGCGGGGCCCGAACCCACGAACCGCGAGATCATGACCTAAGCGAAAGTCGGACGCTTAACCGACTAAGCCACCCAGGCGCCCCTAAATGTGTTACATTTTTATTTTTAAATGTTTATTTATTTTTGAGAGAGAAAGAGACAGAGCATGAGCTAGGGTGGGGTAGAGAGAGAGACAGAGACACAGAAGCCCAATGTGGGGCTCAAACTCGTGGACTATGAAATCATGATCTGAGCCAAAGTCAGATGCTTAACCAACTTGAGCCACCAAGGTGCCCCTAAATATGTGTTACTTAACAAAAAATCAATGTAAACATACACCCAATTTAAAAAAAAAAAAATGAAATAACATAGAAAACAAAACCGAACCATAACCTAAAATACTTGTCTACCAACCTGCCCTACCCAGTCAACATCCCTTTCCCAATAGGAAAATCTAACTGGGTTTAATTCTACTATTTTCGTACTTTATTTATTTTATTAACCTCTTCCTATGAGAAGTTAGGGCTTAACTTACCTCACTTATTTAGTGGGGAGAGACAGAAAGAGAAAGAGAGAGCTGGGAGAAGGGATGGAGGGAAGAGCGGTGAGAGAAAAAGGGGGATTGAAGGGGAGGAAAGACGAGGGGGGAGAGAAGGAGGGAGAAGGATTGAGAAGGAGAGGGAGGGAGAGAGGGAGAGTTAGAAGGAGAGGGAGAGGAAGAGGGAGAGAGAGGGAGGAAGATGGAGGGAGGGAGAGAAAATACATCTAGGATAGCCATTTCAATTGGAAATTTTTCCAACTGAAGAATATCTGTATTTAGGTCAGAAAATGTGTATCTTACAATTTTTTGTGTATACATGCTGACCTTCATTTCCTTAGTTCTCTTCATTTTGGAAAGTCTCATCACATTCTGTTTCTTTACTTTTTTTTCTTTCTCTCTTTATAGTATGTTCTGGGAGAGTAGCTTACCTTTAATTTTTCACTGTCTCCTTTGAATCTGGTGGGGTGTTTTTTTTTATAATTAAATACTTTTTGAATTTCTTTTTTTTTAATTAAAAAAAATGTTTATTTAGTTTTGAGAGAGAGACACACAGAGTGTGAGCAGAGGAGGGGCAGAGAGAGAGAGGGAGACATAGAATCCAAAGCAGGCTCCAGGCTCTGAGCTGTCAGCACAGAGCCTGACATGGGGCTCGAACTCATGAACCATGAGATCATGACCTGAGCCAAAGTCAGATACTTAACCAACTGAGCCACCCAGGTGCCCCAAATACTTTTTGAATTTCTGAGAGCTGTTTCTTATTCTCTGATTGTCCCTTTCTCATAGCCTTCTGTTCTTGGTTGACGGATGTAATATTTTCTCAAATTTCTCTTAGGAAAAGGAGGGTTTTTTTTTTTTTTAAAGTTCTTTTTTGTTTCCTATATTATCTGTTTCCTCCCAGTCAGTTTTTATTTTTGTTTAGCTTGATCTTTTCATTCATGCTGAAAGTTTTTATGAAATAACTGATAGGTCCTGGTTGTTGGTGTATCTTATGAATGCAGGAATGTTGCCAGCAAACTCCATGGCTGTAGGAGTGCAGCTTGTAGATGGACAACATTGCTATAGTATGATCAGTATGTATGATCAATATTTATGATCAGTCGTATAGTATGCTACAGTATGTGTTCGTCTTGTGGGGAGTATGTGCGTGTTGTGTGTGCACACATGCCTGTATGTGTTGGAGGAGCCTTCCAGAAGCCAAAAAGAAGTCTTTCTTTGGAAACCAGCAACTATACGAATTTTCCTAATTTTTCACTCGATGGTGTACAGTCTGTTGAACTTCTTCAGAAAGGAGAGCCCTGGGGTTTAGTTGTTGTTCTGTTCAGAGCCAAACACTTAATTGGCTACTGGCTCTGCCAGGGAGAGAGAGAGAAGGTTTTGTATTAAGATCCACTGTTTTCGCTTCTTCACCAGCTCTGCCCCATCTGCTGCCAGGCTGCCAGTGTCCTGGAGATTCTTCTGAGAAGGAAAATGTCCTCCTGAGCTGGGTCCTTATGAGACTCTTAGGTTGGAGTTTTCTCTACTTCTTTCACTCATGGTCATGTTTCCATTTGCTTTTCACATCTGAGGAATTTGTCGAAATATGTGGTCTGTCAACAATCCCTTAGTCAGTGTACTCTGAGGAAATCATCATTAACATTTAGGGAGTTCCCAGAGAGAGAGGGAAGGCAAATGAGGGAGTAGAGGAAGTCAGGATGACATGGAGGTCACAGCAACTCTTAACAAAGTCCCTGCCTTCTCTTATTGTCCAGCACCCTGATATTTTTAAGGTTACTTCAAGCACCTAATCTTAAAGAGCTGTCACCCCCTCATCCGTGCTACCCTGGCTTAGTTTCTTAACTATGCAGTTTCTCTTTCTTCCACACTGCTCCATATGTATACCATGTACATCCTCAGGCATGTCACATCCCTCTACTCAAAATGGCACACCAATGAGTAGTAGTCTTATGTTTCATCCAAGTCTACATTTTCCCCAAGAATATTCCTTCTTCTGAAAACAGGTGAAAGAGAAAGAGTTTAAGCATTTACCTGGCATTGTCCAACTTCCACATTCTGGGGACTGGGGAGTGGGGAAGGCTGTAAATCACAACTTTTAACGGTGGTTAACCCATCAGAAATGGAAGAATGAATTTCCCTGGAGCAATAAAATGGTAAGGTCAAGTCTTTTTCTTCACAGAGAATAAAGCCAGGTAGCTGGGCAATGACAGACAAAGGAAGAAAAGAGAGCACATGTTTGAGAAATAAGTTTTTTTTTTTTTTATAGGAATAGGTTTCTCTGTATTCACAAAATTAAGTAACCTATAAAACTTTTAACAGAGATGATTGAATAAAGCCTTTGTTTACATTTCTTGAATAGCATTCCATTCACTAACTCAAACAGCTGAAATGACTTTTGAATTTTACTCAAAGTCATGGAGATATATATCCACTTTGGTTGTCTGCCCCATCACAGTCATAAATACCAAGAGTGAAGGCCAGTAAATCTGCCATTTCATGGCAAAAACAACACCATGACAATTTAACTAATGATTCCCTCACACCACTTTTATTATACAAAGAAAGGTTTCTCTTTCTGACAGAGAAAGACATCCTTCATGGATTCTTTTTCAGAAGGGCAGAAATGTGTGTCTTGGTGATATAGAACATTAAACTCAAATACAGAAATAAAGCAAAGAAATAAGCCTGCCCCCTCTTAATGCTTTTTAGGATGACTTTCTCCCACTCTCTTACCTTTTCACATTATTTCTAAATATAGTTTATAAGAGGATATCTTGGGAGTTGGATTGAACTGGTGCCAAGTTCAATGGACCTCATAGTGTGGGGCTAGTCAGGATCTCTTTTATCCCACATCCTTTTTTTCTACTCAGACTATTCTAGCTGCTGTCCCTTAAACATGCCCAAAGTCTTCCTACTGTGATGCTACTGCATACATTGTTTTCCTTGCCTGTAAAGTTCTACTCCCATCTATATATGTCAAAAAGTTCCACACCTCCTCCAATGTTCAGATTCCACCTGCTCTGTAAATCTGTTCTAGACTGGCCTCATCTTCTTGGCATATTCTTTCGATGCTCCAAACCTCCACCACTTGAAATGTCTACTTTGTGTTATGGCTCTTGTGTGTATACCGCCTCTCTAGCATGTCTCTGACTATAGCGAAATCACTCAAACTTTCAACTTTTGTGAGAGTTGGGGGTGTTTGCCCGTTAGGGTATTTCATGAAAAAAAAATCAATCTGAGAAGAATTTTTTTTAAAGACTTAAAATTTTTAACTTAAAAGGCACATTTTAAAATAAAAAATTGCTATTTCATAATTGGGGGAAAGAAAATATTGCTGACACATTTCATCAAAATATCTATAGCCAGCTAAACACAAATAGCTCAATCCAAAGGTCAATTTCCTCTTCCAATCATTTCCCCCTTATTCTCTAATACTGCTAAGCTTGAAAATTCTAGTTCAGAGTTTATGGTTTTAGTAGGTAGTTATGGACCTTATACTTGAACACAGACCAGAAATTGGGGATAGATCTCTCTCTATAAACTAGTTACAGAACTCCTTTTTAAGTTGATAAGCACATTTACTACAGATCTGGAGAGGTGAGGGATTTATGTTGGGAGAGAGGAATTAAGGATTCCTAATGCACCGTTTGGTTACACTGGACTAAGCCAAGTATTTCTTTATATTCTACTGATGCTTGTGAATATGGGTTTAAAATATATGCAATGACAGGTTATAGATTCTGTTCATAGGTAATTAAAATAAAGCATTATGAGTTGAGAAAGGGTCAAAATGGTGACTGAGCTCTTTTCATCACAAGTATAACTTTCTAAGAACTTTTTTATAGGATAACTGAAGTTCATGATGTTTCACTCTGAAATAACATGTTCAGGATATAACACTTGTTAAAATATCTGATATTTATTGCATGATGACTACATGCCAGGCAGCATAAGCATTTGATGTGCATTATGCAATGTGATCCTTAGGACAATTCTTTGAGGTAGGTACTTTTATAAACTTTATTCACTGATAATAAAATTGAGTCACAGAGGTTTGAAATGACTTCTAAAGTCATGTAGTTTTTGAGTGGTCCAGCTGAGGCTTGAACCCAAGAAACCCGACTCCGGAACCCTAAGTCTTAGCTACTATGCTTTCATTTTGGATTACCCCATTTAAGAAAGCCACTTATAGAAACAATTGTAGCCAGAAACAATAACTTCATTAAAATGTTTTAATCTCATTCATCATTCAGTAAAAATTCATGCAAGTACCACTTCCCCTGACTGCAAGTGCTCTTGTGTATGAAAAGACAACATTTGACATGACTGCCATTTTCTTTGCCAAAAGAAGATACTTAAAATCAACAGCTGCAATTTGGTTATATTAAGAACGCCACTATTTCTCTCAAAACTGAAAGAATGTTACCAGTAATGTGGCTGACCATCATTTTTATTCTTGAACACAGAACTCTGTGATCAGGGGCAACCTTTTTTC
This sequence comes from Hyaena hyaena, assembly GCF_003009895.1. Classification (NCBI taxonomy): domain Eukaryota; kingdom Metazoa; phylum Chordata; class Mammalia; order Carnivora; family Hyaenidae; genus Hyaena; species Hyaena hyaena. The sequence goes on along the minus strand of NW_024080683.1, from coordinate 1,134,319 downwards.
TTTCTCTAGGATGCCCTTCCCCTCTGCATAAATAACTGGCGTAACATTCAGTATTTATTCTAAGACAACCTACACCAGAGTATATAAAATAATCATTCAGAAAACAAAACTCTTCAATGGCACAGATTTTCATTAATAAACAAATGAGAAGTTATCCAGCAGTTATTTCTTATATAATTTATCCTTGAACAAAAGTGGAAGTGGCGAGGATTAGGGATGCTGATTTCCCTGCAAAGTTGAAAATCTGAGTATAATTTTGAATCCCCCCAAAATTAATTACTTATTGATTAAAACCTATTTTTGTTTAAAGTGCCAGACTGTTTCTTTCTTTCTTTTTTTTAATTTTTTAAAAATGTTTTATTTATTTCTAGGAGAGAGAGAGAGAGAGAGAGAGAGAGAGACAGCGCGAGCAGGGGAGGGTGAGAGAGAGAGGGAGTCACAGACTCTGAAACAGGCTCCAGGCCCTGAGCTGTCAGCACAGAGCCCGACGCGGGGCTCGAACCCACGAACCGCGAGATCATGACCTAAGCGAAAGTCGGACGCTTAACCAACTAAGACACCCAGGCGCCCCGATTAAAACCTATTTTGCATGTTATCTGTATTATATAGTATATTCTTATAATCAAGTAAGTGTGAGAAAAGAAAATGCTATTAAGAAAACATAAGGAAGAGAAAATGCCTTTTAGTACTGTATTTATTTATTTTTTGAATCCACATATAAGTGGACCTGTGCAGTTCAAATCTGTGTCACTCATGGCTCAACTGTATACATATTGGTTCTATGACAAATGGGGTTTGATTAAACTTTAAAGCAAAATGTCAGCAAAGAGCACACAAAATTAATTGCTCATTTATACAGTATGATACTGAAATTCCAAAATATTCTCTTATAGATGAATTTTACCAATAGCTTGCTTTGTGTTTTGGTTTAAAAATAAGCCCGCAAATTTTTTGACACTCTTCTCTTCAAAAGGTCAATGTTAGTTCTCCTCCCCTTGGGCATACACTGGACTTAGTAGCTCACTTCTAACAAATAGAATAGGGCAGAAATAGTGTGGAACTTCTGAGATTAGGTCGTAGAAAGCATCATGGATTCTCCTTTGGATCACTTGCTCTAGAGGAACCTAGCTGACCTTTTGTGAGAACACTCAGACAGCTTCATGGACAAGTCCATGTGTCAAATAAATGAGGTCTTCCAACAACCACAAAAGAAGTGAGGTTTCCTGCCAACAGTCATGAAAGTAAGTCATCACGGAACCAACTTCTGCAGCCCCAATCAAGCCTTCCAACGACTAAAGCCCTGGCTGATATCTTGAGCACATTTTCTTTAGAGACCCTAAGCCCTAACCACCCAGATAAGCTGTTCCTAAGTTCCTGACCCATGGAAATTCAGAGATAATAAGTATAACTTGCTTTAAGCTTCCAGGTTTTGTATTAGTTTATTACAATGCATTAGATAACGAATATGCTTTGCTTCTCTTCTGTATATACTGTTCATCATTAACTTTATGACTTCTTTTATATTTTCTCTGCAGTAACTTGAATTATAGTGTTTTCACTTGGTGCATCTTGAATATGTTTTACTTCATCTCTTTCTTTAGTAGCAAAATTCATCATTTCTAATTGAAAAGGTATAAATTTGCACTTGTACTAGAAAAACTCAATTAGTTTATTAGCATGATCACTGCAGTCTGCTTAAATTCTGATAGTTTCATGCTACTGTTGGAAAAAAATTATAATAATGAATTAAAGTGTAGGGGAAAACTGATCTTCAGTCCACTGAAAACCAATTTTCAGATTAAAAAAATCATTGTATTTACTATTTACATTTCATTTTAACTACTTTAGAGAATGATGATACTTAAGAGATTCACTTATTGTAGCACAAATTCACCCTCCAAATTTGCATGAACTATTAACTCCTTAAACTTAGAATTTTTCCTTCAATAGTAGAATTTACATTAAAATTTCTAGCAATACTTTTCGGAATACATGTACTACTTGTTAAGCCACTGGGTCATTTTGTGAAATAGTGTGTAATGTAACATAATAGTAACTCAAATTTGCATTTTGATATATATAATCAAAAAGAGAAATAGTATATACTTATCTGCCAAGCACTGTTGAAAATATCAATAAATTATAAAATAGACTGATCAAAAAATATATAAATTATTCTCATTGTAAATAAAAGTGGAGACATCACTACAAAACCTACTGATACCAAAAGGCTGAAAAGCACAAATTATGGACAACTTTAGGCAATAAGTTCAACAACACAGATGAAATCAAAAAGTTCTTCAAAAGACTAAAACTGCCAGAGTATACTTAAGAAGACATAGGGAACTTGATTAGCTCCATGTCTACCAAAGAAATTAAATTTGTAGATAAAAACTATCCCAGAAAAATTGTAGGTGCAGATGATTCTAGTAATCAATTGTCACACAAAATTTTGATAATGAAATAATACAAATTCTAACTTCTTGACTTATTTTATGATGACATAATTACTTTGATATCCAAATCAGACAAAGACATTATAAGAAAATAAAACTAAAGACCAGTATTTTTCATAAACATAGATGTAAAACCCTTACAAAACTTTAACAAATCCTCAGTAGAATTTTAACAAGTCAAACTGAGCCACATATTAAAAGGAAAATACAACATGAGCAAGTGGGCTTAATCCCAGAAATTCAATTTTGATATAACAGTTAAAAGACAATCAATGTAATCCATCACATTAATAGACTAAAAAAGGACCATATGATATCTTAATAAATTCAGGAAAAAGCATTTGCCAAAATTCAACATCCAGTGTGATAAAAGCTAGGAATGCCTTGTTAGGATGAACAGTGGGTGTTGTATGTAAGCCAATTTGACAACAAATTATATTTTAAAAAACTAGGAAAGCAAGGTCATTTTATCAACTGATAAAAGGAAACTACATAGCTAACATTACAGTACTGTCAAAGACTAAAATGCCATGCCCCTTAAATGGGAACAAAGCAGGATATCAGCTCTCACCACTTAAGCACTGTACTCAAGTTCCAGCTAGTTCAATAATGCAAGAAAAAGAAATAAAAGTCATACAACTTGGAAAATAAGAAACATAATGCTTTTTTCTTGTTTGTTTGTTTAAAGTTTATTTATTTATTTTGAGAGACAGAGGGCACACTCATGAGCAGGGGAGGAACAGAGAGAGCAGGAGAGAGAATCCCAAGCAGGCTCTGCACTCACAGCATGGAGCCTGACATGGGGCTCGAACCCATGAATCATGAGATTATGACCTGACCTGAAATAGAGAGTCGGATGCTTAACTGACTGAGCCACCCAAGTGCCCCAAGAAGAAGCATAACTATTCATTCAAAGACAACATGAATGTCTGTCCAAAACACTTTAAGGAGTCTATATACGATCTAGTTCAAAGCTACTAGAGCTAATAGTTAAAGTTTGCAACAGATCTATTTTACGTAGAATGTAAGATTGGTACAGAAAATTCAGTTGTATTTCTATGTAGTAAAAATAAACAACTGGAAATGGAAATTAATAAGATACCTTTAAATAATATTAAAAGATGAAATAGGAATCAATGTAACAAAGTACGTACAAGACCTGTATGATGAAAACTATAAACCACTGCTTAGAGAATTTAAAGGAGACCTAAATAAATGGAGGGTATACCATGTTCATCAGACTTTAATTCTCCTTAAACTTATCTATACATACAATGCAATTCTTGTCAAAATCTCAGTAGGAATTTTTTGTGGAGTAATCGACAAGCTATGTCTAAAATTTATACAAATGCAAAGGATCTAGAATAAACAAGACACATTAGAAAAAGAACCAAGTTGGAAGACTTAACATTTCCTAATTCCAAGACTTAGTATAAAGCTTCAGTAATCAGGGCAGGATGTTATTGGTGTAGGGACAGACATATAGAACAAGTAACAGAATAGAGTCCACAAATGGATTTACCGATAAAAGGTCAATTGCTCTTCTGACAAAGACACTGAGGAAAAAGGACAGTATTTTCAACATACGGCACTAAAATTGGATGCCCATAATTCAAAAACAATGGATCTCAAGTTTCACCTCACAACATATACAAACATTAACTTGTAAAAGATAATAAGCCTACATGTAAGAGATGTAGGAAAACTAGAAACCTTCTAGATAAAAACATTAAGAAAATCTTTGAGCCCCTGAGATGAACAGAGAATTCTTAACTGGAGCATAGAATTCACAAAAAGTAAAAAAAAAAAAAAAAAAAAATTGACAAAATGGACTTCATACAAAACAAAAACTCATTATTTGAAATCTATGTTAAGAAAATTAAAGGGGCACCTGGGTGGCTTAGTCGGTTAAGCGTCCGACTTTCGCTTAGGTCATGATCTCGCGGTTCGTGGGTTCGAGCCCCGCGTCGGGCTCTGTGCTGTCTGCCAGCTCAGAGCCTGGAGCCTGTTTCAGTCTGTGACTCCCTCTCTCTCTGACCCTCCCCTGCTCACGCTGTCTCTCTCTCTCTCCTAGAAATAAATAAAACATTAAAAAAAAATGAAAATTAAAAAGCAAGCCACAGACTGGGAGAAAATATATGCAAAATATATATCTGGCAAAAACTTGTATCTAAATATATAAAGAACATTTATTACTCAATAACAAGAAATCAATTAAAAATGGGCAATATATTTAAACAGAAACTTCACCACAGAAGATATTCAAATGGTAAAACACAAAAAATGGTGAACTTCATTAGTCATTAGGGAAATGCACAGAAAAATCATTAAAAAAACAGAAAAACACACCTGCTATTATGGCTAAAATTAAATTTACAGACAATATCATATGTTGTTAAGTGCACGGAACAACTGGATTTCTTTTTTTTTTTAATTTTTAAATTTTTATTTATTTCTAGGAGAGAGAGAGAGACAGCGTGAGCAGGGGAGGGTCAGAGAGAGGGAGATACAGACTCTGAAACAGGCTCCAGGCTCTGAGCTGGCAGTCAGCACAGAGCCCGACGCGGGGCTCGAACCCACAAACCGCGAGATCATGACCTAAGCGAAAGTCGGACGCTCAACCGACTAAGCCACCCAGGCGCCCCACAACTGGATTTCTCATTGCTGGTGTGAATGCAAAAAAATGGAGTCACTTTGGAAAACAGGCAGGAATTATTTTACAAAATTAGCAATACACCACATAGCCTACAAATAACACTCTCAGATGTTTACCAAAGAGAAATAAAAATATATTCCCACACAAAGATGTGTACATAAATGTTCACAGACACCTTATCAAGGTGGCATCACCATGTGGTTAAGAGCATACACTTCAAAGCTAGGTTACATAAAAACTAATAATGGCCTCATGATAAAAAGAAATCTTAATATCTATAAACTGGTAAATGAATAAGCCATATTATGGCACATCCATACAATGAAATAATACTCAGTGATAAAATGGAACTAATTACCAATCGCCAGTCACTATTAGGTGACTACGGATGGATCACAAATTAATTATGCTATTAGTTAATTAAGTCAGGCCCAAAAGACTATATGATTCATTTATATGATCTAGAAAAAGCAAAGTCATAGTGATAGAGAAAAAAATCAATCAATAGTTGTCAAAGCCTGGAAACTGGAGAATAAATTGACTGCAAATTAGTAAAAGGGCACTATCTGGAGTGATAAAAATGTCCTGTATCTTAAGAGTAGTGCTGGTGGTTACAAGACTGTACATACACATTTGTCAAAACTAACCAAACTTTGCATTTAAAATTAGTGAATTTTATATTATGCAAATTACATTTTGACAAAGCTTATTAAAAAAGAAAAAAAACTGATAGGAAAGAAAATTATTCTGGCCGAGATGAATACCACCTGTTAAGAAAGCAATGACATTTAAAAGCACAATAGGATGTTATGGAAAAATTATACTTTACCTTATGTTTCAAGTCTGTGAAAAATAGGTAATAAAATTGTTTTCCTGATTTTTTTTAACCTAACAAACCACTTTGTAGACCAAACTTTGTGATGCAATAATCTAGAAAAGGGCTCTTGGTGTGACTTCACCCTGACTTACACTAGTAAGATTTTAGTTTCCTTCACTGCATTATTTTGGTCTACCCACTCCTTAAATGCATACATTTCTCAATGTTCTGCTCATGGTCCCTCACCTTCCTTTTCCTCTCCAAGGAATTCACCAGTCCTCATAACTCTATTTGGTATATGGTGGCTTGTAGTCATTCCCAGTAGAGGTAGAATATACTTCTATACCCCTAGTTTTGAACTTAGCTATTATTTGGTCACTATGATGTTTAACGAACTTAATTCAAATGGAAGTTTGAGGTGTTTGCAGAGTTAAGCTTGCCTTCTGTAAGCCTGCCTTTTTTTTTTTTTTTTTTTTTAAATTTCTAGGAGAGAGAGAGAGAGAGACAGCGNTGCCTTCTGTAAGCCTGCCTTTTTTTTTTTTTTTTTTTTTAAATTTCTAGGAGAGAGAGAGAGAGAGAGACAGCGTGAGCAGGGGAGGGTCAGAGAGAGAGGGAGTCACAGACTGAAACAGGCTCCAGGCTCTGAGCTGGCAGTCAGCACAGATCCTGATGCGGGGCTTGAACCCACGAACCGCGAGATCATGACCTAAGCGAAAGTCGGACGCTTAACCGACCAAGCCACCCAGGGGCCCCATGCCTGCCTTTTTATACAGAGCTTCTCCTATGGAACTTCTGTCTCTTCACCCCAGGCCCCAGAACAGCCTATATGTGCCAACCTCCAGTCAACCTGAAGACCCAGGAGCATGGGAGTAAATCCTGTATGCCACTGAATTTGGGGGTAATTTGTTATGCAGCATGGTTGTTGGCATCTTCTTTTCCCTTTTCATTTCTTCCCTTTTTTCTGGGAACTTTTAGTAGAAGAAATCATTCACTCTCCTTGCTATTGTTGTCACATCTAATGGAAAAGGCCACTAAACCTGCCTCTAACAGAGGACCTCTCTTTTGAGCTCCAGATTCTCACACGATGTCTACAAAGTACCTACTGGATACATGAAGGAAGAGAGAGAGAGAGAAAAAGGAAATTCTATCAATTAGTGGCCTACTAGAAATTTATATACTTTTCCCATAAGTCACTTCAGTGAATATTTTGATTAGTTAATGGAAGTGTTACTGGTATAAGTTAAATTGGGGAGAAAGTTACTTATAATTACTTGCCCTCAGCAAGATAAAATGGGACCTTGTATGTTGTATACATATAAAGTAATATAAAGTAAAAAGAGGAGGATGGATGAAAGAGATAAAGGGGATTAAGAGCATACTTATCTTGATGAGCACTATGTACAGAATTGCTGAATCAGGGTTGCTTGCATGGCCCAGTCGCTTGAGCATCAGACTCTTGATTTTGACTCGGGTCATGATCTCACGGTTCATGGGATTGAGCCCCACGTAAGACTCTGCACTGACAGCATGGAGCCTGCTTAGGATTCTCTCTCTCCCCTTCTCTCTGCACTCCCCCCACTCACGTGCCCACATTCTCTCTCTCTCTCTCTCTCAAAATAAATAAACATGTAAAAAAACCAAATTGGTGAATCATTATACTGTACACCTGAAACTAATACAACACTGTATGTCAACTGTTCTTTAAGAAGAAAAAATAGTCCTATGTTTCCAATTAATGGATTAAAAACATCTTTTGGTTTAATATTTAAGAATTGTTCAAATAGGTATAGGTCCTTATATTGCTGTGATATGGAGCTGATATTACATAAAATACTTAGCTTCTCCCCTCATTATAATATGAAATTTATATTTTTATTTTTTATTTGAGAAAAAGAGAGAGTGCGAGCATGAGTGGAGGAGAAGGTCAGAAGGAGAGAGAGAGAGTCTTAAGCAGGCTGCAGTGCTCAGTATGGAGCCCGACATGGGGCTCGATCCCACAACCCTGGGATCATGATCTGAGCTGAAATCAAGAGCTGGACACTGAATCAACTGACCCATAGAAGCACCCCCAGAGTTTGTATTTTTATAGGAAAAAGTATAGATGCACCAGGGTTCATTTACTGAGATAACTTTTTAAAAGAGTTTTGCTTTGAGAGGGAATTAAGGTGATCTATAACTATGAGATAAGCCTATCACAGCAATGCAGTACATGAGTAAGAAAGGAGATGACCACATTGTCAAGTGTTTGAAAATGCATGTGTATGAGCAAATTATTTTGGAGATGTAGACCCCAAATCACTTTCTGAAATATTTACAGGGGGTGATTGAAAGAAGATAACTTTTTCCTTGGTTTTGAAAGAAGATAACTTTTTCCTTGGTTAAATTTTGTTAGAATAGGCTTTTTAGAACAGTTATAGATTTACAAAAAGTTTGAGAAGCTATAACAGAGAGTTTCCACACAGTCCTTCAAGTAGTTTCTCTTATTATTAACGTATTAGGTATGATTAATGAACAAACACAAAAACACTATTGTTAACTAAAGTCCATAGTTATTCAGATTTCCTTATTTTTAACCTATTGTCTTACTCTATTTTAGGATCCCATCCAGATTATCATATCACATTTACTTCTTATGTCTTGTTGGAGCCTTTTTTCTTCTATTTTTTTCTTTTGGCTGTGACAGTTTCTCAAACTCCTTATTTTTGATGAACTTGACAGTTTTGATGAATACTGGTCAAGTATTTTGTAGGATGCCCCTCTACTTGAATTTGTCTGATGTTTGTCTCATGTCTAGTCTGGAGTGACAGCTTTCTGGGAAGAAGACAGCCAGAGGTAAAGTGACACAAAGTGACACTTTCATCACACAATAACATGGGTAAGTACTATCAGCATGATTTATCCCAGCTAGCGTCAACCTTAATCACCTGGCTGAGGTGGTGTGTAATGGTTTCTCCTCTGTAAAGTTCCTCTTTCTCCCAGTTTGCCATACTGTACTCCTTGGAGGGAAGTCACCATGTGCCACCCACTCATTTGGAATGTGGAGTTATGCTCCTCCTTTTTGAGGATGGAATATCTACATAAGCTATGTTGAAGTTCCTCTGGACAGATATATCTTTTATTTATTCAATCATTTATATCAAAATATCAAAGGAGATTTATTTTATACGTTGAGTTCTAGTGCAAGGTATTTTATCCTGTTGTTCCAATTGTTCTAGCTTTGGCCATTAGGAGTTCTTCCTGTTGGGGAGTGCCTGAGTGGCTCAGTCATTTAGGTGTTGGATTCTTGATTTCAGCTTAGGTCACGATCTCATGGTCCTTGAGTTTGAGCCCCGAGTCAGGCTCTGCACTGGGTGTGGAGCCTCGTTGAGACTCTTTCTCTCCCTCTCTCTCTTCTCCTTCCCTGTTCTCTCTCTCTCTCTCTCTCTCTCTCTCTCTCTCAAAATAAGTAAATAAACTTTAAAAAATGTTCAGTTGGACTGAACTGTCTTGTGTCCCTTTGGCAAAATCCCATCAAGGTAGGTTTTTGCTTTGTTTTGTTTTTTTGGAATCTCCTTACTTCCTGTCACTATAAGGTATTCCAGTCACACTGTTACATTGCCTACTCTAGCCCCAGCATCAACCACTTCTCCATGGAGCCTGCTTCTTGTTACTGGAAAATGGTATAAGACACCAAGATACAGCCATTGCATGTACTTGTTATGACTTTGCCTGTAGGTCTCTCCTCTGACAGGGCAAGGATTATGTATGTGACTGCTACCTCACAGATGCATATCTATAGATATTTTCATATGTAACCATCTGTATCTAGATTAAGTTAAACATTAGTGCATACCAGTGTCTCCAACTCTAATCAATGGTCACATGGATCATTTTAGCCTCCTCCCCTTGCTTAACTGTGGACTCCCATTCTAACAATGACAAACCTGGCCCCTGCCATCTGTCACACGTTTACTTAATTTTTAACTTCCAATATAAATGCATAGCAGTATCAGAGTTGTTAAGCCATAAACCCCTGGGAAACAAATTTATTAACTAGAGTGCAGTGTGTGTGTGTGTGCGTGTGTGTGTGTGTGTGTGTGTGTGTGTGTGTGTACACAGCCCCTTAGGTCAGCAACCTCTCCCACCCCCTTCAGTGAGGTTGTCTCACACATCTGTAATCCAGTTTGACTCTCATGTCACAGACTACAGTCTTCTTGAGATCCCTGACCTCCTCAATGATTTGGTCAAAGTTGCACAGATTAAAGTTTACTTTGTGCTATGTTAAGCTCTGTGGGTCTTGATGAAAGCATAGTGTCAGGCATCTGCCATGATAGTCTCAGGCAGAACAGGTTTACCACCCTGAAAGCCTCCTGTACTTCACCTCCTCAATCTTCCCGTATCTCCCCTGAACTCCAGGTAACTACCAATCTTTTTGCTGTCTTTAGAGTTTTTTTTTTTTTTCACTTCTACAATGTCATATAATTGGAATCATAAAAATGCATAGCCTTCTCAGACTGATTACTCAATTGAAATATGCATTTTAGGTTCATCACCATGCTGTTTTTCATGGCTTGATAGCTTATTTGATTTTATAGCTGAATAGTAGTCTACTGAATGGATATACAACAATTTGTTTATCCACTCATCTAGTGGAAGGACATCTTGGGCTCTTTCACATTTTTGGCAAGCACATTCCTATAAGTAATGTATGAACCCTCAACAATACTTGTTCCATGCTGAAAACAGAGAATTAAGTGAACATATACATATGAGATGCTGAGAACCCCAGGCATCTTCCTCTATAAGGATTCCAAGATTCTTGTGCTTGGTCTTTTACCCTACAAGTAGGATACTAAAGGATCTAAAAAGTATCTAAAAGGATGATGTAACATTAAGGGTTCTTCAATAAGATGGCTTGGTCACCTTTGGTGAAACTCATAGTCCATAAACCCCACGCAAGTGTCTGTAATCCCAGTGAGTTTTTAGTCTTTCACTCACATGCAAGGAGACAATAAGAGATCACAAAAATCCAGAGGAAAGCCTCTAACATGAAAGGTGGACAGCAAGCAAATAGCAAAAGATAGGGAGAGTCTCTTGAGAGTCTGACTTTTGCTCAGGTCATGATCTTGCTGTTTGTGGGTTCAAGTCCTGCCTGCATCTGGCTTTGTGCTAACAGCTCAGAGCCTGGAGCCTGCTTCTGGTTCTGTGTCTCCCTCTCTCTCTAACCCTCCCCTACTCAGTGTCATTCAAAAAAAATTAAACATTTTCTAAAAATAGCAAAACTAATGTGCAATAAACAGCTTCTGAAATGAAAAGGAAACTTAAAATTCCTTTTCTTTCAAAACTTCAGAGTTAGAGAATATTGCAACACAGAGAAAGAACAGCAGACTGAATGGGGGGGGGGGCTGAGGGAGGGGTTAGAAGCAAATATGACCAAGGAAAGGCTGTTTGTTCATGCACCTGATGAGGCAATTTTCCATACTATCCCTGCATTGCCCTGCAACCTTGACTTAAGCTTTGATTATCAAAGGGAGCCTTGTAGACCTCCTTTCTATCCCAGGGGGTCTAGAAGTCATTTCTGAGCCTGTCAAAATACATGTTTTACTGTGTGATACTTTCTAATAGTAAGACCTTCGTATAGATGAGTCAGAAAAATATTTCAAGACACGGTCATTTATCATTTCTATTTATGTACCCTCCCCCTTTTCTATGTTCAAGCATGTATCGCTGAGGGTTCTGTGAACATAACCTCAAGTAAAAATATGTGTATGTGTGCATGTGTAAGTATGAGTATGAGTGTACATGTATAAGGGATAATTCTCACAGGAAATAGAAATAACCTAGAAGAGTCTTTGCAGATGTGGTTAATTTAAGATGAGGTCATACTGGATTTGTGTGGGCCCTAATCCAAAGACTAGTATCCTTCTAATGAGAGAAATTAGAGACAAAATTTAGACACATGAAGAGGGAAGACAGCCACGTGAAGACAAAGGCAGAAATTGCAGCAAAGAAGCTGCAATCCAGGCAACAAGGGTTGCCAACAGCCACATGAACCTGGAAAGGCAAGGATGGATCCTCCCCTAAAGCTTCAAAGGAAATGGCACCGCTGATGTCCAATTTTAGACCTCCAGCTTCCTCACCTGTGGAAGAATATTCTCTGTTGTTTGAAGACACCCAGTTTGTGGCACTTTGTTATAGCAACCTTCAGAAACCAATGCAAGGGGATACTTGTACATATTCAGTTATCTTGGCTGGACATTAGACAGAGGTAGAGACAGAAGGCTGGGCAGGACAGGGGGCAAAGCAGGGGAGAGAAAAACAGAGAAGAGCTATGTTCTTGTAATAGGGCTTTCCAGAAATAAACAGGAACAGACATAATTTGATGGAGGGATAGACAGGTGACATAAACTGATTTAGCCTAAGGAATTGCCTCACACAATTATGGAGGCTGACAATTCTCAAGATCTGCAGCTGGTAAGCCAGAGGCCCAGGGCGAACTGTTGGTGGGGTTCCATTTCAAATGCTGATCGAGTAAGACCCAGAAGAGCTGGGGTTTCAATTTAAGCCCAAGGGCAAGAAGAAAACTGATGTCTCAGTCGGAAGGCAGTCAGTTAGGAGGAGTTCAGCTTACTCTCAAAGAAGGATCAGCTTCTTCTAGTCAGTACTTCAACTGATTGGATAGGGTGTCCTGTCCACATTAGGGAGGACACTCTGCTCTACTCAGCCTACCAATGGCAATATTAACCTCTCCAGAAACACCCTCACTTACAGACCTAGAATCATATTTGACCAAATGTCTAGGCACCCTATGGCCCGGTCAAGTTGCCCCCCAAAAATATGCATCACCGTCCTACTTCCAGGCATGAATGGGGACAGCAAGTCCCTGGGGAGCAAAACCCAGGGACAGATGAAGCAGATCCATGCATTGTAGGGAAGACACACAAAGCTGTCACCCTGAAGGAGCCTGCACGGATCTGATTTATGTGGTTGAGCCATAACCAGAGCAAACCAAGGACATGATAAATAAGGACAGTCCACCCTTTTGGTGCAAAGCTTTGGAAATGCTTGAATCTCTCAAACTTGACCTGGTTCTAAATGAAGTTAAATTTCTCACAAGCCCAGTTGAAATAGATCATCCAGTTCCTAGAATATAAAGGGATGAGATCCCACACGTGTGTTAGTTATCTGGAATTTATAATATCTCTATAAAGCAACCTCTAGCAAAATAAAATGGCATAAGACACCCTAAAAAACCCTTGAGAGCAATTGAAGGCCCTGTTGCAAAGAACCTGTTTCAGTGAGTGTTTGACTAGAAATGGACACCTGGTTGTTTAATTCTTAAGAAATAGAATTTTCCTGGGGTGCCTGGGGCCTCCGTCAGTTAAGTGTCCAACTTTTGATTTCAGCTCAGTTCCTGATCTCATGGTTCGTGAGACTGAGCCCCAGGTCATGCTCTGTGCTGAAGCATGGAGACTGCTTGGGATTCTCTCTCTCCCTCTCTCTCTGTTCCTCCTCACTCATTCCCCTCCCCCCAAGCAAACATTAAAAAAAGAAAGAAATAGAAGTTTCCCTGCACAACCCACATTTCTGATTACATACAGGGCTACTGCAAGCATCTGCAGGTCTACTACTTGACATTAAGGGAGGGAGAACACAGGAGTGTTCTGTGAAGACTTCTGCTTGCCATTGCCAAGACCAAATAAGAAGTAAGTCCTTTAGACATAGGTAGGAAAGCTCTTAGGATAGGCACATAGGATGCCACAACCCCCAAGCACTAAGTGCACCAAACTCACTATACTGTGATGAAGCCTCTTTGTCGTGATTTTCTAGGAAATCAACTTATCCCCAGTGTAAAATGTAGGAAAGTGTTAAATCAGGGCTGCATAATGGAATGACTATAGAATGCAGGCGCATAAAGATGCCGAGGCCAGCAGCTTAGGCCCTAACCCTCAGTTACTGCTCCACTGATTAAGTCACAGGGAGCATCATGAGAAATAAAAAGCATGAGGATATGGTGCCTTGCAGGAATCCTGAAGGCAGGAAGGAAGCTTTCAGTGAATGGCTGCTTTTTGGGATAATTTTTGTCCCTGGCAATGGTGGGGGGACCCTGGGAAACTATATACTTTGGCGTCAGGAAGGCGAGGGTTTGAATTCCAACCATGTCACTTTTTGGGACCTTCCGTAAATTACATAACCTCTTGATTCTTAAAAATAACTAAGTTTTCTTACCCACATCTTCCTCTTCAGCTTGATTCAGCACTTTAATTTCTAACTATGACTTTATACCCTGGCAAGAGAAAGGCACTATGAGAGGCACATTTTTTAAAAATGACACAGCTCTCCAGCCAATCAGCAATTCCTGGACAATCATTGTCTAAAGAGCAAATAGCTCTTTAGAAAGCATATTAATAAAGCAATTACTTTATAAGCTATTGAATGGATACATAGAAGAGAGCAGTATGGATAGATAAGTGAAAGCTTATGAAAGAGTGTGGAGAAGCATTTAGTAGCTTTTCTCAAGCCAGATTCTTGAATGTAGAAGGTCAGCCTCCTGCCGCTTCTGAGGCCATAAATTGTGGTCTCTTCTAATCTTGAAATGCCATTGAAAATATGATTCTCTGTCACTGCAGTGGCTGGGGCTGCCTGGGGAAATCACACCTCTGCAGTGCATGTGAAGGAAACTAGTGAGACTGATAAGGAACTAATGAATGGTAGGTTCTTGGCCAATCAGCAGGGCCTACAGAAGATCCAGCTTTTCAGAACAAGCCTCTCTGGCCCACAGTGGCTACCTGATATGGTCACCTGCAGGCCATTAAGCGTAGCTCCCGATTGCTCCAGGGTAGGACAATCTTTGATGCTGAATCCTCCTGATGCTGGAGAGAATGTCCCCATGAGATCACCAACATCATCACTCATGTCCAGGCACAAGTATGAGGGCTCATTTCTTCTCTGACTTTGGGAAGATCAGTCAGAAATTTCACAGAGCATCTGACCTGGCCTTTTTGTGTTTCAGATTAAGAATTCAAGGTCTGAACAGAGACGGTGATTTTTTTTTAAGGTGACTGAGAAGACTTTTCCTTCCTCACTTTGTCATTGACAGGCTGGATGAGCTTCCGTCTAACCACCAGACATAACATTCTGTGCTCAGCTGGCCACGGCGATGTGGCTCAGACGACTGTGGAAGATGAGGAAGTAAATGTTGAAGTTAGGTGGAGCCCAATGTACTTCTTGGCTTACAGTAAAACCTTGGTTTGCAAGCATAATTCGTTCCGGAAATATGCTTGTAATCCAAAGCACTCATATATCAAAGAAGATTTCAAGAACCTTTGGCTCAGCTGTGATCACATGATATTTGGCATCACCTACCACTCATTTTCCAAGACATCGCTCGTTTATCAAGTTAAAAGTTTTTAGAAATGTTTGCTCATCTTGTGGAACACTTACAGACAAGTTACTCACAATCCAAGGTTTTACTGGTATTCATTCCTAATTTCTCTGAGGAAAGCTATCTACTGAGGGTCTCCAACACCTTGTTTCCCATTTCCTAAACTCAGGTTAGGAGGAAAATAATAAAGACCTGGTTGTCTGGTATTTATAAAGAGTTTTCACATACACTGTGTGGATTTGGATCTTCATAAGGACACTGTGTGGCAGGCAGGACATATAGATTTCCATTTTCTACACAGACACAGTTCTGGGAAGACTACAGTCAGGCAGGATGAATCATCTCTTCCTATCCCTTGCTTTCTTATCTATCTGAGGAAATCCACTGAGGTCTCGAAGCAATCTGAAGATCTCTTTTTTCATTTTTGTACACTTAACCTAGAAGTAGACAGTCCCTTGTTTTCTTTCTGTTATCACAGAACATATATAAGTGTCTCCCCAAAAAAGGAATGGCCCACATTCATGCTGCCTGCACATCACACACTTCTGATGGCCACTGGCTGTTGTAAATCCTTTCTTAGATAATGGGATTGACAAAAGTGAAAAAAAAAATAGGTAACCTGGATGTAAAAGCAACTGCTTTCTGTTTTTATTCCTGTCATATTCACAAAGTCTTTTGTAGAAAAATACCTATAATTAAGTGGTGCTGGTAGGAAAAAAAAGAAAAAAGGCAAAGGATTGCAATTTACTATCAGTACTATTTCTAACTCATATAGCATTTTAAGTGAACACTCCTTTTTTTTTTTCCTATTACTCCCATTTCAT
>NW_024080683.1:403321-517044 GCF_003009895.1 Hyaena hyaena | reverse complement strand
GTCACAGACTGAAACAGGCTCCAGGCTCTGAGCTGGCAGTCAGCACAGAGCCCGACGCGGGGCTCGAACCCACGAACCGCGAGATCATGACCTAAGCGAAAGTCGGACGCTTAACCGACTAAGCCACCCAGGCGCCCCTGTGATTTCATTTTTGACTGATAGAATTTTAGACGTATAATGTTTAACATCCATTAGTATTTGGGGGGTTTCTTTTCATCTTTGTTAACTGATTTCTTTCCCCTGGCTTAAATGATACCATTCATATAATTTTAATCCTTCGCAATTTGTTGAGACTTTTTTTTTTTTTAAATTTAAAAACAAATTTTGGGCGGCTTCCCTGAGTGGCTCAGTTGGTTAAGCATCCAACTTGGCTCAGGTCATGGTCTCGTGGTTCATGGGCTGGAGCCCCACAACGGGCTCTGTGGTGACAGCTCAGAGCCTGGAACCCGCCTCAGATTCTGTGTTTCCCTCGGTCTCTGTTCCTCCCCCCTGTTCATGCCCTGTCTCTCTCTCTCCCTCTCTCTCTGTCTCTGTCTCTCTCTCAACAGAGCATGAGTGTAGGGGAGGGACAGAGAGAGGAAGACACAGAATCCAAAACAGGCTCTTGGCTCAGAGCTGTCAGCACAGAGTCTGATGCTGAGCTCCAACTCACAAATATTGAGATCATGACCTGGGCTGAAGTCGGGACTGAGCCACCCAGGAACCCCAAAACTCACTTATTTTATGACACAGCATATGTTCAACTTCAATGAATCTTTCATGTGTATTTTTTAAAAATGTAGATTTTGCAGCCATAGGGTACAGTGCAGTGTATATGCCTATTAAGTTTTTCATTGCATTGCTCAAATCTTATGATTTGATTTGTTTTCTGACTGGTGTTTAATTTTTTTTTTTAGGTGTCCTATCAGTAACTGGGAAAAATAAGATACTAAAAATCTCCCACTATGATGGTAGGTGTGATTTTTCTTTTAACTTTGTCAATTTTTTCTCTATATATTTTGGGGGTTTTTTTTCTCTATATATTTTGAAGCTAAGTTATTAGGTACATGTAAGTTTACAACTATTCTATCTTCCTGTTTAATAAAACTTTTATCATTAACATTTTTCTTTGCAGCACTATTCTTTGCTTTAAAATGATCTTTGTCTATTTGTATTTTATTAGTTCCCCTGTTCTGTGTTCTGGTTTCTACCCTTTCTTATCTTCTATTAAATTAGCTAGTTTATATTATTCCATTCTTCCTCCCCATTAACTGATTATATATTCTTTTGCTATTGTTTTAATGATTACCTTAGAGATTACCACACATCTTTGACTTCTCAAAATCTTTTAACACTTCTCCAATGCTAGACTTTATAATACTTCACCTCTATTTACTAGATACTTGACATTTACTTTAACTGCATATATTTTATCTCCAACTTTCAAAGACATTTTTAATGAGTACAAAATTTTAAGTTAGCATTTTCCTTCAGTACTTTAATAAGATCATTCCATTCTCCTCCAATTTTTACCATTTCTGTTTAAAAAAAATCAACTGTCATTATGCTCCTCTGATAGTAATATAGCTTTTTCCTTTTGCCTGCCTTTTAGATTTTTTTGTCTTTGGTTTTCAACAGCTCATTTTTAATACGCCAAGATGTGGTTTTCTTTTTATTTATCCTGCTTGGTGTTCATACTATTTCCTGAACCTGTGGCTTCCTATCTTTTATTTAGAAACTTCACAGCCATTATCTCTTAAATGTCTCTCCTGTTTCACTTTCTATTTTCCTTTTGGAATTCCAATTTCAGGAATAAGACATCTTTTCATAATAATTCATATAATTCTTCATTTCTTATTTTCCATCTTTTTGTCTCTTCATGGTGTATCTGAAAGATCTTTCTGACCTATCTTCTAGTTCACTGAAGTTCTTCCTGACCTTAGTTTAAGCTGCCATTAAATTCAATTCACCACATCATTAATTTTAAGTACCTTACTTTTTCTATCCCAGAATTTCTATTTGGTTGTTTTTTTGTTTTTGTTTTTGAGTTTCTCATTTTTGGCTGAAATTTTCTTTTAAAAATTTTTAATGATTTATTTATTTCTGAGAGAGAGACAGAGAAAGAGAGAGAGCATGAGCAGGGGAGGGTCAGAGAGAGAGGGAGATACAGAATCTAAAACAGGCTCCAGGCTATGAGCTGGCTGTCAGCACAGAGCCAGACACGGGGCTCAAACCCACGAATAGTGAGATCATGACCTGAGCCAAAGTTGGACACTTAACCAACTGAGCCACACAGGCGCCCCTGGCTGAAATTTTCAATTCTATCTTAATTCCTTAAGAATGGTTATTTGCAAGTCTATGTCTGATAATTTTCATTATCTGATGCCCTAAGATGCTGGCTGCTTTTTTTTTTTTTTTTTTTTTAAGTTTTTTATTTTTTTTTTTTTTTTTTAGAGAGAGAGAGAGTGCAAGCAGGAGAGGAGCCGAGAGAGAGGGAGACAGAGAATCTGAAGCAGGCTCCAGTCTCTGGGCTGTCAGCACAGAGCCCNTTTTTTTTTTTTTTTTTTTTTTAAGTTTTTTAACGTTTATTCACTTTTAAGAGAGAGAGAGAGAGTGCAAGCAGGAGAGGAGCCGAGAGAGAGGGAGACAGAGAATCTGAAGCAGGCTCCAGTCTCTGGGCTGTCAGCACAGAGCCCGACATGGAGCTTGAACCCATGAACCACGAGATCACGACCCCAGCTAAAGTCGAATACCCAACCAACTGAGCCACTCGGGTGCCCCTAAGATGCTGTTTCTATTACCTATTGTTTCCCTTCATTTATAGTCCAGCCTTATCTACTTTTATGCCTGGTTGTTTTTGCTCAATTTTTGATTACTAAAAAACAGAGAGATGACTTGAACCTTTGGATAGGTTAGCTTCCTAGAGAACATTTACCTTTCTTCTGGCCAGCAAGGAAGTTGCATTAACAATCCTAAATCACTATAATCCCATCAGGGGTTGTGATTATTCAAAGCTGAACTTCACTTTCTATAAGGTCTGGTCTATTTCTGGTGCACCCTTACTCAGGTAGCAATGCTAAACTCTGCAGTTTTAACCAAAGATTATAGTTTTTTGGGCCCCTTTCCTTCAAAGGGCACTAAAATCCAATTTTTGGCATCATAAACCCATGAATCTCTTGAAAGTTCTGTTCAGCTCTTTATCAGCAAGTGAAATAAGCAAATGCCTCCAGGGTAAAATTAGTCCCACATGCTGGACTCTTCTGGATGGCTTCTTTCCCAGATCATAGCCCTGGAATATTTCAGTGCCTTTCTTATAGATTTACATGGTCTTTAAAAATGTTATTTAAAAATATTTGCCCACCCTTCCTAGTCATCCTAAGTGGGGAAAGTAGGTCTAAAACAGACCACATGTCATTGTATGCCAGAAGGGGAAGTCTCCCCACTGTATCTTTTAAAGCTCATATCTCTCAATAATATCCTTTGATGCCACTTATCTTTTAGATTTTATGTGTTTCATGATGTCCATTTCTTCACCTCCCACACACAACTCAACCCAGTCTAATCCTTTGCCTCAATGATCCACCAAAAAATATGTCTGAAGTCATCAATGACCTCTATTTTGCTGAGCCCGTATGAGGTTTTTTAGTTCTCTTCTTTGACTTCTCAGCAACTTTTGTCCTTATTGGCATCTCCTTTTCCCTTCCTGATATGTTCTCTTTCTCTTTTTCCCATACTTATTTTCTCCCTTTGCCAACTCATCCTCCTCAGCCTAGAAAGTGTTTTGCTGCTCAAGTGTTGAAATATAGGCCTCTCCTGTTCACACTTGACACTCTTAGAGGATCTCATTCATCCAAGCAGATGAAATTATCTGTTTGCAGAAAACTCTTAAGTTTTCATGTCTAACTCAGACCTCTCTTCTGTACTCAGATGCATAAACCCAAAAATCATAATGGTACTTCAGAATCCAAAGGACCAAAATCAGCCTCATAATTATCCACAATTAAAAAAAAAAAAGGCGTATCTTCTACCCAGTTGCTCAAGCATCAAATTTACTATTCTCTTTGATATCTTTCTCTCTTACCCACATACTGAGCCCACTGCCAGATACTAAGTTATCACTCAATTCCATCTATTTCTCCTCACCTACCACCACCAACCTAGTTCGAACCACCATCAGTTTTTCACCTAGACTACTGCCGCAGACTTTCAACCAATCCACCTATGTTCCCTCCTCCCTCCACTAGTCCATGTGTTACTCACATTATAGCTGGAAAGATATATTGTACTTATATAAATATGTATATTTTCAAATATCTGATAATGTGTCACACATTCACTGCTTAAATCTTTTAATGGCTTCCCAGTTCTCTTAGGAAAAAAATATAACCTTTAACATGCCTCAATCGTAAAAAACTTGCTTACCCCTCCAGCCTCATCTTCAGCCGGTGCCCCTTCACTGTTTGTCCACCGGCCACACTAGCACCCATTCAGCCCTCTCTTCTACTGGAGGAACTTTGTTTTGCCCCTTTGCAAGGAATGCTTTCTTCCCCTTTTCATTCACTACTACTCATCCTTCAGATCTACTTCATTTTTCACAGGGAAGCCATCCACGATCTCACTAAGTCAAATCATCCTAATACAAGCTCTCTTAGCACCTAGTGTCTATCCTTTATAGAATCTGTCACAGTACCAATTTAACATTTATTGTTACAATTTTATAACTCTCCTCTTGAGGAGATTATAAACCCCATAAGGACAAGAGACAGGTTTGCTTTTACTCATCACCTTGTCCTAATATCTAGCTCCATGCCTGGCACATTTCACAGACCCTCGACAAAATTTGTTGGACGGATAGATGAATCTGATGGGGTCCAAAGAGGACAGGAGGAAAAAGTCTACTGAAACAAAAAATCATTACACATGCAGGACTTTAAGATACAAAACAGATTAACATAAGGGGAGGGAAGCCAAAACAATATAAAAGCAGGGAGGGGGACAAAACACAGGAGACTCTTAAACATAAAGAACAAAAGGGTTGCTGGAGGGGTTGTAGGCTAAATGGGTCAGGGGCCTAAGGAATCTACTCCTGAAATCATTGCTGCACTATATGCTAACTTAGGAGGATGTAAATTACAAAAAAGTTAAAGAAAAAATAATAAACTAAAAAAACACCTCTGAAAAAACACCCAAGAAATAGGGAACCTTGGTTACATTGGTGAGAACTAGGTACCTAAAAGAGAGAGGTAAAAAAAAGGGACTTCTCACCACATGCTTTTCAAATTTTCAAACAAGTGACTGTACCTTCTATTCAAACATAAATAGATTTTACAAAAACAATCCAGTGCAGAGGCACCTGGGTGACTCAGTCAGTTCAGCATCTGACCTCGGCTCTGGTAATGATTTCACAGGTTGTGAGTTCCTGCCCCACATCGGGCTCTCTGCTGTCAGCACAGAACTCTCTTTAGATCCTGTCTCTCAGTCTCTCTCTGTCCCTCCCCCACTCATTCTCTCGTGCACACACACACACACTCTAATAAAAATAAATAAATAAATAAATAACATTAAAAATACAATAATCCAGGGGCGCCTGGGTGGCTTAGTCGGTTAAGCGTCCAACTTTCGCTTAGGTCATGATCTCACAGTTCGTGGGCTCGAGCCCTGTGTCAGGCTCTGTGCTGACTGCCAGCTCAGAGCCTGGAGCCTGTTTCAGTCTGTGACTCCCTCTGTCTCTGACCCTCCCCTGCTCATGCTGTCTCTCTCTCTCTCTCCTAGAAATAAAACATTTTTTTAAAAATACAATAATCCAGGGCTTTTAGCTCAAGATTTTGAGCAGTATCAATGCAAATACCCCAAGAAAGATACAGCAGATATATGTGCCTTCTTGCTCATACTGTTTCAGCTCACTTGCTAGTGAGGCAAAGAAGAGAAATGTTCAAAGTTCAGTTCTGTCCACAACTGCTCTTTCTGAGATGTCCCAGAGCAAGAACACAAATGTGAGACAGCCATCTGCTGTTGTCCCCTTGGTCCCCACGTGTCTCTCTTGCGACCAGTCTATCACTCCACATGTAATCCTCTTGTTTGAAAACACACTACCTATGCCCTGGGCAAATATCCCTAAAATATAAGCCAGCTAATCCATTTTGTCCAAAGAATTGTTCTAACTCAGATAAAGAAAGAAACTCTATCTGTGCTGCAATTTCTTCGAGACACTGTTATCTGTTTACATTCTTGATGATGCCAATACAGATTCAAGGGGTTTGTGCTCACTGTAGGACCACATCCCATAATACAGAGCATAACTGCACCATCATTACCAGCAATCTGTACACTCAAGTCACTATATACTGATGGCTTAATATTTGTTAGGGACTCTCTAGTACTAGGGGCCCAGGAATCACGCAAATTTAATGTGAAGCTTAGATATAAAATAGAAGTTATAAACCAAGGTGCTCAATGCTACAATGGTAGCCTGTCAAAGGCTGCAGGAGGCAGACACCCCTGCTGATGATGGCTTTTGTTTCCTATTATGGTGAAGCAGCTCACTGCCTTCAAAGATCAAGAAATCAGTCACAGTTGCCGTCTAAGTTTGGGGAAACCCAATGCTGCATTCCAAATATATAAGAGCCATTGAAATGGGAGACTCACAGAGTAGTACCTGGGCTCTGGAGCGCTCAAACCACATGTCAGAGAGTGGCATTAAATACTCTTCTGGAGCTCTCCTGCCATGCGAATCTACAGTGACCAATTTCCTGTTAGGGCCCTCCAAATAAGAGGCCCAGTGGGAAGTCTGCCCTCTCATAGAAGTCTCATAAAATTCCTATTTAATTGCCTTTCTCTATGTCTGGCAGCTACCAAGCAGCTATCATGAAGTTACTCTTGTACTGCCCCTTTACGTATCCACTATCAGGGAGGGGATACAGGATGCTCCTGGGACAGAGACATAAAGGCAGCAGGGTTTTAGGCAGGTATTTCTAAGGGTCAATTCTGCCCTCACATGGGTCCCTGGTCCTGGGCAGATTTAAACAGATCCAAGTTAACTAGCTCAGATTCCTGACGCCAAAATATATCCTAATATTTGTGCCCTGAATGGGAGTACAGAAAAGGGAAAAAAAAAGTAACTAAGTCTCTGGGGAGAAGAGGGGGCATTTGAGGCTCTGAGAGAAGAGGTTTTCTCAGATGGATGTTAAAGGTAATGAAGAATTCACAAAGCTGATGGAAGTTGGGTAAACCACCTTTCAGGCAAAGGTAAGTCATGGACAAAGGCATGGAAGAATGGTATAGATGAAAAACACATCTTTTTAAAATGTGTATTTCACTTAGATTTTTATTAGGTGAGACAGGGTAGAGGGTGGGCAGGTAAGAGGATGCTTTAGAGAGAAAAATACTGGAGTTCATTTCACCCACTTCTCCATTTTCCCAGGGCTCTGCTGCTTCTCCACACAGGAAGTTCAGCAACATTCCTGAGCTGCCCAGGACTGATGTGTTTCCTGGCATGGGACTCTATGCGCTCACACTGGATCAGTCCTAAGGAAATCAGGACAGTTGGTCACCCAACCATCCAGCCGAAACCCAAGAAGGCATGACCTCCCAAATCTGTTAAAGCCTCAGAACAAAGAAGATGGGTGACCTTGTACTAGCAAAAGCTAAGTGAATTCCTCACTCAACTTTTCAGTTTTCTCAACTGTCCTTCCAGTCACAGCTTTAAGGAAAAAAGATGACATAAACCAGGACGAAGTTTCAAAGACAGCCTGATGTCTAGCAGAACACAAATAGAGGGAAGCATTAGGAATCCTCTAGGCTAAGTCCTGAAATACTAACAGCAGGTCCCATCATTGATTCTGAGCACTTTGATGTTCTTCCTGATCCCTTCTTGAGGGAGTACAAGTCATTATTTCATTTTCCCCATGAAAAAAAATTATCATGAAGGGCACATGGCTGGCTCAGTCGGTAGAGCACGCGACTCTTCATCTTGGGGTTACAAGTTTGAGCCTCACATTGGGTGCAGAGATTACTTAAAAGTAAAATCTTTTGGAAAAAAAAAAGTATCATGAACAGTACTGTGCTATTATTTTCCACTCATATTCTCCACCATTCCATATAATTCTACCACTCATATTTTCCAAACCCAGAGCCCTCCCCCCCTTTTGCTATTTGAACTATCCATTCTAACACATGGTCCTGCATCCCATATTGACTGGGGTCTCTCCCTGAGAGCTTTCAAGGGGATAAGAAGGTACCAGTTCACTTTCAGCAATGCTCTAGAAAAACAAATGGTACACTACAGCTCCTGCTCTCCAGTTTATGATCTCATTGGGAAGGTATGACAAAAAACCCTTTAGGGCTTGAAGAAAGCAGCATAAATACAAACACATACTTTCCTTGCTCTGCTATTTAACATTTAGCTTCATGTAGTCCTGTTCAAACTGGCTTGCATTGTGCCACAGATGACACTTGTGACAGTTTATTTTTTAAAGTGTCACTCAGAAAAATAGAAGTTGAGCATTCCAAGGACAAGGGAACCTCAAGTTCTACTCTATCACTCTACCAATTTGCCCAGTTGGGGGAAAAAGGGGGTCACAATTACCCACAATCACCAATAATTGAAAGGGATTTCAAAGAGAACAAAAAGATAAAGGCATCTTATCTGTCCCTTTCTATGACTCACTTGGAAATGAAAAGTTGTGTCCAGAGCAAAGAGGAAAATTATCTGTGTAATGGGAAAGATCCAGTTTCAGAAAGTTCAGCATGATAAATCGAATACAGTAACTTCAGAATCCAACAGGTGAGTAGGTTCAACAGAGAAGACCAACTATTGCTCCTACTCAGCAAAGATCCAGGAAGTAGGTGGTAACCAACTATTGCTCTTACTCAGCAAAGATCCAGAGGTAAGTTGGTGGATTCTGCAAGCAGATACGAGATCTGGGCCCTGAAGTTTAGCTCAGTGACAAAATGCCGGATTTGGGGTGGGATAAAAAGAAGTGGTAGTCTATTCATTTATCCAAAAATATTTAAGGAGCCAATTCTGCACAGGGCCATGTACCAGGACTTCAAGTACTGCAGTGAACAACACAAGCCTGGTGCCTGTCCCTGTAAGAAATGTATACTAAGTAGGAGAGAACAAAACTAAGAAACAAAATCATTATAAATTGTCCTCAGTGTTTTTGGGAAACATCCAGTAAGGAACTGAAAGAAACCTACTTTAGAAATGGCGGTCAGGGGGGTTCCTGGGTGGCTCAGGTAGTTAAACATCCAACTCTTGATTTTGGCTCAGGTCATGATCTCACAGTCATGAGATCAAGCCCTGCATCGACCTGGAGCCCAGTTGGGATTCTCTCTCCCTATCTCTCTACCTGCCTCCTGTTCACATGCGCACACATGAGCGTGCGAACACACACACACACACACACACACACTTGTGAGCACTCTCTGTCCATGTCTCTCTCTCAAAATAAATAAACTTAAAAAAATGTCAGTCAGGGCATGTTCCCATGGGTGGTACCGTTTAAGCTGCAGCACAAAGAACGAGAAAGAACTCGCCATGTGAAAGGAAGGCATTCCAGACAGAGGTGTAGCATGTACGAAGGCCCTCAAGTAGAAAAGCAGGTGGTATGTTTGAAGCGTTGAGACAAGATCAGTGTGGGTGAAAACTAGAAGAATGGCTGCGGGAGTCCAGCAAGGGCCAGCTCATGAAGAGTGTTAGAGAGCATGGTAAGGAAATTGGATTTCATTCCGAATTCACTGAAGGAGTTGCCAATAAAAAATGTTGTGCCAAAGAGGATACAATGCATCTACAAAGTTAGAATGTCACCTTGGCTACTGGGAAGAGAACTCACTAGAGGAGAACAAGAATAAAAGTGGAAAAACAAATCAGGCAAATGACAGCAGGAGCCTGGACTCACGGAAATGGTGGAGTGCAGATAAAGGGACAGATTTAGGATACCCTTTGGAGTCTGAATGGAAAACTTGCTGCTGGGTGGACTTAGGGAAGTAGAGAAATGAGGAGGACTTCTGGATTTCAGGCCAGAAAAACCAGATCATTGTTACTGTCAATTTCCATCTTGGAGAACATTAGCAGGGTGAGAGAGACATTTGGAGGGCAAAACAGATATGCTACCTTTGAAATATCTGTACAAACCCCAAGTAGATACCAAAGAGAAAGGTTTTTAAGTCTGGAGCTCAGATGAGAGGTCTGGCTAGTGATACAAATTTGAGGGTTAGCAGTCTGAAAGGGTATCAAGAGAAATGCCATTTGAGAGAATAGAGCAGGTGGGGGGAAGAGGGGAGGAATTAAGGATTGAGCCCTGAGAAATCCCATAAGGTAAAGCACAGTCCTCAGCCTGACTTCACATGAGAATCACACAGGAATCTGAGAACCGGTCCTGTAGCCATTAGCACCCTCTTTTGGTAACACCCAGTCCTTGCTCTCAAATTCTGGATTCCTCTAAATACATTAAGGTCCTAATAATTGGATCCCCAAAACAACTGAAGTTGGACAATGGCTATCTGGAAACATAGATATTTATAATGACTTTTTCAAGGAGAACTTCAGTCCTTGACTTCAGAGGATCTGGGTGTTGTGTCAGTTACCGAGAGATCATCTACCAACAAGCCTGACTTGGTGCCAAGACTTCTGTGTAGCCCTGGCAGCTCTGTAAGTTCCCCAGTCCTAACTGGGCTCAGGATCTGGTTCTGGGAGTTGGGGAGTTGCCTCAAACATGAGAGAAGGAAGGCTATAAGGACCAGAAACTACAAGAGTCAACAAGCTTAGAAGAAAAGAACAGATACACAAATTGGTATTAAACACTAAAGGTCAGTTTCACATTGGAATGGAATTAAAGCACAGAGGAAACAAAATCCTTCTATACTGAATGGGATTTTTGGATTCATTCATTCAACCAATACTTGATTTTCTGGATGGACTGTAGACTCCAAAGTCAGGCTGCCCAATTTAGCAAGTGGGCATACAGGACACTGGTGAGCTGGTATGAGTCACCTACCCAAGCCTCCTTGCCAAATGTCTCTGCCCTCTTTCTTTGTATTAACTACATATTCTTCTTTTCTGTATTCTTGATGCTCGGGCATCTGGGGTCTCAATATCTGGAAAGGAACTACCCCTCTCACGGTGAGCTAATTCCTAGAGAAAGCCACAGCTCACCAGGGAGCACACCTCTCATACAGAAAGAAACCAATCCAAAGCCCAAACCCTAACCACGTCCTTTATGGAGCTCTCAGAAGCCAAGCCGCTATCCACGTGCCCTGATTACACCTGGGGCCAGGTATCAGATAAGCAGGAACAGCTACTTGGTCCAGAGCCCACTGAAATTATTGTAACTCACTTATCTTAAACCTGCTCACCCTGCCTTGCCTTTCCTGTGGAACCAACAGTAAAGGGTGCTGTTCCCTTGCTCCTTCCGCCCTCCTGCCCAGTTTGGGTGCCTCCCAAAGTATCCCCTCAGGGAGAGGTGAGCTTCTTCCTTTTCAATGATCTCCTGAGCTGTTAGCCTCACAACACCTGAATAATAATAAAATCTACTTTTTAAAACATTCTTCCTCTACAAGTGTTCAAAAACCACTCTAGAGTGATTTAAAAACAATAAAACATTTTCAATTCTTGGACAAAATGACCAACAAGTGAGAAAATGTTAAACTTCAGCTGCAGTTGAAAAGCAGTTCCTTAGACTTTAAGCAGATACACAGAAAGCAAAGAATTCTCAACAGGAAAATGACCCGGAAAAATGGAGACCCTATACAAACCTGCCCCCAAGAGGGATTCAGAAAGGTTTGCAGACATGGCACTCTAAGATCATCAGTGGTCCTGTGGCTCCACAGGAATGTGTATTGGAATAAAAAGCTTTTAAAAGAGATTTCACCATCATGTTGAAATATACAGCTAGATCCTAATCAATGTGGGGAAATAATAACTAAAGCTTTGCCAACACCAAGTACAAGCATTCAGCTAAAATTTAAGACCTAGAAGCCACTGCATCATACTGCACAGCGAAGCCCAGCTTTTGGATGTGAAACACCGCCACCTACTACTCATCAAGTGTTTGCCATGTGAAACCTTCTTCTGAGGAGCTTCACACACATTAATATATCTCATCTTCACAAGTACCTTTGACATAAGTACTATTTTAGTTCACATTTTACCGATGAAGAAACTGGGACACAGAAAGGACAAGTTAATGTCCACGAGTTAACAGAACTAGTGAGGCTCAGAGCCAAGATCAAGGCTGTCAGAACCTGCACATACAACCATGAACTTCCTTCGTGCCTTTAGTAAGGAAGATGCTGAGTTGAGTGCATGTGATCCTCGCAGCACAAAATGTAAAGCGAACTGAATAGCATCAGACTATCTGCTTTCTTTCTTTAAAAAGCAAAACAAAACAAACACCAGTATTGTCTCTGAGACAGCTTGACTTAAGGCTGTGGCTCTCAAAATGTGGTCCTCAGATCAGCAAGATCAGTATTTTTCCAGAAGCTGCTTTAATGCCAGTTCTCCACCTGTCCCTTCATCTACTCAATCAGAAACTTGGGGGATAGAGCCCAGCAATCAGAATCTTGATTCTCCAGGTGATTGTGATGCATGTTGAGAATAGCTGTCCTAAGTGTGCTCAGTTCACGTGTTAAGGATGACTTTCACCCTTATCACACAATTTCTGACAATCTGTTTTTTTTTTTTTTTTTTTTTTTTAACAGAGTCTTTGCATTCGGTTTAAGAGGCATTTTTCTCAGGAAAACCTAAGGATGGTGGTGGAGAGGGAGTTACAGGCATTGAAGTATCATGTTCAAAGACCTTGTGTGGTACCTGGAGTTCAAATCAATAAAATCTCAAAAAAAGGAATAAAACCTCAAGAGGAACAAGGCCATTCTAGCGATTTAATTGCATAAAGCCATAAAATACAAAAAATTTAAATATCAAATTCTTGCATTTTAAATTAGTTCATTTCTCCTTTTAAACCCACTCATTGTCACCCCTCTGAATTGACCCAAATATGGCTACATTCTCTAGAGTCTTTGGGCTTCCTAAAGACAGCAATCATGACTTTTTTTTTTTTTTGATGTAGCTCCACACCAAAAACAGTGCCTGGCTCATTTTTGGTTCTCAGCAAGTGATTCTCAAACATAATTGCAGCCTCCAGTCACAGATGTTCCACAGCTTGTTGTAAATCAAGCCATAAAATTAGCATTTTTTAAAACCACATTTACCTTTAGTTACTTTCTGTCCCTAGGGAAGGAAGGAACAGTGGAATTCACAATTTAACTTGGGAAGGAGACTATTCCTTCACAGGACACAAGTAAAGTTCTGGCCAAAAATCTTGATTTATTGGGCACTGAGAGAATCTGATCACTACATATTTATAGCAGTAGCTAGAGATAAGTACATTCAGGAAAGTGCTACTGAAATGTGTTTCCTTCATTTCCTTGACAGCAAAAGGAAGCAATGAATGCTTTAAATCACAGAAAATATTTAGAATATAGAAGACAAATGGAAGTCACATCTTCCTCAACCAAGAGAATAGCCAGTATTTTACAAGGTTCACCGAGAGTTTGTGGGAAACACTGATCCCTCTTTCCTCTGCTTCTAGAAGAATCCATGAAGACCCATGTCGTTTACCAGGTCCTGATAAGAAGTTGTGAACTAAAGAGATAAATTTGATATCAAATAGATGGTTAGTGCTTAACAACAGGCTTATTCTTCATGCTTTGCTTAGTTTTCAAGGACTTAAGATTGTTAAAAGAAACTAGCCACCTGTTTTATTCCCCTTGATTCACCTGTCCAACCTTTGAAACCACAAATGTTAAAATGGGACTTCATTTTGAGTTTCACTGTTTTTAATACTTTTATGACAAAAAAATTCAAATATTGAAATATTTTTTAAAAATCCTGCCCCCCCCATTACTTTAAACTCTCATCTCAAACTCTTAAAACCTATACACAAGTTAGAATGTACCTCCCACATTTTTCTACAAATCTACCTGTTTGTGTATATTTACTTATTCAGACACTGCATATATTGACGTACATTTATTTTTCAAATGCCATTACACTTGTCAACTACATCACACTTCTTTCTCACACATTTTTAAAACAAGATTTTTTACATTGAGTTTTTTCCCAGCTTTGAGATATAATTGCCACAAAATACTGTGTCAGTTTAAGGTATAGAACATGATAACTTGTGAAATGACTATAACACCACATCATTCTCAAAGAATTACAATTTTTGTCATTAGAATATAAAAGATCTACTCTTCGCAACTTTCAAATATTCAATACAGTATTAACTATATTCACCATACTGTACATTAGGTCCCCAGAACTTACTCATCTCATAACTATAACTTTGTACCCGGTCATCAGCATCTCCCCATTTCCCCCACCCTTGGTCCCTGGCAGCCAGCCCTATACTGTTTCTATGCATTTTCCCCCCAGATTCCACATTATAAATGACATCATCTAGTACTTGCCTTTCTCTAACATTTCACTTTGCATAACCTCCCTAAGGTCCATCTTTTATGCTGTCATCTTCCTATGCCTGAGTAATATCCATTGGATTTATTTACTTCTTCTTTATCCATTCTTCTGTTGATGGACACTAAGATTGTTTCCATATCTTGGCTGTAGTGAAGGATGCTGTGATGAACACAGGCACAGGGCCCTCTTCAAAGTCCAGTTTTAATTGCCTCTGGATATATACACAGAGGTGGGATTGTTGGAGAACATGGTAGTTTCTTTTTTTTTGTTTTTGTTTTTGTTTTTGAGGAGCCTCTGTGCTATTTCCCATAATTGCTACACCAGTTTACATCCCAGTAAGGGACAAAGGTTCCCTTTTCTCCCTACCCTCACCAGCACTCATCTGTAATATTTCCCTTAATGGTCACCCTAACAAGGTATGAGGTACTGTCTCCCTACGGTTTTAACTTGAATTTCCTGGATGATTTGGATATTGAGCACTTTTTCATGTATCTGGTGGTGATCTTCTTGGGAACAAAGGTCTGTTCAAGTCTTCTGCTCATTTTAATTGGATTATTTGAGTTGGCTTTTGTTGGTGTTGCTATCACTTTGTACATGGGTTCCTTACATATTTTGTTTTTTTTTCTGTCTTTTTTTTTTTTAATGTTTTATTTATTTCTAGGAGGGAGAGAGAGACAGCGTGAGCAGGGGAGGGTCAGAGAGAGAGAAGGAGTGACAGACTCTGAAACAGGCTCCAGGCTCTGAGCTGCAGTCAGCACAGAGCCCGACGCGGGGCTCGAACCCATGAACCGCGAGATCATGACCTAAGCGAAAGTCGGACGCTTAACCGACTAAGCCACCCAGGCGTCCCATGGGTTCCTTACATATTTTGGGTACTAACCCATTAGCAGATAATTTTTTCCCATTTTGCAGGTTGCTTCTTTATCTTGTTGACTCTTTATAGATGCTTTTTAGTTTGATACAGTCCATCTCTTTAATTTTTGTTTTTCGTGTCATACCCAAGACACCATTACCAAGAACAATGTCAAGCAGCTTTCAGCCTGTATTTTCTGAGATTTTATCTTTTAAAGTCTTACAGTCACACCTTTAAATGATTTAAAGTAACTTTTTGAGTAGTATATGGTAAGGGTCCAACTTCATTCTTTTGTATAGGAATATCTAGTTTTTCCTCACACGTTTAAATCTTAATAGCCCCAGTCAAATTGAATTCTAAAAAAGATGTATACCAATTCATAGTTCTAAAAACTGTGGATAATTCCCCTTTTCACCCACACTATCAATATATGATAAACACAGGATAGGTCCCTCGTTGTTACTTTTAATTTACATTATCACTTAAACTGTTGGTTTATTTTTCCTGTTAATTTGTCGAAGTTTTCTTATGTCAGCTCTTGGTATTACATGAACCCTCTTGGGGTTTTCTGGTATTTTTGAGGCTTATTTTGGAGAAAAAGAATGTATCTATAATATGCTCTTCTGAAAATCTATGTTTCTTTTATTCAAGGCTTTTTTTTTTCTTTCTAGAAAATTCTATCATTTTCTTCATGTGAGTCTTACATTTACCAGTTTATTCCAAGAGAGGAGACAGATTTTTGTTTTTGCTGTTTTAACTGTTTTCTTTCTGCTTTTTTGTTAGTTTTTGCTAAAAATCTAAGAATGGTATCAGTCTGACATCTTGAACTCCCTCTTATTAACTGTAGTAATTGCTAATTGGTTGTCTAGGATCTTCTTGCTATACAATTAGCTGATCTGTAAACGTAGTTTTCATCTTATTTTTTTCCTCTGCCCATTGCATTGACTGCTACCTCCAGAAAAATGTCGAATCCTTACCTTAAACTTACTTTAATGACAGGATTTCTATTATTTCATTAAGTGTGTTACTGACTACAGAGTTCTCATATATTCCTTTTTTTTCCAAGTAACATTCCTTCTACTCTTAGATTACCAGATGTTTGCTTTAATGGAAATCAGTGCTGAATTTTAACAAATGCTTGTTTTATATCTACTGTAGGGAGAAACAATAAATTACATCAAGAAGTTCCCTAATGGATAAATCTCTCTATATTCTTAGGACATGTTTGCATTGGCTTCTGACTCACTGCAGATGTCAGTAAAGGGTAGAATTGAAAAGAGAAGATCAAGAGAAAATTCTCCTCCCCTCATTTGGAAAAATGCATTCCTCAGGACTCCAGAAAGGATCAGAGTCTGCCATTAGTGTGTCTAATTATACTGATTTCTGTTATACTGACTCTCCCAGCTCCATGTCTTGGATTAAAGCTGAAATAATAGGTCATGGGCCTACATCACCACTCAATAGTGCTATCTTGGTAAAAACAAGAGGGCAAATCAATTGTCATTAAATAATTTGAACCAACAGAAATCATACCAAGGAAAGAAATCACTCAACTTAGAACACTGCTCACTTAGCTTCCCTTAATACTATGGCCAGTACGTGTAGAATCTTATCCCCAGAAACATTCTATCCCATATTATTCCCGATATCAAGCCCCAATGGCGTTTGATCAGTTTCTGACCTTAAGAAAACAAAATATAAACTGTTGACAAAGAATGCTGTTAATTTCAAGATGTGATGGGTTCAGATTAGGGGAGAGAGAAAAGTGATCCCAGGGTACTTCTTCTCAAAGCCAAGGAGGTGAAATAACCACCTCCTTGGGAGGTGCTATAGCACCTTGGGACAGGATGGGCTAAAGTAGCAACATGTAGCAAATGAAAACACAGAATGTCTATTTTAATTGAGCCATGCAATATTTGGTTCATACTACTTGGACTAAAAATAGAAGTTACATGTTGATTATCTGAAGCTCAAACTTAACACAGTGTCCTATATACTGTAGCTCATGCTAGAGTTATTAATTAACTTGCCTGAATTTCTATCCTGATCCCATCACTTAGTAGCCATGTGACTCTAACTTGTCAGGAATCCATTCTAAGCCCTGTATCCTCAATGGCAAAATGCACTACTTTGAGGATTAAATGATTTGGAGCACATGAAATGCTCAGCACATCCCCCAGCATTTAGCAAAGAGTCAATGGCAGACAAACCTTAGGGTTGAAGTAATGGTGACACAAGGGTGTTCAGGACATAGAACAAACTATAGTTCTAGAGTACTAGAACAGGAGTTGGGAGCCAGGTTTTGGTCCTAACTATGTTTCAGATTAGCTGTGTGCCCTTAAGCAAGTCCTTTAACCTCCCTGGCCTTCAATTTTCTCATCTATAAGAAGGTTAAATTAAATGGCCTCTTCCCACTCTAAAGAGTCTCTGATTCCTGAACCCCTACTGCTTGGACTTTGGAGAAATATCAGTGTTGTCAATTCCCTTTAAATGAATTCCTCCCATAGAGCTGTATATGATTAGTATCTTTTGAATACTACTGAGAATAAAAATATGCTGAGTTGAGATCTTAGTAGTGTTTGCTTTGAGGAATACAGGTGTAATTGGTCATACTTACTCTCAGACAAAAGTCCATGTGGTTTCATGGTTTCACCTTAAGCTATAAATCAATTCCTGGAGCCTAAGCCTAATCCAAGACCCTGAATGCAAGTTACATTATCTTCAGCATTAGCACAATGAGCAATATGGTATCTTGGTTGTCATTGTACAGTGGTTTATGGTAAAAAGAGGAGGAAGTTGTAGAGTTTTCAAATAAAGAGACATAAGATACGTTTCTAACAAATACCATCCTCAAGCTTTACTTTAATTTCCAGTTAATTTTTCCCCTCTATAGGCCACTAAAAAGCTTTTCATTTCTATGGTACTATTTTTACTGTTGTTCAATAAGCCAAAAAGAAAAGGTGAGTCTATACCACTGAAGAGCTATTTAAACCCACGGGCTTCTGATTTGGGGAAATAAAAACCACCTTCGCATATGTTATATCTACAGAGCAGCCAAACACACATACATACATGCAATGTCTACATGAAAATTATTGACAAGTTTACTTTTTTTTTGGATCATGTAATGTTAGCATAAGAAAGAAAGTGGTATCTAGTCTGAGCCTTATTTTACAGGTAACAGATATCAGATTCAAAACAGTTATATGAATTTTCCAGTATCGAAAAGCATAAAGTCCATCTTTTCTTTGATGTTCTCTTTACTCTCATATACTCAACAGCATTTAAGTTGTTAGAGAAGAGATGATGTCAGAGTTTCTGCTGACCTTCCCTAGAACTCCATGACTCCCTGGGCAGCTACTTTATGCTGGACACTACACTACACAACTGGGATGCTAATAAGAAGTAACACAAGGTCCTGTCCTTCTTCCTATTAACAGAAAAAAAAAATCACTAAACCAAGCCACTTGTCCACAGCAATTTCAGGACATGGACTTAAAGGTTAGTATGGCTGTGAGGTACCCGAGTTCATGGGAAACCACTGGAAATAGTCTTCCAATGCATGATTTGAAATCCTATTCCTGAAAGCCAAGTTTACTATTTCAATAGTTTCTTCTGAACTTACAATTTACATTGTTACAGGCATGCACCCAGGTAGCATGGCATAGTGAGAACCAACACGGGTTCTACTCCCAAACATGCCACTAACAAAGTGGGTCACTTGGAGTAAATGAAAACTTCTTTGGTTATCAATCTCCCCATCTATAAAATGAGGAGCTTGATCAACAGGACCCAAGGCTTCCTGTAAGTTACAATACTCCACAAGATTCTACCTAGGGTGTAAAAGATAGTTAAGGCACTAATTGAGGAAGAATCAGCAAGCATTCAGTGGGGGCTCAAAATCCAACTAGCCAACCTCAAAAGTCCTTGTTGGGACACTGAGGATATGACATGTAGTTCCTTCCAAAGCGCATCCCAGAAAGGAATCCAACAATTAAAGAATGCTCTTAGGTCTCAGCAGGTATATGTACCTCATTCAAGATCCCAGGAGTAGTGAGGAACATCTTAATGACACAGTTGGTGGGGAGAAGACCACTCACTCTAGACGAACAACCCACTCCGTTACATCTCACTTTAGTGCCTAGCCATCCATCTACTTTCTTCCACTGCAATTAATGAAGCTATTCTCACAGTTCCAAAGATTTTGACCCAATGAGGGAAAACATTGGCCCTGAACAGCAGGCAACACCACCCCAGATTATCATCAATATACCATACTGAAAAGGAGCAATCTGCCGTAACATTTTCTTCTTTGCATTACTATTCCAGGAAGGCATGAGAGGTTCCCAGCTCTTACCTGGCCCAGCAAGTTCTTTGCATCCTACTTCAGGCAATGGCCAATCTCACTGTCTCAACATGTGCTGCCTCTACAAACCTGAGACCATCATATTTCATGAGGAGGAGGCTAGATTTCCCCCTGGTCATTTTCAGATCCAGACTAGGAAACCCTGCTGATGGGGAACCAATTTTCCATGGCTCATAATCAAGTTCATCCTCAAAATCACTGGTCTGTAGAGAAAAACACACTACTCTCAAGTTGCAAATATCAAGTGCTATACAAATAACATATTAATTCTTTGCCACAAGATTTACGGTCCCTTTTATTAGTTATGGGGCTCAGAGGCAAGAGTGACCAGCATTGGCCTTGAGGTCAGGGAACTTGATTCAAGACCAGCTCTGGAAGCAAATAACTTTGTGACTTTGCAGGAGTCATTTCACCTCTCAGGTCTCCATTTCATTGTCTGTTAAGAGGAGAGCTACATAAGCTCAAAGACCCCACCACAACCCACTCTAGTGCTTATGGCTTAGGACCCCATATTCTTTTCTCTCAGTTGCTGGCCAGTCAGTTACCTGCTTTGGAAGATGTATTAACTCTCTAAGGCCACTAGGGAATGATTTAACACATTCCTGATCAATAAATCAACAATCCTCCTTTCCCTATCCAGTAACTTTGCATTTATTCTATCTCTCTGGCCATGGAGGATTACATATGAGCAGGTGTCTCCAGTGTTAGCAGGGCAAATCCTGGAGCTGGGACCTCTCATACTGGCACTCTCTTCAGTTTTCCAGGGAAATGGCAATCATGGTTCTGAACCTTAATTGTCTGCAAAGAGAAAACTGACCTAAGTGACATTACAAGAAGTCTAACACCCAAACAGAGTGCACAAAGATGTGGTGGCTTGGGGTCTACAAAAGTGCTTGGTGTCTTTTTATTCATTCATTAGTTCATCCATCCATCCCTGCCCCCAAGCCCAGGACTGGCTATCAAATTTTTGAGACCCAGTGCAAAGTGAAAATGTCACGTCTCGTTTAAAAAAAAAAAAAAAAAAAAAAAGGATGAGAGAAAGCAGAGAAGAAAAGCCATTAACATTTCTGAAACAAACCACATTTTCTTTCCATGGTCTTTCTCTTAACCTGGCATGCTGTTCTTTATTTGCTATTTAAGGTCCTGCTCCCTTAGATAGGGAGAGCTCGAGCTTACACAGGCACCAGGGTGACCAGGAGCAGATGCAGCTCCTGGCTACCAGTTTGCCTTCCGCTGGTGCAAGACTGAAGCGCCGCAGCACAGGGACATCAAACCAGGCATTTCCCCTTCCCACAACCTGCAACCCAAACCATGGTTGATGGGCAACTGCTGGGGCCAAGATAGGCTAGGTATCTGACTCAGGTGTGGTCAAGAGACTCACTCCCACGGAGTGACCTGAAAAACGCACTGTGCTGCTCCCAGATCAGGGCAGGGACAGCCACCATTATGCCCTACTACATGTGCACCTGCACTTTTCCCAACCTTGGCAGCACATACACCCAGAGATCCCCAACTGGGAGGGTGGGGGGACGCAGGGGGAGGCCAGGTGGGCCACCCAACCAAGAGGGGGGAGGCAGGTGGTCAAAACCAGTCCCTTTTAGGGAGGCAGGGTAGTCGGCTGTGAGAGGCAGGACCAAGAGCGAGCCACCACTCCAAGCCCCCAGCACACATTTGTCCCACTGACTGCACCTGCAGAGCACAAATCTGAAGAAAGTAATTACTGCCAATCAACCATCAAAACCCTCGAGGGCATCACCTCTCCTGTGAAGTATTTCCTGCCTGCACTGCACCAGGCAGCTGATTATACTCTCACTTGCATCTCCATGTATCTCAGGCATACTTCTAATATCATGTTATCAAACTTTCTTTCAGTTTGTCTGTCTTCCCTATGAGCCTAAGGAATTTGAAGGCCAAGTCTATAGTTTATTCAGTTTTTATATCCCAAAGCAAAGTAGGTGCTCAGCAGATGCACATAGAACAGCTCCGCACAACCAGTAAGCACTACACAAGTGCCAGCTGCTATTTCTGACTCTTTCTTTCACTTAGCACCTCTGCCAGGACTTCCCCATCCATTTGAGGCAAATGGATGCCTGCAGCAGAATAGAGAGCACCAGATATTCCAAATACTACTGTTCTGCCACACTCACGACCTCATTCGCCTTCCAGGGGTTAGAACACAGTGCAGGAGCAGCGTAACGCAATAGTCAAGAACACAGACACCTAAGCCTGCGCAATAGAGCTTCACATTAAGAGAATATGTCGCTATTCTGTAACGTCTCTTTTTTCCCCATTTCCACCAAGAAACCAGGAACAGTTTAAAAAGAGAATTAGAAGGGCACCCAGGTGGCACAGTTGGTTAAGCGTCTGACTCTTGGTTTCAGCTGAGGTCATGATCTCATGGTTTCAGGAGTTCAAGCCTCAAGTCTGGTTCTGTGCTGACAGTGCAGACCCTGCCTGGGATTCTCTTTCTCTTCCTCTCTCTCTCTGCCCCTCCCCCACTCGCACTGTCTCTGTCAAAATAAACTTTAAAAAAATTTTTTTAACGTTTTATTTATTTCTGTGAGAGAGAGAGAGAGAGAAAGAAACAGCGTAAGCAGAGGAGGGTCAGAGAGAGAGGGAGACACAGAATCTGAAGTAGGCTCCAGGCTCTGAGCTGTCAGCACAGAGCCTGATGCGGGGCTGGAACCCACGAACCGTGAGATCATGACCTGAGCCGACGCGGGTCGCTTAACCAACTGAGCCACCCTGGTTCCCCAAAATAAATAAACATTTTTAAAAATTAAAAAAATAAAAGGAGAATTAGATTATTCTGATAAAGGCCTTTCATCAAGATGTTTACCCAGGCCCAGAACTTTCCACGTGATGGAGATGAAGTCATGAAAGGTAACACAGAAAATTCAAAGTCTGTGAGGGTAACAGTGGTCTGACAGCAAGTGCAGACACTTTCACAGGAACATGTTGCTGCTTCTTTAATTTCCAGAGTGTCTGTTGTGATTCCTCCTTATAAAAAGACGGTGTCAAGTTAGGACATTAATGCCGGTAGAAAAACTCACTTTGAAACAGATACAAATGGATTCTTTTCCCATAAGCCCCCAGGTACAATGTGTCTTGTGCCAGGTGATGGATTAGAATTTTCCAGCACGGGTTTATGTTGTCAACCCCTATCAGTATGGCACCAATCAGAAGAGATTAGTCTCACATTGTCAGGATTCTTGTCCAACAATCATAGTTTAGAACTTAAAAGGTGCTGTCTTGCCTTCTATCAACCGCACTGTACGCTACCAGTGAATCCAGAGACAACTGCAGGCAGAGAATAATGTGACACGCAACTTTCAATTTAACAAAGAAAGCCTTTTAAGATGTCACTGCACTGAGATAAGAAAACATGTCTTTTATCACCTTTGACCATGTAGATGTGGACATTTAGGTATTCAAACACCTCATGGTAAGGTTTCTAATTTCTTCAAAGACAACATTATTAACTCATGAAGGAGAGGTATTTTGCTTTTCACCAACTTAATCCGCATGTTCTTTAGAATATTTGATACTTTCATTCATGTTCTTAGTCTCACCTCCACAAAGAGCAAGTTAAGTATGTACCTGTAGCAACAGAACTTGGGGGATCTTGTTCCATGAAGTTCCTGAAAATCCCTTGGAACTTCAGAAGTTGAACTCTGGCTCCTTGAGGAGGCTTATTTAGGTCATTTCACAAGCCTCTGTCCAGACATAGCCCCCAAAATTGTCTTTTATTCTGAGTACAAGGAGAGAAGAGACTTCCCCAGGCCACTATCTTCCCAACAAAAGATCAGCCCTGGGGTTTTGATCTAGTTCAATGCCATGCAGCATCGCAAACTTCAGTGGCTTTGGGGAGCCTGAATGCCTCAGCCAGTTAAGCATCCAACTCTAGATTTCAGCTCAGGTCACGATCTCAAGGTTCTTGAGGTCAGGTTTCACACTGGCAGCATGGGGCCTGCTTGGGATTCTCTCTCTCCCTCTCTCTGCCCTTCCCCTGCTCATGCTCACGGTCTCTCAAAATAAATAAGCTAGAAAAAAAAAAAAAAAACTTCCATGGATTTTTTTGCCCACAGGACAAGGTCTAACCTCCATAACCTATTCTGGAATGCCCCTTATGACCCAAGCCCTGCCTCACCTCTCACTACCTCCCACCTCCATTCTGCCAGGATTCATACAGTCCAGGCACAGAGAATTGAGGACTGCTCTTCTAATTTCCTTTCCCCTACTTCTTCAGCATAAAGATTCCATACTTCTCTGTGAGGACTTCCATTAACTTCCCTCCCAAGAATATGTATACATGTGCATGCGCACGCGTGCACACACACACACACACACACACACACACACACCCCTCAGGCAGTTAGCATGAATGTCCTCCCTCTGTCACCAAAGCTCTTGCCCAAGCCTTTAATACCACTGTTGTCACACTGTGCTATAATATGTCTGTGCCTCTCTGGAATTATTGCTTACTCATCTTTAACCTCCAGCACCCAATTGAGTACCACTCAGCTGTTCCTTCAAAAACATTTCTTAGCATCTAGGAGGTCTTGGCTAGCTTACTCAGAGTGTGTAGCTCATGGTATTGGGGTCCTGAGTTTGAGTCCCATGCTGGGGCTTTCATAGAGATTATGAAAATAAATTTTAAAATGTTTAAAAGTTTCTTAACATCTCTAATATACCCTACTCAGTTCCCCAAGGTCACCTGAGGGTTGCAGGCTCCACAGCTGATTACATGAATCCTCTCTTCTGCATCATATTTAGAAGAAACATCTGCTTAAACTGAGCAAGGCAACCATGGAAATCTTCCAGGCTGAAAGGAGCATTAGGAATTACCCATGGTCATCCAACTCATATCTTCAAGATGATGAAATCAAGGCCCAGAGAGAGAAAGCAACATCCTCAAGACCAACGCAGTGAATTAAGGGCAGTTCCCAGACTCCAACACCCATCTCATGATTCCTCTAAGGCTCAGTGTTTTTCCCCTCATTCCACCAGAATGCCTCCTCCCAATATTATCAAGCCACTTCTTAACATCAAACCTGCCCCTACAGGGTGAAAACACTCTCCAGATTTGAAAAACTGTGTTTCCAATTCTACAGTCACTTCCCAACAGGACAATAAAGATTAACATGACTATCAGTTAAGGTTACCAGATGCATACCAAAGAAACTGACACTGGATGACAGGAGAAGTGGCAGGATACACTTCTCAGCCACCACACTTCCCTAAGCTCTCCACCGTCCCCCCACCTGACATCAACTGCTCCAGACAGGAAATCGAGGTAGAGTGTCTGAAGGCCAAGCCTGTGCCCACTGGGTAAGTCATGCACCCAGGCCATATGGCCAGAAGGAAAGGTCCTCCCGTTATCAACTGCTGTACAAACGACACCGCAGCTTAGTGGATTAAAAAGTTTATTATCGCTCACATATGTAAAGGTTGCCTGGGCTCAGCAAGACATGTCACTCCAGGCCTCTGGAGCAGTGCGAGGTCAGCTAGAGCTGAAGCCATCTAAAGGCAGACTGGATGGACATCTAAGGTGGCTGCCCACATGCCTGGTGATCAGCCATCCCAACTGCACATGATCTCTTTGTGGTGCCTGGGGTTCTCCTAACATGGCAGCTGGGTTCTCAGAGGAAGCATCCCAAAAGCAAGCTTTCCAGAAGATAGAGGCATTCCCATGCTGGGAAGCAGGATTCAATGGGGCTCATTGTGTAAGATTAGCTACCAGGGAGAGGAAATCCAGACCGGATGCTTACAGCTCTGGGAGGAGTGGGGGGCACACAGGAGAGGCCAGGGCTGGACGACAAAAAACTACTGAAATGCCATTTCATTATGATGATGATAGAAAATCTCAAGGTCTTAGGGGTTCCAATGGATTTGTTAAAAGATCAGCCACGGAAAGTTATCGCACCATCACAGATAAGCATGTTAGATCCATTTTGAGCCAGGAATTAGCAACAGCCATCTGCACCTCCACACAGCTACTGCCTCCCTGAGAGTTGTCTATTCCCCAACACCACACATCAGATCCCTCCAAGGATCAGGACTCTGAACAAAGGCCCCAACTTGCTGCAAGCAAATCTAGCCCACCCGCAAGGCCCACTCCATCACTGCGTTTGTCCAGTGGAGTCTGAAAGCATCATCGGGGAAGAATCTACCATTCATACATGGAAGGCAAAGGAGAAAAGGAAAAGAAAAAAAAAAGAAAGAAAGAAAAGAAAAATTGAAAAGGGGCAGAAGAAAAATTTCAAGACCTACTTGGAAAGAAAGGGAGTCCAAAAAAATCCAGTTCTCTTCCTGTACTTGTCCCAACTAGGCTTTAATTTTCTTGAATTTCCAATTTCAATTAGAGACCAAATAATAGCCTAATTCCTTTGATAAAATTATGCGACCATGGGGCACCGGTGTGGCTCAGTCAGTTCAGCATCTGACTCTTGATTTCAGCTCAGGTCATAATACCACAGTTCTCTGGGTTTAAGCCCCACATCGGGCTCTGTGCTGCAAGTGCAGAGCCTGCCTGGAATGCCATCTCACCTCTCTCTCTGCCCTTCTCGTGCTCACAGGCTCACTCACCCTCTCAAAATAAGTTTTATAAAAAAAATTATGGTAACATTAGGAGTATTTCTTTCTTGGAAAATTATATAATTTTGATGAAAAGTCATCAGAGTGGTATTAAGAAGCCACTTGGAAAAAAACATCCATGTATCCCTGTCATTCAGGTAATTTTTCTACTCCACTGCCCACTGCAATGGAATTTCCTGGCCAAAGTTAATCTACATATCCACTTCTGTGATGATTGGTCTAGGGTTGTTCACCCAAAGAACATTTATTTGATGAGAGCATTCTGAATTCCCAGCAGGATTCTGGATCCAGGAAGCAAAGACTGAGAAGTCAAAAGCCCTTGCCAAGTGGCTAGAGAAGGGCTATCTGTTGCAGGGACACTCCTGATCAATATTCCTACTGGGTTTACACAAATCAGTGGAAACAAACACATGAAAATGCCAATAAGCGCCATTTAGGACAACAGAATCATTCATGATACTGCCTTTATCTATTTGACAGTTTCTGAAACAGATCCTATCTGAAAAGGTACTTTTGTGGTGGATTGAATAATGTCCTCTAGAAAGATGTCAAAGTCCTAACCCCCAGTACCTATAAGTGGGATCTTACTTGGAAAGAGGGTCTTTGCAGATGTTCAATATAAGAGGTGGCCATTAGGATAAACTCTAAGTTAAGAGGACCATGTCATTTTAAGAAAAGGAAATTCTAGCATTCAGTCCAGCTTCACTCAGGTCATGATCTCACAGTCTGTAGGTTTGAGCCTCACATTGGGCTCTGTTCTGACAGCTCAGAGCCTGGAGCCTGCTTCACATTCTGTGTCTCCCTCTCTCTCTGTAGGTCTCTCTCCCAAAACTAAAGATTAACAAGGAAAAAAGAAAAGAAAAATAAAAGAACAAAAAGAAGAAGAATGAAAAGAAGAATGAAAAAAATAACAAAAAAGAATGAACAATAAAGAATGAATGAAAAGGAACAAAAAAACAAAAACAAAAATCCAAGAAATTTGACAGTAGCATAATGGGAAGACCAAATGAAGACACAGAGAGAATACTACCTACAAGCCAAGGAGTGCCTGAGGCAGCCAGCAGTTGGAGAGGGGCAGGAGATAGATTCCCCCTCACAGCTTTCAGGAAGAGCCAGCCCTACTATCTTGACCTGTAGCCTCCAGAACTTTGAGAGAATAAATTTCTATTATTCCCAGCCACCCAGTTTGTGGTACTTTGTTATGACAGCCCTAGGAAACTTCTAGAGTTTTTATGATTAAATTTTGTTAAATCTTGGTAAAGGTGAGTTTTTATTTGCTTACTCAACAAATATCAATAAAGAAAGCATTTTGAGGGGTACCTGGGTGGCTCAGTCAGTTAAGCATCTGACTCTTTTTTTAAGCTATTTGATTATCTTGATTTCAGGGTTGTGAGGTTGAGCCCCAAGTCAGGCTCCATGCTGTGTGGGGAGCCTGCTTGGGAGAGGAAGGACTCTCTCTTTCCCTCTCAAAACAACAACAACAAAAAAGGAAAACATCTTGAGAAGCAATGTGTATCTATTTTTGAGAGAAAGAGAGCAAGAGAGCAGGGGAGGGGCAGAGAGAGACACACACAGAATGTGAAGCAGGCTCCAGGTTCTGAGCTGTCAGCACAGAGCCCAGTGCAGGGCTAAAACCCACGAACTGTGAGATTATGACCTGAGTTGAAGTCGGATGCTTAACCAACTGAGCCACCCAAGCATCCCTATACTGGAAGTCTCCTGAAGACAAAACAGTTTCAAGATTATCAGAAGGCATATGGCTTCATTAGATTTCTGTTTCAGAAAAATCAGTTTGCAGAAGGAATGGATTCAAGAAAAAGAAGCCTAGAGACAGGAAGGCCAGTTAGGAGACTACAAAACTGAACGAGACAAGCCGTGGTGATGGCCGGGATAGAGTGGAGCCAAAGAAAATGACAAGTAAATAAATAGGAAATATACTTAGAAAGGTGAATTAATATAAATCAGTGACTGATAGGTCATGAGGGTGACAGTGACGAAAACGATACAATTTTTGGTTCTCATAGTTGCTTGGGCCACAAACTGCCTTTTCTATTACTATTTCTATACAACCAGTGTGCTTTCTGGTTCGATGCACATAAGGAGAACCGATGGCCTGACCCAAACCTATCGCTCACAGTCAGGGTCCAAGACTTTTCCCTGGGACACACTAGTGAGCCTCATTTTTCACTCTCCTTAACAAAACCAATTCCGAGTGAGAGTTAAACCTCTTAACCCACCATAGTCTGGGGGCACATTTGGCCAACCTACCCTAGCATTTATAGCAGTTTAGGGCACACG
Source organism: Hyaena hyaena (assembly GCF_003009895.1). Lineage (NCBI taxonomy): Eukaryota > Metazoa > Chordata > Mammalia > Carnivora > Hyaenidae > Hyaena > Hyaena hyaena. The sequence continues at coordinate 488,472 of NW_024080683.1, read as the reverse complement.
TGCTGGCTCTAGAACTCTAAGTTCTGGTTCCTCCCTCTACCAGTGTAGGACCTTGGACAAGCTACCCAAATTCTCTGTGCCTCAGTTTTCTCCACTGTAAAAAGGTGGTAATTGTATTCACCTCACAGCTGATATTAGTCAGTCAGTATACACAGAGAACAATGCTTGACTCACACTCAATATCCAGTAAACAAGATTAGTCATTGCTGGCAATGATGACCAATTTGGTATTGCTTACATAAAGTTCCCAAATGCTGATCTGTGATGAAGTTTATCAGTCTCCCACTAAATTTCCAGGTTAACACTTACAGCTGTCTGTTCTTCAGGAAGAAGCGTTCTGTCTCTGTGATCATGGCCTTTCAATTTGGTCAGAGTTGGGGTGGTAAACATATCCTTTAAAACGTGATGATGATAGTAGAAGATAGCTGGCTTTAAGTATGGACATTAAAAAATATCCCAAATAAGTTAATATCCCTAGGTCAATTACTGAAATAAATTTGCTATATTATTCTATGAAATCCAGAAGTCAGAGAATCGCTGATGAAGTAGTGACAGCAGAAGTGAATGTCGCCAAAGCTGTATTGTACTAAGGAATTGACACCAGATGGTAACTCAAAATCAGATAAAGAAATGGTTAAAAAAAAGTTAACAGGCTCAAATATCTATCTTCCCTCCTTTCTTCTCTCAGCTTTTTTCAAAGACGTAAGATTATATAAAATTCTAACAGCATATCATTAGTTAACTTCCATAGACATAATAGTATTATCGATGACAGTATAAAGTATATTTTACTTGAATTAACTCTGAAGTAGGGGTAACTGCTAAAGTCAGTTAGGTGTCCAATTCTTGGTTTTGGCTCGGGTTATGGTCTCATGTTTTGGGAGTCTGAGGCCCACATCAGTCTCTACACTGACAGTGCAGGGCCTACTTGGGATTCTCTCTGTCGTCCCTGCTTGCTCTCTCAAAATGAATAAACTTAAAAAATATAAAGTTAAGAAAAAATCAAAAGTACATTTAAATTATTTAATATACATATGTTAAGCCATAGAGCTACAGATGGCAAGACAACTTAAAAAACCTGTAATTAGGAGCACTGGGGTAGCTCAGTTGGTTAAGCATCCAGCTCTTGAGTTTGGCTCAGGTCACAATCTCACAGTTCATCAGTTTGAACACCAGGTCAGGCTCTGCACACTCAGTTTGAAATTCTCTCCTCTCTCTCTGCTCCTCCCCCATTCATGCTCGCTCTCTCTCTCTCTCCTCAAAAAATAAACTTTTAAGAAAACCTATAATTAAAACTGTTATACTAGGAAAAAAACACTTAATACAAAAGAAATAAAGAATGAAGAGGAACAAAGCTGACATGAGGTAGAGGAAACAAAAGAAAAATATCAGATGTATATCTAACCGTATTAACATTAAGTGGATCTGAACTAAACTGTCTAATCAAAAGGTAGAAATTACCAAATTGGGGGTGGGGGGCGGATCACGATCTAAGTCTAGGATGCCTACAGGAGATGCACCTTACTTTCAAAAATACAAATGCGAAAAAAGTTAAATAATGGAAAAAGGTATCCCATGTAAACAGAAATCATAGAAGGATTTGAGTAGATATACTACTATCAAACAAAGTATACCTTAATCCAAAATTTTACTAGAGATAAAAACATTTCATAATAAAAGTTAATCCATCAGGAAGATTTAACAATTATAAACATATGTGCAACTCTCAGACCCAAAAACACATCCAACAAAAGACAAAAATGAAGGTAGAAATAGATCATGAAACAGTAAGAATTGAAGATTTCAGTACTCCACTTTCAGAAGTGGGCAGAAGTCATTTGAATATTGAAGTGGAAAAAGACTTCCAAATCATTATAAAACAACTAAACCAACAGACATCTAGAGCCATCTATAGCACTATACCTATACCCAACAACCACAGAATACACGTTATTCTCAAATGTACCTATAACACATGCAAATCAATCAGTCTTCAGTAAGCTTAAAAGGATTAAAATCATACAAAGTATCTACTGTAATCACAATGAAATTAGAAAACAAAAAAAGAAGTTAGAGAAATTTATAAATGTGGAAATAGAACACCACAGTGCTAAAATCAACAATGGTTCAAAGAAGAAATCACAAGAGAAAGGAGAAAATATTTTGAGATGAAAGGAAACAAAGATACAACATACCAAAATTTAAAGAATGCTGGTAAGGTAGTGTTTAAGGGTAAATGCATCGTTGTAAGACTGTATTGAAGAAGAAAAAAGTCTCAAATCAACAATGTTAGCTTCCACATCAAGAAACAAAGTAGAGCAAACTAAACCCAAATTTAGTAGAATGCATAAAATAAAGACTAGTATAGAAACAAGTAAAAAAAATTTCTTAATAGGGAAAGATCAATGACATTAAAAGATATTTGAAAAGAACAAGATTTTAGAAAGAACACTTCAGCTAGACTAAACAAGAAAAAAATAAGACTTTAATTACTAAAATTAGAAACAGAAAAGGCAAAAGCATTACTGACAAAAATAAAGAGGAATGTAAGGGAATACTACGAATGGTATGCCAATAAACTAGACAATGCAGATAAAATGGACAAATCCTTGCAAAGATTCCAACTACCTAAACTTCATCAAGAATCAGAAAATCTGAGCAGCATGAATTATTAATTTTAAAACAACCCACAAAGAAAAACCCAGGCCCTAGTGGTTTCAATAATGAAATTAAATATTTAAGAAGTATTTATACCAATTCTTCATAAACTTTCCAAAAATAAAAAGGGAACACTGACTAATTAAGTCTAGAAACCAATATACCCACATACCAAAACCAATACCAGACTTCAGGATCACAAAAAAGAAAACTTCAGACCAATATTCCTTATGAATATAGACATAAAAATCTTCAACAAAATACTAGCCAAGTGAATCCAACATATAAAAAGGATTATACACAATAATCAAGAGGATTTATCTCAATGAATACAAGGTTGTTTAACATCCAAAAGTCAATTAATATAACACCACCATCAATAAAGAAAAAAAAAAAACGCATGGGAGCACTTGGGTGGCTCAGTAGGTTAAAGCGACCGATGGGGCGCCTGGGTGGCTTAGTAGGTTAAGCGTCCGACTTTCGCTTGGGTCATGATCTCGCGGTTTGTGGCTTCGAGCCCCGCGTCGGGCTCTGTGCTGCCAGCTCAGAGCCTGGAGCCTATTTCAGAGTCTGTATCTCCCTCTCTCTCTGACCCTCCCCTGCTCACGCTGTCTCTCTCTGTCTCTCCTAGAAATTTAAAAAAAAAAAAAAAGAGTGTCCAACTTATGCTCAGATCATGAGCTCACGGTTTGTGGGTTCCAGCTCCGTGTCAGGCTCTGTGCTGACAGTAGCTCAGAGCCTGGAGCCTGTTTCAGATTCTGTATCTCCCTCTCTCTCTGACCCTCCGCTGCTCGCTGTCTGTCTGTCTCTCTCTCTCTCTCTCTCTCTCTCAGAAATAAATAAAACATTAAAAATTTTTAAAAATGCATGACCATCTCAGTAGGTCCAGAAAAAGAACTGCCAAAACTCAACAGGTCTTGATATTAAACAGTCAACAAATTAGGAATATAATTGAACTTTCTCAACTTGATAAAGGACATCCACAAAACAAAAACAAACAAAAAAAACCTAAGTTGTCTTTTACATATTCACACTTATTCAATGCTTTTCTCCTAAGATTAAGACAAAAATGGTGAACAAGTCTATTCAACACTGTACTGCAAAGTCTAGTGAAGGCAATTCAACAATAAAACTAAATAAAAGGCATCCATATTGGAAAGGAAAAAAATAAATTATATGTATCCACTAAAAATCTATTTGAACTAATGAATGAGTTCAGAAAGGTTGCAAGACATAAGATCAATATATAAAAGTAAACTGTATTTCTACACAGTAGCAATAAGCAATCCAAACATGAAATTGAGAAAATAATTCCATTTACAATAGTATCAAAAATAAGTAAAATGCTTAATATTGTAATCAAAACTATTTCACACAAATATTGTGAAAACCAACACTGTTTAAAGAAATTTAAGAAGATATAAATAAAGGGAAAGGCATTTAAGATCAGAAGACCTAATATTGTTACAATGAAATCCTCTCCAAATTTATGTATAGACTCAACACAATCTCTATCAAAATTCCAGCTGGCTTCTTAGGAGAAACCCACACTGGTTCTAAAATTCATTTGGAAATGCCAGGGACTCAGAATAGCCAAAAGAATCTTGAATAAGAAAAAAGCTGGGAGATTCACACTTACCAGTTTGAAAACTTACTACCAAGCTTCAATCATCAGTGTGGTACTAGTTTAAGGGTAGACATACATTTCAATGGAACAGAATTCATAGTCCAGAAATACAAGGTCACATTTATGGTCAGCTGATCTTAAACAAGGGCACCGTATCAATTCAACAGAAAAAGGACAACCTTCAACAGATAGTACAGAGGTAACATGAAAAATAATGAAGCTGGACCCTTACTTCATATCATAAAAATAAAACATATCCAATTAGAAAATGCTTTAAATGGGGCACCTGGGTAGCGCAGTTGGTTAAGCATCTGACTTTGGCTCAGGTCATGATCTCAAGGTTTATGAGTTCCAGCCCCTCATTGGGCTCTGTGCTGACAGCTCAGAGCCTGGAACCTGCTTCAGATTCTCTGTCTCCCTCTCTCTCTGTCCCTCCCCTCCTCACACTTTCTTTCTTGTGTGTGCACTCTCAAAATAAGCAAACATTAAAAAAAAATTCTTTAATTGCTCATTTCTTTAGTCCTTACAGGCAATGTAAATCAAAAGCACATCACATCTATTAGGATGACTAAAATATTAAAAGCTACAACACTAGTATGTGTCAGCAAGGATGCAAAGAAATTAAAACCCCTGTTCATGGTCAGTGGGAAGGTAAAATGACACATTTTAAAAGACAATCTGGTAGTTCTTCAAATGATTAAACACAGTCACCATATGATGCAACAATTTCCCTCCCAGGTATATGTCCAAGGGACATGAAAACATATGTCCACACGAAAACTTACACACGAGTATTTATAGCAGGATTTGTAAGAGCCAAAAGATAGGAACTACCCAAGCATCTACTGCCTGATGAATGGGTAAATAAAATGTGGTACATACGCACAAAGGAATATTTGGCAATGAAAAGCAAGAACATGCCAATATGTGCTACAACTTGGATGAACCTTCACAACATCACACTGGGTGAAAGATGCCAATCACAAAAGGCCATTTGTTGTTTGATTCCATTCCTATGAAATATCCTAAAAATAGGGCAATCTATAGAGGAATTATGTATCTAGATACAGATGGATCTCAATATAGCCTGCTAATGGGTCCAGGGTCTTGTTGGGGGGGATGAAAAGGTTCTAAACTTAGAATGTGGTGACGGTTACTCACTGAATATACTACAAAAATTGAATTATACACTTTAAATTGGAAAACTGTATGGTACATGAGTGTTAGGGATGGTCTGTGTGCCCTCACAACTCCTGTACTGAAGCCCTAACCCTCAACGAGGATACCTGAAGGTGGAGTCTTTGGGAAGGACTTAGGTTTTGATGAGGTCATGAGGGTGACCTCACCCTTTCAACACGGGATCAGTGCCCTCCTCAGAAGAGGCCCCAGAGCATGCACACTCCCTCTGCTATGTAAGGCCACAGCAAGGAAGTTGTCGTCTGCCATCCAGAAGGAGAGCTCTCACCAGGAACAGAATGTGCCAACACCATGGTCTTCCAGCATCCAAAACTGAGAAAGAAAGTTCTGTTGTGGGAGCCACTCGGTCTGTGCTACGTGTTGTAGCAGCCTGGGCTAAGACAGCGAGTTATCTCAAGACTTTTTTTAAGGGACAAGAACCCTTGAGCAAGAGGAAGGAAGAGAAACGTATCTATGCAGAGAGGTTTTAAGCAAAGAGGCACAACAGAAATACCCAAGGGGCCCATGTAACTAGCGGGCAATTCAGAAGGAGGACCAGTAAGAGAAAAGGTTGAAAATATAAGTCAGTGTCAGACGTGAAGCCTCTCAAATAGGCAGAGATGTTTTGTGTGTTTTCCCATCAGTGACAAGGACATGTGGCTCATTGCCTTGTCTCTGAATATTTCCTCCCCGAAATAAATAGAGCCCTTTGCTTTTGAAAGCCTAAGACCAAAAGCTGTAACTAAGGTCAAATGGTCTTTCAGAAATAGACCAGATAGTCAAACAATTTGCCTACAAACAAGTACCTCCCTGGAGTTGCTTTGGGTTTATTTTCCTTTTACACAGCTGCCCACTGTCGTCTAACCTGTACAGTTCCATTAAGGACCATACTCATGAACCCTTTGCTTGGAGCACCACAGATTTTATTCGCACTGAAAATGGCAGAAACAAAGTATGTAGGTTAACGAAACAAAGTTTGCTGTCTATTTTCCCTTTCTTCCCTGCCCCCAGGTATAAAGTTAAACTATACTGGCTTCATTTTCTTTTACCTCCCCTAAGAAATACCACCAGTCGTAAATATTGTAGCTGTCCCCGAGACACTGGCTGACATTTCATGCAAAATTCATTTTAGAGAACATCCACCTTATAGTGATTTATAACCAGGGTGTTAGGGATTTCAGGAAAGCCCAAGATTTGAAATACTACCAAACAAAGACCTCACCTTGTCAGTCACCGTGTGCTCTTTTTCCGGTGGGTGGTGGTGCATCAGAAACTTATTGTTCTGAAATTAGAAACAGAATAGAACAAAACCTCTGTGTTCTTGTGGAAAGGATTTCACGGTCATTACGTGAAAGATAGAGAGGAAAATGCCTCCCTGCCTTGCTATCAATCTGAGGGCTGAGTATTTCAGTATGGGAGGGAAATAGAGGATCTTAATGGTACCTCAACTTCAAAACTGGGGAGAAGATACAACCAGAGCAAACTCAGTGGAAGTTTCACCAAGAGTCGCTTTAAAGGAGTCAGGTGGAGGGGTGCCTGGGTGACTCGGGTGAGGAAGCATCCGATTCTTGATTTCACCTCAGATCATGATCCCAGGGCCGTGGGATCGAGCCCCATATTGGGCTCCATCTTGAGCCTGGAGCCTACTTGGGATATTCTCTCTCTCTCTCTCTCTCTCTCTCCTCTCTCTGCTTCTCCCCAAAATAAACCTTTTTTTTTTTTCTTAAAAGAGTCAGGTGGAAAGTAGGGGTGGAATGTGGAGATACATTAGGAACCTTAAGTCTAAGATGACTTCTTTTCAGGTTGGATCCTAACTTTTTTGACTTATAATTTAACTGCCCTGGACCACAGTCCTCAGTTGTAGAATGAAAACCATCAAATTAACCTATCTTGTACTGCACACACTGTTAGTTTAGAAAAAAAGAAAAAGCACAAACATTTAAAAAAACTGTAGGAAGAGACTATGTCACATGAGGGTACGCTGAGCAATGCTGCACACTTCAGGAGTAGTTTGGGGTATAATGGGATTATTTTTGTATACCCCCACACATCCACTCTCCCCCCATATGAAGAACCAAAGTAGTTCCAATTAGGACATTCAGAAAGAAACCACTGGCTAAGAATGTATACTCACATAACCTCCTTAACCTTGACGTGACTGTCACTTTAAATGTTTAGGCATTAAAAAAAAAAGTGCTTGAACACCTGCAGTAGAGAAAACATTTCATTTCCCTACCAGAAAAACAATCAGGCAAATTTAAATAGATCACCTCCATGTATCTCCAGCAATGGCCCAGCTGCCTGGTTATTTGTCCCTGACTTGCAGGGAGATTTAACTTATCCCTGCCTGGTCGATTCATCTAAGGAAAGCACCATGTGTTGCTGACACGCATGGCAACTCAAAGGCTGCATAAGGCGGGAGTGACTTGGCCATCGGTCAGACGGAATCGCTCTTTACACACATCCCGAGTTTGCATTCTCCTAGCCCGAGGACAGTGACCCAGTCCCCAGTCCTCCATGCACACATTTTTCTCTCACCCACATACTCTCAACAACGCTGTCAAACAGGCATTCCCTGGGTGAGGGTCCCCAAAACATCACCTAGGAACCTGTTAGAAATGCAAATTCTCAGACCTCACCCAAGACTTTCTAAATCAGGACTGCTGAGTGTAACCCAAAAATCCATGGCTCAACAATCCCTTCAAGTGATTGTGATGCACCTTCAGTACAGGAACCGCGGGGACAGTTGGGGAAAGAAAAAAAAAAAAATCACGCCTGCCTCCAATCTTCCTTCCAGAACACTCACGTTCTATGTTCGCCACCCTGAGACCATTGCAAGTCGCCTTTGCCGGGAGAATTTTGTTGGCACCTGTAAAGCTGTTATAAGCCTGCCCGGAATCCTAAAGCTATTTGGATTATGCAGGGTTTGGGGCAGTTTTCCTGCTTCTGTACACGAACCATCACGCCCACGAAGCAGAGATAACAATACCCCGTCACGAGAGAGGGGTTGACTGAGACCCTCACAAGCCCTCTCCTTGAGCATTAGGCACAGAGTCATTTCTTCGTTCAGGTTCCTGCCACTTAAGCATCTTCTCGGCAAGAAGTGGGGCTGCGAAGGGAAGAGCAGATGAAGCCTGTGCTCTGAAAAGACTATTCCATTCACAGGCGTCACCTAGTGGGCATTGCTGAGAGGCAAGTGGCCTCTGAGGCAGGCACAGGCTGACGTCTGGTGGGTGACCCAGCTTCAACCACGGCCATCTCACTCCCCAGCAAAGCGACTCCAGGCCAAGCTGGCTACAAAGGTGGTCTGGGGTTCTAACCAAACAGTGCTACGTCTCTCTGATATAAACGCAGAAGAGGAAAAAGCATTTAAGGACATATTTAAAGTTCGATATTTAAAAGCAGATCTGAAGGGCACGTGGGTGGTTCAGTGGGTTAAGCGTCCAACTTTGGCTCAGGACACAATCTCGTAGTCTGGGAGTTCGATTCCCACATCGGGCTGTGTGCTGACGCTCAGAGCCTGGAAGCTACTTCAGATTCTGTGTCTCCCTCTCTCTCTCTCTCTCTGTCCCTTCCCCACTTACACTCTATCCCTCAAAAATAAATAAATGCTAAAAAAAATTTTTTTTCAAGCAAGATCTGAGAAGTTTTGCATCCCAGCTTGGGATTCAGAAGGAAGAACTCACACACACCTGGTATGGCTCCTACCCACGGATACAGCCCTGCTTTCCTATCAGTGTTTGTCCTGTACAAACTGCTAGACTGGGCCAGCCACTCTGCTCTTGACTCTTTAGGATGCCGTGACCGCACCCCCCCAACCCCAGCGTGTGCTGACCTGGGTATCAATCCAGGACTCCTAGGCCCTTGGGACCCCTAAACCATGGGCTCCACCTTCTCCCTCTCTCTCTGGTTCTGTTACTGGCTCCAGCTTCTGCCCAGGCCTCTCCTCCTCCATGACTCAGTGCTATAAACTCGGTTTTACGGTACCACTCAGATTCGACTCCCGTGGTATGAACGGGGCCGAACATTCTTGAGTGTTACAGCAGGGGTTTACAAAAAACTGGGGTGACTCTAACTCACAGAGGTGCAGAGGGGACTCCCACATGGCCAGAGGCGTGCCCAATGAATGTGCACTGCGGCTTGTTTTCACCAGGGATAGATATGCCCATTAAAGGAGGGGCACATTGTCCTACCAAGTTTAATTTTCAGAGCTTTCCTTTACCCAGATTTGCAAGTTAAAAGGAAGTGAATGGCCATCTTTATGGTTTGAGAATTTTTTCATACTTAAGGGAAGCCAAACACACACACACACACACAACACACACACACACACACACACACACACACACACACAACAATACTCTCCTAAAGAGGTGGCTAGATTTTAGCAAGCTGGAGCAGAGTTGTGACAACCCGTTACTTGAGTGACAGGGGGGACTTCAGAATGACCAGCAGAAGCCCTGGAAACTCGTGACCCGAACTGCCTCACACCTCCCTGAACGGAGTGCATGCCAGGCCAGAGAGGACCAGGCCCTCTGGCTTAAGGCTCACACATAGGGCGCCTCAAGGGAGAAAGTTACCTTGCAGCGCTCTTAGGAGGAGCAGTAGATGCTTGATAAACATCATCTGTTATTCTATAGTTGTTACACATTGGCTATCATCAAATATAAGTTCTTTTAAGTATTAAAATAGCAATCAAATAAATACTACTATTCAGCCTAAGGGAAAGAAGACCAGCAGTACCTCTGAGACGCTGCGAGCACCTTCTCCATCCAGCACCAAGAAAACATGAGCTCCTCTACTTTCACCCTGAGGTCTGCCCCAACAGGCACGTTAACCAATTTAGCCCTTTAAAGATGGGCACCTGTGTCTTTCCGCTGACTCAGCAGAAGTCACCAGCAGCTTTAAAGCTTGGCCTCGCTTTGGCTGTGAACTCTCCCACCCTGAGCACTTCATCCCCAGCCTTTCCCAATCTCTTTGACCTCCTGCCTCATTTTGAGCCCCAGGGTCAATGGGTTCCTTGGTTTCTTCCCTAGGCTCTAGGCCCTTCTTGGTCTAGCCCATGCCTGGGCCTGGCTTCCTCTTTCATTCCCAACCCTGCCTCAGTATTCTCTGTGTTGAATCCAAGACCTCTATCCAAGACCTCAAGATCATGTGAATCAGAGGTGGGTGAGCTGTGGCCCCATGCTGAATGGACAGGTGATAATATGGGACACGGTGGAGAAATAATCCTTGGACAAGGGATTATGAATCCAGGCACATAAGGATAACCCCCTTCCTCTTTAGGGTCTGCTGGTTGAAGACAGTAAAAAGTTAAGCCTACTCCACTAAGACAGCCCCATCTCTTCCCACTCTCCATCCATCTCCCCAAGCCAACAACTCTCGCATATATCCTCAGAGCCAAATCAAATCATCTGGTCCATGGTAACGAGAAGCCTGTTGTTAGCATCCCAGAACACGCCAAGGGAAGGGGGGACCTGGCCTACACCCAGCAGATGTTTGGGAGATACCAGAGAATAAGTCTCACCAAATACTGGTGAGGACACAAATTACAGAGGTGACACTTCCTCTGAGACCAGTCCCAGATTGTGTCATTTTTAAACCTGTGGCTAGTGTTCTCAAAGTGTGGCCTCCAGACCAGCAGCATCGCCACCACCTGAAAACTTGTTAGAGATGCAAATTCTCAGTCTCCTCGCAGACCTACTGAATCAGAAATTTAGTGGGGGGGGGGGGGGTCAGGGGAAAGGTATCTTTGGTTTAACAAGCCTTCCAGGTGATTTTGATGACAAGTAAAAACTAGAACCCCTCCTCCCCCCGCCTTCACGCCCGCTCTGCAGCGAGGTTTCTCAAACTTGGCGCTATGGATATTTCAGGCCACGTAATTCTCGTGAAGAGTGCTTCCCATGTACTGTGGCATTCTGAGCAGCATCCCTGGCCAACCCCCACTAGATGCCAGTAGCAACCCACACCCCAGTCACGACGAGAAAAAACTCTCCAGACATTGTGAAATGCTCCTGGAAGGCAAAATTATGCCCGGTTGAGAACTATTGCTTTATGGTACAGTGTTCCCTCGTGTGAGTGGAATTATTAGACGATGAAGTGATAGAGTATCAATAACAGTGCACAATGCAGGAGCACACAGTGGTGCTTTTCTATAACACCGAAGGGAGACAAAAGTTTGCAAAGACTCCCCAGAAACATCAAGTCAACCCTAGCTCCTGGATAAGCTCTAGTTCCTGGTTATGTTTGAATTATGGGGATACAGGTGACTTACTTGATCCTCCGTAAGTCTGTTTTCCAGTCTCCCACTCCACGTGTGCCTTAGAATTGTAACAAAACAAAGCACTTAAACACTGGGACGTTTTTTCATCCAAAATATTCCTTCCTTCACTTCAGTTTAGCAAATAAGAGTACAAGTCTGGAATGACATGTGTACTTTCTTGCCAAATCTGCTCTCATCTGACATCTAAAGAGACAACTGACATTTATACACACTGCTTTATAAGTTAACCACTGCGTTCACATGTCTCATCGTGATAGTTACCACGACAATTCTTTAAAAAAAAAAAAAGTTTGGAGCCCCAAGTTCCCTCTACCACTAAGTTTCAAATCTTTAAAGTCTAATAATTATTTCAACCATTTTCTATGCCCAAAACCAGGATCATCTTCTCCATCAAAACAACTAAAAAGCTTTGCCATTTTTGGCTACCCTGCCTCTGGAACAGACCCAGGGCATGGTCCCCAGAGCAATAGCACTGACACCCTCTCAGGCCACCTGGGATCTAGTTGATTTCTATGCACACTCAAGTTGGAGGATCACTGACTTGGACCACTGAGCTGGTAAGCCTTTAGAAACAAGCATCAATATCTTACTCACCTCTGTACGCCCCTGTATTTAGTAATTGTTCAATAGGTCAGTTCATTGCTACCGTTGAGAATTTACCCAAGCTTTGGGGCTTGAACCAAAACATGAAACTGCCCCCCTTTTCCTTTTGGGATTCTAGAAACCAACTGCATTCCTTGGCTTGCGGCCCCTAACTCCAGTTTCAATGCTCTCGTGAGTCTCCCACTCATCCTTGTAAGGACATTGTGGTTGCTCTGGGTCCCTTGTGGTAATCCAAAATAGTCTCCCCACTGCCACATCATTAATTGAATTACATCAGCAAAGTACAAAGTAGCATATTCACTGGTTCTGGGGATTAGGACATGGAGGAGAAAAAATGGGGGGTGAGGAGGATGCACAGGGAATCTTATAGCTATGACAATAAATGTTTACTGAATTAGATTCCAATGGAGTAATCTATGGTGACTCACTTCTTCCCAGACTCCTACTTTCTCAGGAACATCATCTCGTCTCCCTTCTAGGTATTCTGTGCTTCCCACAAGTCCATCTACCTTTCTGTCTCCTTTTCTGCTCTCCTGCCTGGACCGCAGCACCTGGAGCTGGCTCCCTCCAGCTGCCATTCACACCTTCCCACCCATCTTTAGACACCGTCACTGTCAGCACTCATTCCCTCCCATTCTTTACCACCTGCCTAGGCGCGCTCAAGAGCCACTGCCTGTATCTCCTTCCTCCCTGTCTTTCCGCTGTCTTCCCCCTGATGCCTGTGCCTGCCGCCAGCCTGGTGGCCCAGCTACACTTTTTCCTTTTCCAAATCTCGCTGGACATTCAGTTATGCAAAAGGACTTTTAAAGTTAACTCCCTGGTTAGACACTCCTTTCTCTATTTACTCCCCACTCAAGCTCACTATTAAAAAAATGAAGAGGAGAAGCCACAAATTAGTATACCATTTCATGTTTACAAGGCACATTTCCAAGGAGATTCTCAAGAACATATGAGCGGACTTCATTACTGCTTCTACATGATGAGCAGGGAATTAGCAGACTAAGAAAATCATTAACCTCTTGAGAGGTTGTGTTGAGAACACAGACTGAAAAATGCTTCCATAAAATGACAGCCAAAGTTCCCTTTCAGGATTCATCCCTTAATTTGCATGAATCGGTCTATCTGAAGAGCTTTGGTCACCACATAGTTCCTGGGGGCAATATAACACAGAAGAAGCTGGGGTTTTCACTAGGAAATTTGGAAAGAATTCCCTTTTCTGGGAGAGGCCAAAGTGTGATGACAGGCTTCAGAAACTAGGAGGCAAAGTAGATACTCAAGAGATACACGGGGAAAGCGAGCCACTATCCCCATACATACAGAAAACAGCAGAAAGGACCTCCCAACATGACTCAAAGAAACAACTGAGCCAAAGTAAGTGAAAGCAATCTCAAGTTTCAATCTTCCATAACACATTAAGATCATGACACTAACCACAAAAAAGAACACTGAGTTATATAAGAAGAGAACGCAGACTAACCATTTTGCCCACGGTGGCCTCTCTTTCCCTTACTCTGAAATCACTAGAGGCAGAAAAAATTACAAAGCTAACGTAGACGTATTCCACCTTACTAACATAATCCTAATTTAGTTTGGGGTAGCAATATACCCAACTGAGACATCTTTCAGCCACGCTTGGAGCTGTGAATTCCCAAGGGACAGCTCTGGACACTGAGGTATGAACAGAAGCCTGCTGATATTTCCTATTTTTCTGACACAGACACCGACCTTTCCTCATTTTTTTTTTCCATTCACACCTGTGTGGACAGCAGGTATAATGTCTGGACCTGCAGCTGCTATATTGTGCACATGACAGAAAAGAGCAAGAAAACTGCAGATCTCAGTACTGATATCTTTGAGCCACTGAATCAATGCCAATAACTTTCTACTTCTCGGTTTCTTGTTGCCTGAGGAAAAAGCAATTGTCTAACCAGTTATTGTGCCCATTCATAGAGTTCTTCCTTGCAGCCAAATGGAATTCTTTACTGACAGAGAAATCTCAAAGAGCAGGTAGAACAGGCTGTGGGCAAGCTTGCACATTAGGTAAAATGACTTAACTGACACCTTTCCAGCTTCACTCCCGAAGTCCATTTCCTTATTTGTGGTGTCTCTCCTCACTGGCCCACTTCTCTGAATGCTTAAGTCTCAAAGACTTTAGGGCAGTTCCAGAAAAGTACCGCTCTGTTAGATTGCTCTGCCTACTTGAGGAGAGCTTTCTATCCTCGCACGATTAAATTAAGCTCGGGCATTTCACAGTGCCTCACAACTGCAGGCAGTTATTTTACTTACATTATCTCACTCCTAAAACAAGTCCATAGAGCACTCATTTTCAAAGTGTAGTCCTTGGTCTGGCAACATCAGAGTCACCTGTAGCAATGAAATTCCTGGGACACACCCAACAGTCACTGAATCCAAAACTCTGAGGAGTGGGTGCAGAGATGTCTCCTGTATCAAGTCCTGCAGGCGATGCAGATGTGGGCTCAAGTTTGAGAAACCTTGCTGTAGAGGATTATGCACATTTTTCAGACAAAGAAATTGAGGCTTTTGTGAGATGTATTGACTTATCAAAGGCCTCACTGTAATGTGTTGGAGACAGGCCTTCCGGCTTTAAGCTCGGGCTGTTTTTACCACAAACAAGCATTTTCCATTCAGACACACGTGTTAACTGCCTCATTCTAGAGGGAGCTGTCCTTTTGAGAAAAAGAGAAAACCTTACAAACTAATTCACTGTGGAGCATTTACATCTGATAACATGTCTGTTTGTCCTTCTCAAGGGAATTTTAAAAGAAATACAACTCAAATCACCATGGAGACACCACCTCACACCCATTAGGATAACTGCTTGCAAAACAAAAGAAAAGAAAAGAACAAGTGGTACAGAGGATGTGGAGAAATTGGAGCCCTTGCGGACTGCTGATGGGAACGTAAAATGGTGCGGGCGCTTACAGAAAACAGTGTGGTATTTCCTTAAAAAAAATTTTTTTTTAATGGAAATACTATATGCAATTGCACTTCTGGATGTATACCCAAAAGAACTGCAAGCAGGGACTTGAACAGATGTGTACCAATCTGTTCATACCAGCATCATTCACAAGAGGCAAAAGGTGAGCGCACTCCACGTGTTCATCGATAGATGAATGGATGAACGAAACGTGGCATATATATACAGTCGTATACTGTTCAGCCTTGAAAAGAAAAAAAATTAGGTTCACTTGTTTGTTTTGAGAGAGAGAGAGCAGATTTGAGGCAGAGAGAGAGAGAGAATCCCAAGCAGGCTCTGCCCTGTCAGTGCAGAACAAGACATGGGGCTTGAACTCACAAACCGTGAGATCACAACCTGAACTGAATTCATGAGTTGGATGCTTAACCGACTGAGCCACCCAGGCAATCCCCCCCCAAAAAAAATTCGACAAATGCTACAACATGAGTGAACCATGAGGACATTATGCTAAGTGAAATAAACCAGTCACAAAAGGGCAAATACAGTCTGATTCCATGTGTACGCAGTACCCAAAATGGTCAAATTCAAAGAGACAGTAAATAGAATGGTGGCTGCCAGGGTCTGGGGCGGCGAGGGAAGTAGGAAGTTATTGTTCAATATGCAGAGTTTCAGTTTTCCAAGATAAAAAGAATTCTTTTTTTTTTTTCAAATGTTTTTTTTTATTTGTTTCTAGGAGAGAGAGAGAGACAGCGTGAGCAGGGGAGGGTCAGAGAAAGAGGGAGTCACAGACTGAAACAGGCTCCAGGCTCTGAGCTGGCAGTCAGCACAGAGCCCGACGCGGGGCTTGAACCCACGAACCGCGAGATCATGACCTAAGCGAAAGTCGGACCCTTAACCGACTAAGCCACCCAGGTGCCCCAAGATAAAAAGAATTCTTATGGGTAAATGGTGATGATGGTAACACACATTCTGAATGTACTGAATACCACTGAGCTGTACACTTAAAAATCATTAAGGTGGAAATTTTTATGTTGTATTTTACCACCATTTTTAAATGTATTTTAAAGCAAAAGAGAGAGAGAGAAATACAACTCAACATACAAAATTCCTATTCACTTCTGATAAGCAAAGTATTAGATATAACACAATCAGGGTAACTTCCTTGGTACCATCTAAAGTGCATCCCAAAAGTGACTCTGAACTCCACACAAAATTTTGGGAAAAGGTTGGAAATTAAACCAAAGGTCAAGTGTTTCTTAAGTCCTCTCAGGTGCAGGATGTCACTGAAGGGTGATCTATTAAAGATTATTGTTACAAATACATTACACTGAGAAACAGATATAATGAATCTTAGCAAGGATGCAACTGTTAGGCTGGCCATATACCATTTTGATTAAAGGTAAAGACAAAACCCTCTCTTCAGCAACAAATGCCTCATTTCCTGTAACAATGTTTCTAAACTTACAAACAAGAGAAGGCAGTTTAAGCAACCAGGAGGTCTCTGCTTCTAATGATTAGTCTGACATGGGGACAAATATTCCCCGAATGCTATTAATTCATTCTTTTGGGAAAACAGAGATGGCCTGGGTCCGATGTTGGTTGCTGAAATTTGTCAGTGTTTTTTGAAAAGAGGCCATACTAATTTGTCCCCCATGTCTTTTCAATTCTAAAATAATTTCATACTTACTGGAAACATGTAAAAGTTACACAGAGAACTTCCATGTTCCCTTTACACAGATTCATAAATGTTTATCCTATTGCCATATTGGCTTTCTCATTCTTCTACCTATATTGCATTGTTCATGTCTTTTCTGAACCATTTGTGAATGCCCTTTTTCCTTAATATTTTAGTATATATCTCTTAGAACAAGAATATTCTTTTACGATGCTACAGTAGTTACCTAATTCAGGAAACAACCCAGATACAATAGTTTTTTGGTTTTTGGTTTTTGTTTTTTTTAAGTAATCTCCACACCCAACATGGGGCTCGAACTCACAACCCCAAGATAAAGAGTCGCATGCTCTACTGACTGAGCCGCCAGGCATTCCAAGATACGATACTTCTATGTTATCTACAGTCCATAATCCAGTTTTTTGTCAATTGAACCAATTATACCTTTTATAACATTCCCTTCTCTGGTACAGGATATAATTAAGGATCACATACTGCATTTTGTATGTCATGTCCTTCTAATCTCTTTACATCTGAAATAGTTCCTCAGTCTTTCAGTAGTGGTCAACCATGACATGAAATGTTCCTCAGTTTGGGTTCTGGCGAAGTTTCCTTGAGATAGGATTGGGTTACAGAGGCTCAGCCAGAACTCTAACAGAAATGTTGTATCCTTAAATTATCATATCCAGAGGCACCCACATCCATCATTGGTGACACTAACTTTTATTACGAGGCCAGGGTGTTGTCCAGATCCTGCACTGTTTATTTACTGCTTTCCTCCCCACCTAATACACAGTCTATGGAGAGACATTTTAAGACCATGCAAATATCCTGCTCCACCTCAGAATCACATCCTAGATCTCGTCTCCATTGATGATTCAAGCCTAAACCAACCTTTGCTATGATGGTTGCAAAATAGTGATTTTTCCAACCACACCACTCCCCTCAAGTTTATCCGTTGGCATTTTACTTAAGGAAGAAGCCTCTTTTGTACCCCGTTTTGATTTATCTATTTACTGGCATCAGTACAGACTCGTGGATTCTTATTTTATTCTACAGATTACAATTAATTATTGGTCTTATTTCTTCTGAAGCTCAAAATTTTCCAGACTTGGCCCATTCAAGCTGGTTCCCATATCCTTCGACAGGCCCTCCTCAGGTTTTATGAGGACTGCTTCATTTTCCGGCATAATAACATGTTTCAAGCTCACCCATATCTACACTGTTCCAGTCCTGGAATCACTCATTTCTAGTTCATTGTCCTTTCTCCCAAATTTGTAACCCATTGAGATGCAATCGCTTTGTTTTGTTTCTGATGACTGACTGTCTTTCATCTTCATATCTTTCATATTATCATTAGAGATCTTTTAAGGGATATAACGTGGTATACAGGAAAGATGTGAGCTTCAGAAAGAGACCCGAGTTTGATCACTGGTTCCATCATTTGCTAGCTGAAAGAACTCAGGCAAGTTATTTAACTTCTTCAAGCATTTGTTTCATCTTTTTTTTTTTTTTTAATTTTAAAGAGAGAGTGCACGCAAGCAGGGGAGAGGAGAGAGGGAGAGAAAGAGGGAGAGAGAATCCTAAGCAGGCTCCATGCCCAGCACAGAGCCCTATATGGGGCTCAATCCCACAACCCTGGGATCATGACCTGAGCCAGAATCAAGAGTCAGCCACTCAACCCACTAAGCCACCTGGGTACACCCATTTCCTCATCTTTGAAACAGGGGGGGAAATGTCCACCTCAAAACGCTATTACAAGGCTTAAGTAAGACATAAGAGCTTTAAGATCCCCAACTTTTAAACTGCCTACTTCAGAGCCTGACACATAATAAATACTCAATAAATTTAGATTGTTTTTTACTCTTTTAATCTCAAAATTGTACAATTTTAATGTGACTCATAACCCCTGCAGTTGCTTTCTATGAAGCCCTGGAGAACTGCAGATAATGTGTCCCGGTATTGCTCTTTAGAATCTGCCCATAATGTCCAACTCCCCCTTTAACCCATCAGGATTCCTTGGCGTAGCACAGATGTGTAATCATCCCACCTTCTCCTGCCTTCCTTTTGTTCCTTACAGTGAGAGGCAACGTAAGGAATGTGCTGAGGAGAAAATGCCCTTGGTGATGGAAAACTGTGGAGACCAAGCATACTATGCAAATAGTCATGGACTAGAAAATAGGACGCCATTTACAACAGTCACAAAAATGAAAATGTATCTAGAAATTAACAAAAAACATGTATGGCCTTTATAGAATAAAACACTAAAGATATTCTATTAAAGGACACAAAGGAAAGTCTGAATAAATGGAGAAATTGCCATTATTCATGTAGAGAATAACATAAGGAAGTAATGACGTCAAGGCTCCCCAAACTAACCTATACTTTCAAGGCAAACCCATTAAATTTCCAATGGGACTTTTAAAAGAATTCCATAAACTCATCCTAAAATTTATATGGGAAAGTAAAGTTCCACAAATAGCTAAGGCCATTTAGAAACAGATAATAAGAAGGGGTAGTCACCACACCAGACTTTGAGACATACTACGAATCCATAAAAACAGCATGGTTCTGAATTAGGAACTGGCAAATGGGCCAGTGGAAAAGAACAGAGTTCTTAGAAGTAGGATGACAGACATTTGGGAACTCCAACTCACATAAAGTTGGTACCATATACAATGGGCAAAGGATGGGTGTTTGTAAATTGCGATGGGAAACTGGATCACTATGATGAGGCAAACTGAGGCTGGACCTTCCAACTTCTGTGAAACTATAAAAAGGTCTGCTTCACATGGATTTCCAGAATATGAAGAAACTAAGAGACACATAAAGAGGATTTTGAAGAAAGTGTGTAATAGTATGTTTTTTACATAAGGGAGGAGAGAGAATTTCTGAACAAGACCCTAAAAATATAAATGCTAAGATGAAAACTTAATGAATCTATCAAGATAAAGAACACCATAGACAACAGAGCTAATAGATGAGAGTTTGGAGGGAAATACTGGTGACATAAAAAACCAGAAAGAACTTAATGCCTATAATATGCAAACAACTCCTGAAAATCAACAAGGAAAAAAGTGGGAAACCTAATTTTAAAATGGGTAAAGTATTGGGGCGCCTGGGTGGCTCAGTCGGTTGAGCTTCCGACTCTTGATTTCGGCTTGGGTCATGATCTCATGGTTCGTGGGATCTAGCCGCATATCAGGAGGCATGGAGCCTGCCTAAGATTCTCTCTCTCTCTCTCTCTCTCTCTCTCTCTCTCTTTCTCTCTCTCTCCTTCTAATCCTCTCCCATGCTTTCTCTTTCTCTTTCTAAAATTAAAAAAAAAATTAATGAGTAAAGTATTGAATACGCAATTCTCAAAATGGAAACCCAAGTAACTAATAAGAATATAAAGAAACGCTTCAGTAAACAAAGACATTAAAATGAAAATGAGACTATTAGACTAGAAAAAATTAAAAGGGAGGTAAGTCCAGAGATGCAGAACGTAGAACAATGGAAACTCTGGTATACTGGTGAGGAAACCGTAAGCTGCACAGTTGTCCTGGAAAACCATATATCCTCTGTGACTCCAAGATCCCACTCAGGTTCTAGATGTCAGAGAAATTCTCTCACAGCTCCATGGGGGATCCGTATGAGGTCATTTTCTGTTCCTAGGACTTGAAGGCAACCCCAATGTAGGGGAACAATAAAATACAGCAGATAAGGTGATGGTTTCTTGGGGGAGAGGGGAAGGGGAAATGAGGGGCCAGTGTTCACCAGTTGGAGAGTTTCAGTTAGGAAGAGGAGAAAGTTCTAGGGTTGTAGGGTGATGGCTGTAGAACAGTGTGGAGTGTGAAGGCTCCTAACGCCAACACTTATAACGGTCAATCTTATGTATATGTTACCAAAAATTTTTAATTATTTTCTAAAGTAGACTAGATGTGCACTTTGAAATACTTTGCAGGAGTTATAAATATTGAGCTGACTGTATATGTAGCCTCATGATGTTACTAACAGGATTGAATGACAAATTAAGAACACAAACATATTCCAATCAACACTGTAATTTACTAGGACATATACATCTTCAAAGACTTATTATCATCACATTAGTTTGGAAACTTATTAGTTCGGAGAGAAAACTAGGAACAGAGGCTGGGGATTAAGGGGAGAAAATAATAAACCAAGAGGGATGTTACATGGACCAGTGATGAATGACAATAAGATATTATGAACCGAGAAGTCTGCACCTTCAGCTAACACGAAATGACATCATACATGTGAAAACACTTTCAAAGAACATAAAGTTTAACAGTTTATAGTTTATTATTTCCTTCACTTGAAGAGGGGTGAAATGAGCCAATATAGATTTGAATCCTAATTTTTTGGATCTTCAGTGAATTCTGAAAAATGGTGATTTATACATTGGCTAAGCATACACATTGGAAGTTCATCTGTATTTTATGAACTTTTAAATATTTCCAGTGATCTCTCATTACCACAAATTTCTTCTTTCCTCTTTTTTATACTGTATTCCATACTGAGCCAGATTAAGGAGTGGGTCAGACAGGAGTTGCCTGGAGTGCTAGAATTTAAGAGGTGCTAAAAATATCACTAGAATTATGACAAGATGGAAAACATTATTTTTTCTAGCACTCCTGTTACAGAGAGCACTTTGCAAGATCAGAAAGAATCTGTTATACATGGTGCGGGGTGGGTTCCTCTCCCAGGGAAATACACAAATAATAAGAGGAGTTATTTAAATGAAGGGCCACAGGGCCACACTGTAGAGTTGTCCACTACTCCAGAAGATACCTTTTACATATGACTGGCAAGACTGTCCATGGTGGCCTGTTTAAACTAGCTCCTTAGGAGGGTTACTCAGCCATTTGGGGGAACAAATGTCCCACTCAATCAGAATGCAAGGCTTTTGTATCATACATTGGGTAAGCACGTTGGGGGCGAGAGTTGAATTGTTTAGGAAAAGGGAGGGCACATTGAGTGCTATCAAGGCACCAAGTTTTTATCACCTGTTCCTGTCACCTGCTCTATTTGGCTTTCCTTCCAGGACAGAATCACAGAAGTTCCTTCTTTTTAGAATGTCAAAGCCTGACCTTCACTCTCCTCGCGCCAGGCCTTCAGGATTTAACCATGCTTTTCATCTGACCGCCCTTCCTTAAATGGCAGGAAGGGGCGGGAGCAGTGGATAGCCGGAGGCTGTCAAGGGATCCTCTGTGCATTCCATTGGCTAATAGAGTGTAGTTAGCAAGGCTGTGCATAAAACAAGCCCAAGAATTTTAACCTGACCTAGGAGAGGGCCTTTTAGAGAAGAGGGACTAGAGTCTTTATTTAACCCCAATTCTTAGGAAAGAAGTATGGAGCATTTTGGGGGGCATGTGGATGGCTCAGTCAGTTGAGCATCTGCCTCTTGATTTCTGCTCAAGTCATGATATTGTATTTGTGGGATTGAACCCCGCAGCAGACACAACCTCTGCGCTGACAGAGCAGAGCCTGCTTGGGATTCTCTCTCTCTCTCTCTCTCTCTCTCTCTCTCTCTCTCACCCTCTCCCATTTGCACACACATGCTCTCTCTCTCTCTCTCTCTCTCGAAATAAATAAACCTTAAAACTTTAAAGGCATTACCAAGAGAACTGTTATTTTAGAAGCATACTTCTGTGGGATGCTTGGCAACCATAACTCTAACTTCCATTCTCAACTTAATCTCACACAATTTTTAAAAATGTTTATTTGTTTTTGAGAGAGAGAGAGTGAGCGAGAAAGGTACAGAAAGAGGAGGACAGGGGACCCGAAGCCAACTCTGCACCAACAGCACAGAGCCCAACTCAGGGCTTGAAACCCACCACCTGTGAGATCGTGACCTGAGCCAAAGCCAGACACTCAATGGACTGAACCATCCAGGCACCCCTAATCTCACACGATTTAATCCAAGATGTGAGGCAGGCATTTTAAAAAGTATTTTCTGACTGCTGAGGAATGAATTAGGACTGTAATTTCATTCATCGATTAGTAGTTCTTTTTTTGTTTGTTTGTTTGCTCAGTTCATATATTAAGTTGTTTAATAGCTTGTGTCATGCATTAAGCAGTTCACAATATTATGCTCATTAACTCTTCAGAAAGACCTGGAAGCCGAAGCACAAAACCAAAAACAATCTCCTCTGGTGACGTGTCTAACATCCCAGAGTTTCATTTGCAATCTGAACAAACCTTCACTGAGTGCCAGGCCCCATAGCAGGTGCTGAATACCCCTTTTGGGTCCCTGTCCTGGTGAATGTGTAGTGGTGTGATTTAGCAGAAACAGCACCCAGCTAGCACTGAAACCTGTGCTTTCTCCAGCCTCCTCTGCCAGTCATCCCTGGGGAAAGCCACTGCCCACCTCAAAATGGGGAAGATGGGCCAGATGGCTTCAAAGGTACTTAACTTCCAGTTTTTGAATGGGAAGTTTTGAACGAAACTTTAATGAATACTTTACCAGCTTTCCTATACATAATGAGTTTAAAAAAAAAAAGACACCTGCATTGGAGCACAAGCTAAGTATTTTACATACATTATTGTCTTATCAATCTACCCAACAGTTCTCTGAAGTAGGCACAGATATGCCCAGTGTTGAGAGCAGAAAACTAAGTAGGCCCCCTATGGTCAAATAGCTAGCAGAGGCTGGGTGGGACACAGGCGGGTCTTCTGGGACAGAACTGGAGACCTCACAGTGTCTCTACCTTTTTTTTAACGTTTTTTTTTTTTTACATTTATTTATTTACTTTGAGAGAGAGAGAGAGAATGCAAGCAAGGGAGGGGCAAAGAGAGAAGGAGAGAGAGAAAGAGAGAGAGAGAGAGGGAGGGAGAATCCCAAGCAGGCTCCACGCTGTCAGCACAGAGCTGACATGGGGCTGGAACTCAGGAACCCTGAGATCATGACCTGAGCCGAAACCAAGAACCAGGCACTTTACCAACTGAGCCACCCGGGCGCCCCTGCCTTTGCTTTCTAAAACTGCCTCTGACGTTTGTCTGTAGTTATCTGCAGCATCTTTTCCAGCCCCTGCCTGTGACCCACCAGCTGTCAAATCTTGGTGTTTTAGTTCTGTGCGCTTCAACCACTTATTTCCATTCTGTGCAATGAAGAGCCTTCCAAAGAGCATCTGTTTGCACCATCCTCCAGCCAACAGCTCGAACCAGCCAGGAGCGCGGCTGTTTCCCAGGATGGGCTGAAGGCGGGATGACGGACAGCCACACCGCGCATGCTCCTGGGGATCTCCCCGCTGAGCCACCGGAGGCGCTCTCAGAATTTACATGCTCCATTTGAAACATAGATGCTGAAGCACCAAAATTATACATCTGCTCCCTTGACTTTTTAACCAGAGAGTGTTAGTTTATTGCTGAGCTTAAGGATAAAAGAAGCAAGAAATGAAAGTTGGTTGTTGTGGGTTTGTTTTTTTTTTTTTTTAAAGCTTCCTCCCCAATAAGTACAATCAGATGTTGGATTCCCAGAGCCTGGTGCTGGGTGGATGTTCACTTCACTTTGCCTCTCCATTTATCAGCTCGTTTTTTGAGGTAACACTTTTCATCACAAAAAAAAACCCGAAGGGCCCTGGACACATATTTACAGTGAAATGCATCAAACAGCCCCAATGTTGTGGTGCCAGAAAAAATAAAATAAAACAAAACAGGAATGATATTGAAACTGATTTATGAGGCTTTATAGGGAAACAACTGTCCTTTCATCTCTGGATATAGTTTACCTCTGGCCCTGGAGAAGTCACTGGAATTCTGGGCGAAGGGCACCTATTCAGAAATAATCTATCCAAGACCTGAGGAGCTCCATCATGAGCCAGAGATCAAACGCCTTTTATGTCCTTTTTTGGGTCCAGGATTAAAACAGCAGACCCACTATATTTTAATGCACAAATAAAGAATCGATTAGGGGGATCTGCTGCCTCAGCAAACACTTTCATCCAAAAGAACAAATTATCTGTGATATAAAATCCAATGAGTGTCTCTGTTGGGCATCTCAGAGATGGAGAGGTGGAATGAGTCTTTGCAAAGGTAATAAGATAAATGAATGAGTTAGCCCTCTGACACGCCTTTCCAAGGGACAAAGAAACTGTCAAAGTGCTCGTGTTCACCCCTGACTCTGAGAAATGTGCGTTCTTTTAGGATGCATGGCACAAATTTCCCTGCACCTTTCCCACACTTTCTCCTGTGGCCAAGAGGATCTTTTGCCCCGGGCCCAAGATTTCGATGTGGTCTCCAGGTGTATCACCCAGCGCCCCCCCAGGTTTCTGCACCTGGAGGTCAGAACAGAAGCATATTAGGTGCATAGGGTTTTGCGGGAAATACAAACTACTTATACTACATGCTTAAGGGTTGGGTTTCCGTTGCTTGCAACCCAAAGCATTCTTTTCTCCCCCCAAGTTTTAATATATATTCATTAGTCAACATACAGTAGAGTATTAGTTTCAGGTATACAATTCAGTGATTCAACAATTCCATACATTACCCAGTGCTCATCACAAGTTCATTCCTTCATCCACATCACCTATGTATTTTTTATAATAGTTTATTGTCAAGTTGATTTTCCATATAACACCCAGTGCTCATCCCACAAGTGCCCTCCTCCATGCCCATCTCCCCTTCCCCTCTCCCCCACCTCAGCCCTCAGCTGATGGGAAAATACCAAGCTTCCATTTTCTTAAAGTCACCTTAACCGAGGTATAATTTACATGCAATTAAATTCACTAATTTTAAGTGTACAATTCAATATATACACTTTTATAACCACTATCACAATCATGATATACAACATTTTCCATCACCTCCAAAATTTTCTTTGTGCCCCTTTTCATTGAATCAACTCTTACCACCTTGACCCCTGGCAACCACAGATCTGTTTTCAGTCACTATAGTTTTGCCCACAGTTTGGGTAAGCATCAAGCAGCATCTAATAACCTGTCATAATACATCCAAAAGACTCATGATTTTTTCAGTTAGGCTGATCATGAGCCCTTGTTAAACTCTGTATATCTTCAATCCTAAAATAGCTAATGGCCAAAAGCATGTGATTTCCAGTGAGGAACATGAGGGCACCACCAATTGAGAATCAGTTAAGTTACTGAAGAATGTATTGATCATCCTGCAAAATAATGCCGACATTCTAGATCCCCATCAATGGTGGAACGCTTAAATAAAGTGTAGTACTTCCAAATAAAAGACAGAGACTAGATATCAAATGTTCTTTAAGATATATTATTTAATGAAAAAGCAAGATGAAGGAGAGTCATTTGCTACCATGTGCATTAAAGAGGAAGAAAAATATCTACATGTATTTTCTGTATATACTTTTAAATTTTCTCTGGAAAAAATACAGTGATTGCAACTGTAAGAATGAACCGGGTGGACAAGGGACATGAGTAGAAAGGCAACTTTTCACTGTATACACTTTCTTATGCTTTGGTGTTTGAACTATGAGAATGTATTACATATCCAAGTTTTTAAATTAAATTTTAAGAAGAATGTTTTGAGGGGCTTCTGGGTGCCTCAGTCAGTTAAGCCTCCAACTTCAGCTCAGGTCATGATCTCATGGCTCATGGGTTTGAGCCCTGTATCAGGCTCTATGCTGACAGCTCAGAGCCTGGAGTCTGCTTTAGATTCTGTGTCTCCCTGTCTTTCTGCCCATCCCATGCTCATGCTCATACTCTCTTTGTCTCTTTCTCTCTCTCTCTCAGAAATAAGCATTAAAATTTTTTTAATATTTAAAAAGATGCTTTGATATACAAGACTGTGTATCAAATCTTGTCCTAGAATTTGCTGATCTGTTTGCATAATCTATTTTCTTATTCCATTCTCTCAATTTCTCTATCACTTTTTGTCTGTACCATTTATGTATGTATTAATCATATTTTATCTCACATCTTCTCTTGTAATTGCCCAGAAGTGGGTTAGGACACTTAAAGTGTTTGGTATTTAATATATTAAATATTTAGATCTTACCTACTAAAGTAGTTTATTGAATCCTACAAACATATCATTTTATTATTTAAAATTGTGTGCTTTGTTTTAGGTCAAAATTGCATCTATATTCTTTAAGGAAAAGTCAGCTCTAAATTTCACTAAGAATACACTAGTGCTTTTTCCTTGTAAAACAAAAGGGTGTATTGCAGTCAAGGTTAAATTTCCACTGCTTCACTCACCTTGGCCCTGAGCGAAATGTGGTAACTATTACCAGGTTAGGATGTGTCCATCTACACCTTTTCCTGTGCTCCTGTGTCCACATATATGTAATCTAGCAAATATATAGCAGTGTGCAGATGTGTTTTTTTCACCTTCATGTCACAGTCTGTGTCCTTGAACTGCATTAATTTTTTTTTTTTTTACTCAGCAGTATCTTTCTGCGCTTATACACATATGTCAAGCTTGATTTTTTTTTAAGTCTGCTCAGTATCTCATGGTTTGGATGAACTATATTTTTCTCCATTTCTTACTTATGGACACGTGGAGTTTTTTCTCGGTTGTTTTGGTTTTAAATAATGCTGCTTATAAACATCCTTCTGCATGCCTCCCTGTGTCTATAGGTATAGCCACCCTCTGTATTTGGTAATATCTGGTCTACTGTTACCAACCTAGTAGATATTCAATATGCATTTGCTGTTTTGGTGATCTGAGCATAGGTACCAAAGAGTAGCCAATAATTGTGTAAAGTGATTATTTGTTTTTTTAAGTTTATTTATTTGTTTTAAGAGAGAATGAGTTGGGGAATGGCAGAAAGAAAGAGAGAGACAATTCCAAGCAGGATCTGCACTGTCAGCACAGAGCCCAATGCAGGGCTCGAACCCAGGAACCATGAGATCATGACCTGAGCCAAAATCAAGAGCCAGGCACTTAACTGACTGAGCCCACCCTGGCACTCCTAAAATGATTATACATTTTAACTTTAGTATGATTCTGCATTTTATGAGGTATTTGTATGCTACAGAATCCTAGTTATAGATAATATTTCTCCTAAGAAAACAAACAGGATTTTGGATCAGGTGGGTTATTAGCCATAACAATATTGAATGTTGAATATAAGCACAACATTAATGGTGAAATAGGTCATGTTTGGTTCACATTATTCCTACTGAATGGTACCATTACTTTGAAAAGTTCCTCATGGCTTTTCATCAGAAAACATTCAATCAGACTCCAAAATGTTCTCCTCACTCTTCTCAATTCCCTAACTTCTCATTTACCCATTTCAAAGTCCAGTCAACAAAGTTTAGTCCTTTAAACATGTTAACTATTCCCAACAGTAATGTGTTAGCAAAGAAGGCCTTTTTACCCAGATCTCAGAAAACTTGTTTCCTTCTCTGAGAACAGAAAATGCTAGAACACCATACACAGGCAGTTTAGGCAAAGACTTGGGTCATGCAGGGGGTGGTGGGCGAAGGGCTCAGGCAGGGGAGAGGGCAGAGAAGTGGACTGGGGAAGGAGAGTGTGAGTGGGGCAGACTTGTCTGGGATGGATAGCCCCAAAGAACCACCAGGTAGCTTGTTTCTCTGGAGAATTTAACTGTGCTCATAGGATTACAAAGCAAGGGTGGAATCAAGGGTTAATAACAGGGACCTCTCTGTATAATTTACCCTAATTGCTTGTTCTAGGAAGCCAAGCAGAGCAGGGCTCTGCTATGTTCAGACCATGGGCATTTCTGCTTAGAACCGTGTAGTACGATCTTGACACCTGTTTGAGGGGACACCATCTCTGGTCTTGGAAAGTGGCAGCAATAGTGCAACACAGGGAAAGACAAGTCACATTCTTGCAGGAAATTATTATTTCCAACCTCACAGCTGCTTGGGAGAACAAGGTCTTAAACAGACACCTAGGTGTCTTGGAAAGAGGTCTCAAGAAACGGGGTTGTGGATAGCCGAGAGAAATGAAAACACAGGCTCACACAAAAACTAGCTCATGAATGTCCATACATAATAGCCAGAAAGTGGAAACAGCCCAAATATCCACCAACTGATGAATAAACTAAATGTATTATGATGAATAAGCAAAATGAAATTTTGCTCTTCCATAACAAGGAGTCAAGTACTGACAGATGCTACAACATGGATGAACCTTGAAAACATCAGGTTATATGAAAGAAGCCAGTCACCAAGGACCACACATTATGTGAGTACATTTTTATGAAATGTCCAGATTACACAAATCTATAGAGACAGAAGTAGATTCATGGTTGACCAGGGCACAGGGGATGAAAAAGTTGGGAATGACATGTAAGGGGTGCAGGGCCTCTCTGGAGTCCAATGAGAATGCTCTAGAACTAATGGTGGGGATGGATGCACAGCTCTGAATATACTAAAAGCCGATGCGGTGCACACTTCAAGTGTGTGAATTGTATGGTATATGAACTGCATCTCAATAAAGCAGTTAAAAAATTAAAGTACAGATCACCCGACTTCAAATCCACCATGTTCTCTGTCACCCCAACTTGATTCTTGGGTCTTGACCCTGCCAGGGCTGCTTTGCAACATTAGAGGTGCAGTGGGACCTAATGCAGAGTGGATTATGAACGGTGACCATGTGGTAATGTGGCCACAGCCGCAGTGGCCGGCCACATCTGTCTGGGGTCTGTCTTTCTGGCAGGTTGAAGGTAGCTCTCCCTGTTCACAGATAGTGTCATGAATATTTCCACCTTTCACTTGTTTTGCTGTGTGTACATTTGTGTGTATACACGTATGTAAATATCATCTTTGTTTTCCTTCCTCTCTTACTCCCTTATCATGTAACATCAGATGGGCTGGTTTTATACTGTAGTGGTTAAGTACTGTTAATTTTACATTATCACAGTATCTCAGTTACAGGATATCAAGAAGAGTAATCAGCACTCAAGGACTTCACCTCCTCTTCTAAGGAAGAGGCTAGACCATTTTTGGTTGTACACAGGATAGATTTATCAGGTTAGACACAATTGAGACCTTGTTATTAACTTCATTTGGAGATTAAGTGGGTGCCAAACTGACAGGGGCAGATTTGCGATGGTTAATTTTGTTTGTCAATGTGGCTAGGCCAAGGGGTGCCCAGATTAAGAGTATTTCTGGGTATGTCTGTCAGGGCGTTTCCTAATGAGATTAGCGCTTGAGTCTGTGGACTTCATCCATTGCCTTCCCAGTGTAGGTGGACATGATCCAGTTCATTAAGGATCTGAGGAGAACAAAAGGTAGAGGAAGGAAAATCCTGCTCCTTTTTTCTGCCTCTCTGCTTGACCTGGGATGTCCCCTCTCACCTTCTCCTGCCTTTGGACTAAGATTTCTTCCATTGGCTCCCCTAGTTCACTGGCCTTCAGACTCAAGAGTAAATTATATCACCAGCTTTCCTGGGTTTCCAGCTTGCAGCCAGCAGACCATGGGACTTCTTGGCGTCCAGAATCACACCAACCAATTCCTCCTAATAAACTTCCACATAAGCAGGTAAAGATATAGGTATATAGATGTGGGTGTATCTGCTTCTGGGTGTTCTTCTTCTCTGGAGAACTCTGACTGGTACAGGCCCGTATGCGTTCCTGTTTGACACGCGGCCTCCTGAAAGCGATCTAGGGAACAGGCTTACGTTAAGAACACAGGTCACGTACATGGGGAGGGAAAGGAGGGGAAATACCATATAAAAGGTGGACTAGCACTGATGCAGTTGCTATGAGCCTTGTCTGTTTCCACATGTGGGCTTTTCAGCATCATGATAAGCTTCTTATAACATCTTCTGATTCATGCCTCAGATGCCCCCTGGGCAATTTAGATCTATTCTACATGAAGTGGATTTTTTTTAAGAGTCTGTTTCCAGAGGACTAATGCTGCACTTGGAGCCCAAGCCGAACAGAGAGGCCAGAGCCGCCACAGCTCTGATGGTTCTGAGGGTCTTCCTGCCACATAACAAGCACGTGGCCCTGCCAGGATTTACACTCAGGCCCATTTCATCTATTCCCACTGTCTTACAGATGGAAAAAGATCTGAGGTCCAGAGAAGGAAAAGGACAAAGAGAGAAAGCACTGGGTCAGAACTGAGATCTCCCACCTCTCCATCCCATATCTTTCTCCATCCCAACACCAAGATGTTGTCATGAAAATGAGCCATTTTTCATTTCTGGGAGATGGCACAAGGCACTGGTTCCATTGACCTGGCATTCTTCTCTACCCACTCACTCCCCAGGTGTATCGTACCTGGCTAGCTGCTTCGCCTCTCCAAACTTGTATCCTTATATATAAAGAAAAGGGAACTATTTTACCTACTTCACGAGTTAAACTTTGTGTGGATGAAGTGAAATAATGCATGCAAAATGCCAGATAAAAACCAAAGAACACAATAAATGTTAGCTGTTTTGACTGTTGTTTTTATTTGACTTACAGCTGGAAATGGATTTTGCACACACACACACACAAAAGCATTAGGGTATGGGTAGGTTCTTCTCCTGAAGTAGGCTCTGAGCTCCTAGAGTACAGGGACCATGTCTTACTCACCTATGAAATTAATTAATTTGGGAGAAATATTTATTATAGTCTAAGAACCTACTATATCCGGGATTCCAGGGAGGGGTGTCATACAAGAGATTGCCATGGTTTATACCATGCGACTCCCCACAGAGACCAGGAACAGATATCTCACCTCTAAGACTTGGCGGAAAGAAGACAACAGAAATTAACTAAATTCATCAGATCCTACTCTCAGGCTTGGATAAAAGGCTTACAGTATGAGGGGACAACAGATGGCAAAGAAAGAATCCAAAAGATGCACATAGAGATAATAGTAAAGAGAAGCCATGATGGGAAGAAAATATTAGAGAAAACAGAGTGGGAACCAGAGGAAAAGCAGCTATAAACAGCAGATCCTTCCTCATCAGAACGGAAGACTCCTCCCCTATCAGGAGTTACTATACTCAGCTGTTCATAACCAACAGCCAATGGCAAGAGCTCATGCACATAAAGAGGTACTGTCTCTCATAAAAGATGATTGAACAGAGTTAAACAATCCAGAGCTAGAATGGTAGATTCTCATGTGAACAGGCATCCTGGCTCCTTTGATTTCTCTGCTACAACCTCCTTTGAACATGGCTGCCAACTCCAAGGTCGTAAGATGCTACTAGAATTTCAAACTCCAGGAATAAATATGGTAAAAGAAAGAAAATCCAAAGGTTTTCCTTCCTGTTGTGGTAGTCCGCTCTGGTCAACATTTCCCGACATCACCCAAGGCTGTGCACCTGCATCTTAATGGCAACACCAAGATGCACATGAGGCTGGGAAATGCCTTTGTAGACGGGCATGTCATCAGTCTGAATAAAATCATGGCTTTTATAAAAAGCCATCAGTCTGAATAAAATCATGTTATTAAAGAAGAGAGTGGATACCAAACAATTAGAAGTTTCTTATACTTTCCATAGGTCGTGCCTTTCCCTGCCAAGAGGGAACAGGGAAGTCAGTGTGCTCCACCAGGCTGAACCACCTTCCAGTGCCCAGACCGTGTTCCACTCTGTGAGACCTGCTTAGGATCAAGATTCTCGCCTTCCTTATTTATCTCTCCATAACTGTTATTTTTAAAAATAAGAAGGCTTCTGGAGTTTTGGGTGTTCTTCTACTTAACAGGACCGAAATAACACACGAGCCCAGCACCTGGCATGTATCTGGAGTGCAGAATATTCTCAGTAAATGTTCACTAAACTGAACTACATTCCATGAACAATCACACAATCACATGTCTCTAGCCTTCATCCACCTGCTCTCTGCCCATCCTGAAGCTTCACATGTATTATCTCAGAAGACACTGCTGGGGGGGGAGGGTTGTGTTAATTTTTCACTGGGATTTTGTCAGTGTTTCATGCATTAAGCGTTTGGGTGTTTTCTGGCTTGTAAATCACAGTGGGTCCTTCACTGTGTTAGTGTGTGCACTGAAGAATGATGGTCCTTTGCTGATTCTAGGGCCATTGTCACCAAGCTTGAGTTTTATAGGAAATTGGGGCAACTGAGGCCAAGCCCACTATTTTCCTACAGGGAACTCCAGAGTCTACAAGTTTCATTTTAAAAGCTCTGATCGAAATAAAAACTAGAGAGGGAGAATAAAACAGAGCTGAGTCACATCCAAACAAACCATGCCTGAAATGACAGGAAATAGCTGTGGATTCTCTCCAAGGAGGGGACAGAGGAAACAGGGAGGTAGAAGGGCTGCCTGCATGCACAAAATATAATGGAGAGAAATTGTGAATGCAATCTAAATTAATCTTGAGATACAGTTTTTGAAAGCTGTGTCTTAGTCCTCTCTTCTCTCAGAGCTCAACATTACCCAGTCCAGTGTGGGGACTTAGTAAATGTTTATTGAATTAAACAAAAACAGTACTTACTCAATTTATCCATACAATACGAAGTAG
The DNA here is from genome assembly GCF_003009895.1 of Hyaena hyaena. NCBI lineage: Eukaryota > Metazoa > Chordata > Mammalia > Carnivora > Hyaenidae > Hyaena > Hyaena hyaena. The sequence continues at coordinate 455,135 of NW_024080683.1, read as the reverse complement.
AACTGAATTTCTACTTCACTATGCTTGAACAGACTCAGACTTGATCTAAATCAATAATCTCAAATCCATTTTTTATTTTTTAACGGGACTGAATATAATTTTCAATCAAAATTGACCAAGTATCAAAGTAGCTAAAACAGAGAAGCCACTTTTGAATTATTATCATAGAGACAATAATATTAATGCAATTAATCCTATCCTAAGAATTCATAAATAAAACTAATTTCATTCAAACACAAACCAATTGCTTATTTATAATGGGTCTTTCCACGTCACAAAACCTCAAAAAGCACTCAATAAATGTTTCTGGAATGAAAAAGAAAAAGACTCAAAAAATATCACATAAGGGGAAAAAATCAACTAAGTTAGGGTATTTATCCAATGTAGACATTTTTGAGAATTTTCATTTCTCAAATTGGTATTATACAGAATAAAGCTACAATTTTCTTATTCACAGTGATGTGTGATTTAAGATAGTGAGTCATTTCTTTGTGCCATCTTTTAAATTAAAAGAACAAATTGATGGTGTGATATTCTGAAGAGTTTGGCTGGGAGAGAAACAAATACTTTCATCTAATCCTGTTTATAGGTGATCTGTCATAAAATCAGGAATTATTGAAGTTGAAAAGTAGTCTCTTCATTCACCTAACACTTAGTTGTCAGACCTCTCAATCTAATGTCTTCTACATTTTGATAATACACCTGTTATATCTTCATTTGCTAACCAGGATCAAAAACAAGAATACCTACAGGTCATAAGACTGAAAATCTTCAAAATTGAAAGTATTTGCTCAAACAGCTACAAATCCACCTGACTTCACTGTTTTCCGTCCACAATTCTCTACCATGAAATATTTTGTTAAATGCCTTGCTAAAATGAGATACACTTGGTCTATGACATTCCCTTGATTCCTCTCTAAAAACCCTGTCAACAAGGAAGTGATATTAGTTGGGCTTAACGGCCTCACAACATCTCAAGTATGTTTTCATGGATGGACGGTATTCCATTAAAACAATGTGATGATGGCTGATAGGAGAAACCCTTTGGATCATGCTACTTAACAATATCAAATGATGTGCTCTTTAGCGAAATGAGACTTCAGCACTTGCCAGAATGTCATATGTAATGCCCTAGGTTCCATCTGGGGAAAACGAAGTAATTTCTCCTGGTTTCTTTTTTGTTCTAAAAAATTCATGTAGCTGTTAGCCTACTTATACATATGAAGCAATCACCCCATTCCCCATCCCCTAGCTTGTTAACTTCAGCAAGGACCTAAACTCTGATTGCAGTCATCAAACTCAAGGGTATGTGGACTGATCTCAATCCAAAACAAAGAATGTAACAAAATGTATGTTAAGTCAAAATGTGGAAGGAGAGTAACATAACTGATTGGCAAGTTTGGGACAGAGAAAGGCGGGTGGGGAGCTCTGCCTATTCCTTCTTCTCTTCTTTTAAAGAGTCAACATGCATCAGGGAAGAGCTAGTTTTTAGGCCTCTCAACCATCCATAATGAAATACTTGGATAGGGAGTTCCCCAGCCAAGGATGCCTGCTAGAAGCATCCCATATCAGGACAGAAATTATTCCATTCCAGCAGCCTTGCTCTACTGTCACTTGCTGGAAGCAGCCCAGGGAAAGTGTGGCCTTGGCCTGAACACCACAGTGGATGGAAAGGTCTGACAGCTGGGGCTGTCAGTCAATTATGCCTCGCCAGTAGGTTCTCTTTCTCATTCTTTACCTCAAATGTTCTCACAACTTCATGAAACCGTGTGTGTGTGTGTGAGTGTGTGTGTGTGTGTGTTACTTTATGAAGTTATTACAGATATCTAAATATTTCTATATAGAAATGCAGGCAGTCAAACAGACATTATATATATATACACGTATATAAATACATATATATATAATGTATAACATTTACATAAAAAATCTTAAAAGTAGATCAAACAAAGTCATATTGTATCCTGGGAAAAAAATTCCCCAAATTTGTCTCCACACAGAGATGTAGATTAAACTCATTATATGGCCATCTGCCATTCTCATACAGAATTTACACAAGGAACAGAAGAGGTAATAAATGTGAATGTGCTCTGTAAATCAGCAGGCACTAAACAGGTTAATTATTATGATGCACATTTACCATCACATCAAATGTGATTTCCAGCTCTCTCTATTCAACATGCCCCAAATGTGTTCAGATATAAATACGATAAAAGCTTGGTACAAACATTAAAATAAATACAAGTGGAACAGAGTTTATGTATTTCAGGGTCCAGCCATCTAAAGCCCTATCAGCTCTACAGATTGGATCCTAGAAGGAAATAAGCCTGAACTCACAGACCTAGAATAAGAACAAAAACAGTTAACTCAAAAATAAATCAGGTGGGCCATAAGAATTCTAATACCAGTTGAAAACCCAGACTGGATACTAAGTAATGTCATTATTCTACAGGGAACTGTGGGTTCTCTTTTCTTCATCCTGACCTTCAGCCACTTCTTTGCTCTTTAGCCTTGCAGACACTTGGCAGAAGGAATTCCAGGAAGTTTCTGAATGTAAGTCCTTCATTCCACAACTGGAGTTAAGCTTTTAAATGCAGATGATGTGATAACACACTCACTTAAACCACATCAAAAAATGCACAGCTGATATCGGAGCCTCTCTGGGCAGAGTGGTGTTGCCTTGGTTAGGTCCACACATTGGGGGTAAGTGGTTAGTGTGGGAAGGATATATACTTAAGAAAAACGGAGTTCCTGAAGATGGGAAGATGGTGAAATCAGAAGAGATATCTGCACACCCATGCTCACAGCGGCACTATTCACAGAAGCCAAAAGATGGAAGCAACTCAAGTGGCCATTGACAGAAGAAAGGGAAGACAAAGTGAGGTCTATACAATGGAATATTAGTCAACCCTAAAAAGGGAAGGAAATTCTGACATATGCTAAATAATATAAATGAATCTTGAAGACACTATGTTAAGTGAAATAAGCCCATGGCAGAAGGACAAAGAGAGAATGGTTCCACTCACTATGAGGCACCTCAAGTAGTCAAACGCATAGAGTGGAAAGATGGTTTCCAGAAGGGGGTGCGGGGAGGGACTTATTGTGTCATGAGCACAGAGTTTCAGTTTTGCAAGATAAAGAGTTCCGGAGATGGATGTTGGTAATGGTTGCACAATAGGGTAAATATCTTTAACATCAATGAACCGTACCCTTAAAATTGGTTAAATTTTCCGTGATGTGCATTTTACCACAGTTTAAAATAAATTCTTTTGAAGTTAATTTACTTATTTTGAGAGAGAACGTAGGTGGGCACTCCCTAGTGAAAGTGAGGGAAGGGACAGAGAGAGAGAGAATCCCAAGCAGGCTCCGTCCTGTTAGCACAGAGTGCAACGTGGGGCTCAATTCCACCAATCATGAGGCCATGACCTAAGCTGAAACCAAGAGTTGGATGCTTAACTGACTGAGCTACCCAGGCGCCCCATAAAAATATGGTTTCTTTTTGACAAAACTAAAAGATCTTCTAGTTTTGAAAAAAGAGAGAGGGAAGCAATCTGTCTCCTTTATAACTATGCCTAGGTTTGTGGGGTTGTTGGCTTTTTTTACTTTTTTTTTTTTTAGAATAGTTTTAAGTTTGTGGCAAAATTGAGAGGAAGATACAGGGATTTTCTATATCCCCCTCATGCTACCCCAACTCATGCAAAGCCTCCCCCATTAACAAATCTCTCACCAGAGTGGTACATTTGTTACAGCTGGTGATCCTTCCCTGATGCTTCATCATCGCCAAAGCCCATTTTACATTATGATTCACTCTTGATGTTGTATATTCTGCAGATGTGGAGGGAAATGTTTTTATTATTATTCTCATATATTAAATTATTTATAACTCCACTGAGTTAGAACTCAAAATCCACAGAAGAGTATATTAAATGTGCACTGAACTATCAGAAATATGGAAAACATTTGGTACTCAAAGTGCGGGCTGAAGACCAGCAGTATCAGCATCTCATGGCAGGGGCGCGGGGGGGCGGGGGAGGGTGTAGAAAAGCAGAATCTCGTGCTCTTCCCCAGACCTACAGAAAACCAGAATCTGCATTTATCAAGATTCCCACGTGATTCACTGTCCGTGAAAGTTTGGGAAGCACTGGTGTAAACCATTCATCACCACAAACTGAGCAAAAAATCATGTGAAGACAAATATGCCGCATTATTGTATGCGGAGTTAAATTGAGGAAAAGGTCCAGGTTTTATTCTTCTTTACATTCTTAAAAATAATTAAAGCCAAGGGGCACCTGGGTGGCTCAGTCGGTTAAGCATCCAACTTCGGCCAGGTAATGATCTCACGATTCGTGGGTTCAAGCGCCACATCAGTCTCTGTGCTGACTGCCAGCTCAGAGCCTGGAACCTATTTCGGATTCTGTGTCTCCCTCTCTCTGACCCTCTTCTGCTAACGCTGTCTCTCTCTCTCTCTCTCTCAGAAATAAATGAAAAATTAAAAAAAAAAATTAAAGCCAAATCCATTTATTGCCTTGAACATAGAAAATGCTTATACTGATCCACAAGTTTGATTTAGTATGTCGAGGACAGTGTTCTTTGAAGAGTCTATGGAATCAAACAGTGGATGTGATCGAAGTAAAATGATTAAAACAAGCACAAATCTCTCAGAGTGACTGATGGCAGGTCTGAAATACCAAGAACTCACCATGACAGCAGAATTAATGCACAATAATAATTCACCAAGGAAAGTGCTCATCCTTATAAATGCCCAAGAGCAATAAAATTCTGGTCACTGGTAATGTGAGAAATAATACCTACAGCCAATTGGGCTAACTTAATGAGATTAAAATGATAGAGGACAGAAAAGATGTCCCAAAATTTTCTCTGAACACAAAAAGGGGGAAATTGCCCAATGTAAGTATTCAAAATATTAAAATAAGAGTAAGAAAGAGAGGAAATCCGTGTTTGGGTTAAGAAGGGCTTCTTCTTGGGGCACCTAGGTGACTCACTCACTAAGCCTCTGACTTCGGCTCAGGTCATGATCTCATGGTTTGTAGGTTTGAGCCCCGTGTCAGGCTCTGTGCTGACGGCTCAGAGCCTGGAGCCTATTTCAGATACTGTGTCTCCTTCTCTTTCTGCTCCTTCCCCATTTGTGCTCTGTCTCTCTGTCCTTCTCAAAAAATAAACAGTTAAAAAAAATTTTTTAAAGGGGGAGGGGCTTCTTCTTGGGATTTTTTTCACACAGGTTTATTGTGATGTGTTTCCCCCGTTACCTCTGCAGCAGTTAGATTAAATGTTAAGTTTACACTTAACACTGAACACAAAAAGTAAATTCCTAATAAGGAGATAAAAGTGAAAACCATATAGATAAAACAAAGATGACTAGGGAGAGGGCGTGAATGAAGTAAGATCCTGTCTCTGATACCAGGGCATTTATGGCTGGAAAACATATTTCCACTTAATGAAAATAATCTTCAACAGTCATTGGGAGCCCTGCCCTCTTTCATTTTCTTTTCCTCTGGCAACCTTCCACTTGCTCTGGCTTTTGCAAGAGTAAAAATAAGTAAATTTGACTCAATAAAACCAAGTATTATTTTACAAGTACAATCTGGAAATCAATCTAAGGTTTGGCTTGTTGTTTTTGAAACTGATTCTAATTTTAAGCAACAATTCAGAGGACCCCTGGAGGTTTACATGAGCTCATCAGTAGCAAAATCATTTTTTAAGTAATTTTCAATGCTTTCCAGAGCAAGACAGAAACTCTTTAAATTGCCAAACTTCTTGGCACATTCCACATGCCCGACCAGTGCTCTTGTTCCCCAAGTGAGAGGAGAATTGGAAGTAACAACTTACTCCATCACAAAACTCATGGTGAGTATTTGGCTCTGGATTTTCTGTACTGAAATGACTGTGGCATCTTAGGACTTCACCTGGGGCCCACAGGTGAGATCTTCAGAGATGAATGTAACACTCTCATAAATGTCCTACTCTCAATTTACCAATCGTATAGAACAACAGTCAACATTTTACTGAGCAAAACTAGAAAGTAATAAGGAACTCAAAACTAGAGGGGAGGGGTGGTTAAGGCTCAAGAAGCTACACTCATGATGTGATGAACACTGCAGGATTTGGCAAACGGTGGGCTGAAGCTATTTGAAGAGTGATTTTTTTTTTTTAAATCACAGAAGAGAGCTATACGGAAAGCCTTTAGCACTAGTAACAAGGTGGGAACATAAAGCTGACACTCGGGGGCCAAGTGGGTTGTGACTGCACCTACCTCTGAATACCTGCTGTCTACTGTTGAAAGCACTGCTATAACCATTGGGGTCCATGTACCCTATGAACCAGCACTATCAACAACAGCCAAATCATGGAAAGAGCCCAAATAAATGTCCATCAACTGAAGAATGGATAGAAGATGTGGTTTATATATACAATGGAATACCACTTGGCAGTGAGAAAGAATGAAATCCTGCCATTTGCAGCAATGTGGATGGAACTGGAGGGTGTTATGCTGAGTGAGATAAGTCAGAGAAGGACAGATACCATATGTTTTCACTCGTATGTGGATCCTGAGAAACTTAACAGAAGATCATGGGGGAAGGGAAGGGGGAAAAAATAGTTACAAACAGAAAGGGAGGTAGGCAAACTGTAAGAGACTCTTAAATACAGAGAACAAACTGAGGGTTGATGGGGGAGAGGGGAAAATGGGTGATGGGCATTGAGGAGGGCACTTGTTGGGATGAGCACTAGATGTTGTCTGTACACAATGAACCATACGAATTTACCTCAAAAACCAAGAGCGTACTTTACGCACTGTATGTTAGCCAATTTGACAATAAATTATGTTAAAAATAAACAAAATAAAAAACAGTAAACACAAGAAAAAAGCAAAAAATGAAATTAAATAATTAAATGCCTGCTGTCACCAGTCCTTAGGAGACAGTGAAATGACACAGGCTGAGAGGGAGTTCAACCATACACTATCATGGTTTGGGCCAACTTCACCTTACAAGTGGACCTGCTCTGTGACCCCCTCCCCCACCCAGCAACCTAGAACTCATAGAAAGTTCAATCTAGAATGGACACTTGAGGCCCCTAGTAAGCATCGCAATCAGGAAAGGAAACTGGGACTCAGAGAGCAAAAAGACATCCATCCCAAGAAGCCAGGTCATGATATAAATGAGCTCTTTAACTCGATTTCCCTGCAAATTAATTCTTTGTCCAATCTGTAGACATGCACATCTGCTCCGTGTTCTCCGTAAAGCTGTATTTGCCTCAGTCTTGAATAGCAAAATTTCCCCATCCTCCAAAATGCAAAACTAAGGCATTATAAGGCACTTCCCGTGACCCCCACTGACCATTAAGAGAGCTTGAAAATAGACCAAGTCCTACAAAAATACAAGAAAACATTTCATGGACACTAGTTTTTCACCCAAAGACAACTAGGTACTTCTGCAAACACTGGGTCTTTTTATTTTTTATTTTTTTTTTAAAGATTTTTATTTATTTCTAGGAGAGAGAGAGAAAGATAGCGTGAGCAGGGGAGGGTCAGAGAGAGAGGAGTCACAGACTGAAACAGGCTCCAGGCTCCGAGCTGGCAGTCAGCACAGAGCCCGACGTGGGGCTCGAACCCACCAACTGCGAGATCATGACCTAAGCGAAAGTCGGACGCTTAACCGACTAAGCCACCCAGGCGCCCCAAACACTGGGTCTTTTTAGAAGACAGTGTCAACTTTATTGCTTTTGGAAATGCTGTGTAAAGCATGGAACTTTACAGTTTGCACATAAGCAATTTCCATCTTTAAATTTAAATATATTTATGTGGTGAGAAAAAGTACATGCATATGAATATATATAATTTTCTTAAATCATCCCCATTTACATTAGAAATTTCTTTATACAAACATCAACCTTCTTTTCTCAAAAAAAAAAAAAAAAAAGCAACTGGTAAGAACCCTCCGAGACGTCAGAAAATGCAGCTTTCCGTGTAAGCGGCCTTTCACTGAGAGACATGAGTGATGGCAGATGAAGGCCTCTTCAGAATAGACTCAACAGAAAATGACAGGGGTTCATTCACAGAGAGTTTTGTTCCAACTTGCTTGGCGACGAAAAGGTCTTCCGCGTATCTATCTATTGTAAATGTGTACTTCTGGTTCTCCTTGACTAAACACTCCCTGGGTTTCTTAGGGGCGTCTTCAAAGGCCCCTTTGACAAATGGCATTTTCAGCTCAGGGCCTGATGTGTCATTAAGAGTTTGCTGGAATAATGAATGGAATGGATTATGTTTAAGTGGCACGGGGTGCCGGGTGCTTTCTTTGCTGATCTTGGTTAAGACGTGCCCTTGAGCCGCCAGGGAGTCCGTGTCAACAATGGGAGAGAAATTCCGTCGGGGTGGGGAAAACGCAGACCTCTCAGGGCAGCCCTGGTGACCCTGAAGGTCACTTCTCGTGGTCTGGACCTCCGCAGCATGAGGCGACACCAGCGAGCCTTCTAGTTTGGCTGGCATCATGTCGTGCTCTGCCAGGAGGCCCTCCTGGACTCGCACTCCCTTCATGTCCCAGCCGGTCCCAGGTTTCAGGGCTTGCACCGAAGTGGTGGTGTTTAGGAGGCACTGCTGATAAAGAAGAGTGTCACTAATGGGGCCACACTTGGGCCAAACCAAAAATCTTGAGGACAAGGGATACTGTCTGTAAGTTGTAGCCACGCTGACGTTGGAAGAGATGAGTTCCATATTCCCGGAACCTGAATACTGCATGGTTAGATCGAGGCAGGTGGGCAAAAAATTGCAGAAGTCCTTGTTTGGCGGCTCCACGGGGGTGGGGCTGTAAGCACTTTTGTAGGAGTTATATTCGGGTCCGTGCACCATACGGTTGGGCAGGAACAAGGCAGCAGCTTGGGAGGCTTCCAGCATCTCCCTCTCTTTATATTCTCTCTCGAGCATAATGTTCTCCAACTCTTTATCAGCAAAGGCTCGCCTTTTCCTCATCCGGTCACTTACCGGGGGAGGCAGGGGTAAGCTCCCTCCCACATAAGTCTCTGCTGGAATTGGGCGGTAGCCTAAAATAAGCAAGCATTGCACAGGAAAGAGATTAAACAACCAGGGAAGAAAAATCTGGAAACCCGTAAGGTAAGAGAAACACTGCAAATCGGCAGAACAAGAACAAGAGCAGTTTACAGGTCTACAACATTCATCTTTTACACAGAAAGTACGGGCTCAGTTGAAAAGAGGTCTCTTTGGGGAGCAGGAGATCCAGGTTGTAACTTTTTCTTATTGTTGTTTTTTGTCATTACAGGTTTTTGTTTACCTTTACAGGCACACTTCACTGGCTGAAAGTTTAATCTACTTCCCAGGTGCCTACACATTAAGAGACAAGTCTGCTCATCTTGCTTCAGTCAATCTTTATTACTATCCGTGTCATCTTTTTCCATAATCAAAAAAGATATCTATACCTAAAGCTGACGGCATTGTTATTTTCTAAGGACGGTTCGTTATGGACATTGTTACAGGTGTAGAATAATCCAAGGAGAACTAGGAAAAAAGAGAAAGTGACAGCAGATTAGCGAGGAGAAAAACAGAAAAGACTAAGAAAACAGGGAAGCACAGAAAATTGAAAAGAGCTGTTAACTAGTCAAACAGATTCTGCAGAGAACAATGTAACCAGGCCCCTCCCCCCGACTTGCAGTACAAACAAACAAACAAAACTAAAGGCAGAAGAGATTCCCTGCTCTATTGAAAATAACCGATCTAAAACATTTTTCCCAGTCACATTGGCCAGTTACCAAAATGGCTGAGCGGGCGATCCTTAGATATAAAGCCATTGCACATTTCATGAAGAAGGACAGAGATTTTAAAAATGAAAGAGCAGCGTGGCATAAACAGAACTCCTAGCAGCATAAAATGCTTTGAGTATTTCACTATCCCCAAGCACTCAGGACTAGTGAATTTGTTTGAAGGAGCCATCGTGACGGTTGTGTTTACAGAGTGACAAGCCCATCGCCCTCATTTGCAAATAAAATCAAATTTGAAAATTAATGTTTCCATTTCTATGGTAAGTTTTTGCCAGGAAGTTATTTATTTGAATTTACTATTCCATTTTGCCCGCCTGCTTCTCAAGTTGCTTTGGCACCTTTTCAATTTATCGTGTGGTCCCTATGGCTATAAATCTGTTTACCCAGATTGCAACCAAATTCATCTTTACCGCACACGAAACCATTCTAAGGTCAGAAGTGCACAGCACAGAGTTAAGACACAAACAAAACTCTACAACCTGCCTACAACCAACTCAATTCAGAAGCCACAAGAGAAGAAACAGAATTCAAATATCTACTTAAAAAAAACCAAAAACAAAAACTGCTTTTCAACCTGAATCTTGGGAAGGAGCAGCGATTAGAACAAATACAAACTTTCCTTTATTTAAATGGTGAAAGTTAATCAATATATTGTTTATCAGATCAATAAATCTCATCCCCAAAGAGAGTCACTTTTTAAAAACAGCAATATTTTAAGAAAAATTAATGTATCCCCCAAGCTTTGGAGAAAGCGAAAACTTGGTAGAGAGACAGAAGGCACGCTGTTCAAATTCAAATTCAACCTCCACTTCTCTGTTTGATTCAAAACTTTTTCCAGATTTCTACAATCTCGACTGCTAGAAATAAGAAATAGTAAACTGAGGGCTGGAAAAAACACAGTGACATAACTGATCCTGATCGGAATACAGTGCAATGAAAAACAGCAGTATTGGACCTTTACTGGCATGGGTACTTCACTTATTCACTTCAACTACAACCAAAGAATTAGTTCTTAATTTATTTCTTTGCCCAGTCCATGATCCGTGTATCTATGCACAGCCCTCACACTAGGGCAAATTTCAAATGCACTCCGTGTTAACCTCTCACTTACTAGGCAGACTACAACTATTATGCAGACAAGATTTACCGGAGACAAAAAACTCAAGAGGTATGTGAGATCCATTTCCCCACACCCAGATTTCCTCCGTAGAGCAAAACTTCCAAATGAAAAGTACCCTCCCCCTCAGACTGCTCCTTCACAGGTTAATAAAAATGCCGTATGTGTGAATATGGGAAGCCCTCAGAACTTGGTTTAAAAGGCTGAAGAAAACCTCTGCGTTGCTTTACCTTCTAAAATGCTTTTGGCCAGCAAACTGGGGGCCCTCACTTGCCTCTGATATACGGCTTTGCGCTCGAAATTATTCTGTTTCCCGGAAAGCCCCTTCTTGTCCTGTAAACACAAGAAACATAATCAACAATGCCCTGAAAGAAATCATGGGACAGAAGAGAGAAGGAAGGGGCATCCACAGCCCTCCCCGGTCTAAACGTATTTCTTTTTCCATCCCATGCAAAAATGATTCTAAACAAATTCACATCAGCACCCCCTTAATCCCAGGACAATGAGCTACTTCAGTTGATGGGCACTGGGGCAGATTTTCTCTGGGGCCACGGTGACGGGGTCACCCCAGAATCATCCCACAGCTAGAAGCTGGGAGGCATCCCACAGTCAAGATCGCAGGAGCCAGGCCCTGAAGGAGAGCTGCTGGGGGACAGCTGTGTCCCGGGTGCCCAGAGGTACAGCCAAAGATGCCCATGGCCTGCCACTGAGCACTGAGGCGAAGCTGGTTTCTCCTGGCAGTAAGGCAGGCTCGATGGAGGGCGAGGGCTTGAGAGAGAGGTAGGAGGGAACCTGTCTCTCACACTCTCCCGGGTCTGGCCAAACGCACTGGGAGCCTGGAATACGTGAAGGGGAAACAAAAGAAAACCAAACACCCTCAGAGGCCGCCTGGGACAGAGGACGAGGGGAGACCCGACTGTGCTCCCTCTGTCACCTCCCGGATCGGGTGGGTCCTTCTACACTGGAGTCCAGCTGGGGACCCTTGAGGGATGCATAAGCCTGCCTGTGCAACGTGCCTCATGCAGAAGGAGGCTCAGCCCAAGGCCAAGGCCACCTCAGGCATCCAGCACCCTTTCCAGGGCCCTAGGGAAGCTTTCCATTCGGGTCACTGCCTCCGGTGAGTATGTGAACCCCTCCCCAGTCCCTCCTAGCCCAAAAGTAAAAGCAAAAATCCTCCCAGGCCCTGAATCTGTAAGGGGGGACCCCCGCAACCTCCCTGGCTCTGAGCTCTCCCAAGTGCAGGAACCCATGGACACGGGAAACCTGGAGGTCAAGACAAGCCTCACCCCTAAAGAAAACCCCAGCTCTCCTTACAGCTGCAGCCCCCCGTGGGAAGCAGCGGGGACCTCTCCACCAGTCCCTTAGCTTAGGTCAGAAGCTTCTGTCTTCAGGACCCAGGGCTGCGGGCACCTAACTTCCCACACCACATTTGGTCTCATCTGTAAAATGGGCAGCACTTTCTGCCTCTCCCTTCGACAGCAGAAGCTGCGCGGTTTGGTTTGGTTTGGTTTTTTCCGAGAACAGCACCGGTAACACAGCGATTGCCGCCACCACTGTCCTCCCCCTCCCCCCCCCAACACCTCCCAAATAAACCTTAACACGTAGAAGAAAAATATGTTGCCCCAAAAAGTCCCAAACCACTCTGAAGCCTTCTCTGCCTGCTTTTAAAATTACAAAATGTTTTCGGCCAACTTCCCCAGCGATGCCCCCGGCTTCCTCCCCGCGGCGACTCCCGCAGGCCACGGGGTCTCCACAGCCCGCGGCGCCTCGCTCGCTCGGGGGTGGGGGGCGGGCCGTCCCTTCCCACGCCCGGCACCCGCGGCGCCCCCTGTCCCCCCCACCCCCCCACCCCACCCCCGGGCCCGGCGGGCTCTCACCTCGGTGGCCTGCTGCCTCCGCAGCGCCACCTGGGCGGCCATGACGCGCTGGCGCTCCACCACCAGCAGGCAGTTGGCGCACTGGCAGTCGCGCCAGCGGCAGAAGCGCTTGTGGCCCTTGAGGCACGACACCACGCCGTGGTTGCGGCAGCGCGCGCACTTGGGCGTGCGGCTGAGCTTGCGCGGCTCCGCGCCGCCGCCCGCGTGCGCGCCGCGCTCCGGGGGCCCGGCCGGCGCCCGCGACGCCTGCGGCGCGGGGGGCGGCCCCGGCGGCGCTCCCCGCGGCGGCCCCGGCCGGCCCGCCACCCCCGGGGACGCGCCCGCCTCCAGGCCGTCGCCGTCGTCCTCCGCGTCGTCGGCGTCCTCGCCGTCGCCGTCGGCCGACGGCGGGCTGGGCCCGGGCGGCGCGCGGCCGGCGTCCTCCAGCTCCAGGCTCTCCACGTCGATCTCCCAGTCCCCGGCCGCCGGCCGCTCGGCCATGGCGCGCTCCGGCTGCGGCTCCGGCTCCGGCCTGCGCTCGGTCTCCTGCGCCCTGGGGGCTGGCGGACACGGAAAGACCCGAAGACGCACCGGCCACCGTCAGGCACGGACCCCCGGCCTGGAGCCCAGAGCTGTCGTAGGGCCTCCGGCCCTCTGAGGAGCCCTGTTCTCTGCGCGTCCCTCACATCCACACCGCGCTGCGTTTCTGGGGTCCTTAGGGCCCCCGGAAGTTCCCCACTCAACAGGGTTTTTAGCTGCGGAGTCTAAGTGCTCTGGGAGCGCCTGACCTTTACCCACAGACCTCTCTGCTGCTTTACACCCGCTTTCGGGACAAGACCCCGGGTAACGCGCTGATCTCACACACACACACACACACACAGTTGTGTGTCCAACTACGCCGGCCCGGGCCACTTGGCAGGCTCCCCCACACCCAACTACGAGGGCCACGATGAGTGTGAAAATATCGATAGGAGAGTTATTTTCCGCTTTGGATCACGAGGGGCCCTTCCAGACCCAGCGGAGGACCATCCTCCGCCTCTCAAATGCCTCACCCTCTTAACACCACTACAGAGACCCCCCCCCTTTTGAGCTGGGAGCGGCCCTCTCATGCCCCCCCCCCCCGGCCCCTAGCAAATAATCAACTCAACACCAAGAAGTGTTCTTCTGTCAGAGCCTAGCAAGGACAGCGCGCACGGCGCTGCAGATGCCCTTGCATCAGGGATGCGTGAGCCTTGCAGGGCTGAGCTGCGCGGTCTCCACACACGCCGGGCATGGTTTGCGCTTCAAGGCAAGACATCCAAGTAAATTAGGACAGATAAGGAAAGGCGACTTGGGCCCCCCCGACACCCCGCAGCGACATCACAGCACTCACCCGAGACTCTGAGGCCCGAGCTAGCAGCCGAGGCAAAAGAGATCCAGCTTTAGGACCTGGCTCCTGGGCTGTTGGCTGCTGCGCTTGCCAACAGAAATCGGGGGCGCCACGCCCTGCCACGGAATCGGGGGCTGACAGCTGGAGGCTCAGAGCCCAGGGGACGGGGGGGGGGCGGGGGGAGGGTACGGGAGGATGGGTGGAGAAGATGAATCAGGTCCTCAGCGGCCTCGCCCCGCACATCCCGGACTCCGCAGAGTTCTAAGCGGTCCTTGGCAGCCCCGAGCGCTTCCCCTCGCAGGGGCTGCTTCTGCTTCCCGCGAGCCCGTCTCCGCGGGGATGCTGGGCGGCCCGGGCCCCGGATCTCGGGCTCTCGGAGCAGCGTAAGCGGCTGCGCGCGGCGCGGCGCCCCTTGCAGCAATAGTCAGCCTCTGCTCGCTTCCCTAGTATTATGGGCTCGGGGCCCCCGAGCACCGCGCCCTCTAATTGGACGGTTGTCAGGCGGTGTGCGCGCTGATTGGCCGAGGCGCGCCGGCCTGGCGCTCCCCGCCTCCTGGCGGCCGGCGCGCCCTCCCCCCTCCCGCGCGCCTCCGGAATCCACCCGCGCGGCGTTCGGCGCAGCCGGGTTGTCCGTCCGTGCGCTGAACCCGAAGTGTGACGGCGTCTGCCGGGGTGAAGTCGCCGTTTATCTTTGGGACCATAGAAAACACACTCCGGCGAATCGCACTGTTCACCGGGGAAGGGGATAGTCCAGGCAGCGGTCGGAAAGACTGGCGTTGGTCTCTGCGTTATCTGCACGTCCAGTGTTTGTGCGACTCATCTTTAAGCCCGAGTTGGGGGTGGAAATGAGGCCTCTCTAACCGGGCACAGCGCTGCGCCCCGCGTTCTCCTGCGAGACTAAGTCAGGGGCTACCTGCACCACCACCGGCCGGGCTGGCGGACCGACGGTCTGCAGGTATGTGTGTGGCTTGCGCCGCTCACCCTTCAAGTGCAAAGTCGTTCCTCCTAACTTTCCTCTCAGCGGCGAGGCCGGCGGGTCCCCAAGTCACCGACTTCACTTACATTTTTCTCCGATGTCAGTTACTGTTACCGTGCAAGGGGGGGTGAAGGGGGGAAACGGAAACACATGCAATTTAGAGATTTAGGTGCCACATAACCGCTCTAAGCATGTGTTTAAACGACGCTGTTTTAAAGATGACTGTTTTTAGTGTGCATGAATGTATTTATAAAGAAAAAAATACTTCCTACTGTCTCTCTCAATAACCCCTTACGCAGATGTTTAATAAAATTGCCAACATGTTTAAAGGAAGAATTAGTCCCCTAATTCAACGCTACATTTTATGTCTTGAAGTGAATTTAAAATCGCTCAGACGGCGTGTCTAGTCACCCCTTTTAAATAACCGATGCCTCTCGGGATCGGTTTGGGGGACACATTGGGAGACTGAGTGCCGCTGCGCCGAGCACACAGTAGGCCTGCGATAAATGTGCGTTAAAGGAAGGAAACTGCTGAACTGATTCTGACGTTTCTTTTCTCCAAGGCCGATGAACCAAGTTCTGGGCGGTGGAAAGGAGGCAATTTAGGAATTACTGTGGAGGTAAGGCGATCGGCAGGCGGGACCCGCAGTGTTCCCAAGCCTTCAACGGAGTTGGAAGGCTCTTTTCTGGTAACCAGACACTGGGGTTTCCCTGTGTGCGGATGCTTCTCCCCAGAGCCTCTTGCAGCGTCTGGTAAAGGAAGCAGAGAAACAGTTCTGCTATTTCAGGAGACTGCTCAGTGGCTCTGGGCGTCTCAGAGAGTGACTTGGGAGCCCTGCGTGCTCAGAAATGGGCAAAGAGTCACGCAGACCCTCCGTGCCTCTTTCTTGGCACCACCTCATAACACCCGTCTTATCACCTTTTGCGTAGTTCTTTATACTCGCCGAAGTGCATTTGTTCATCTCCCTGAGAGCATTTGAAATTGTGACCACAGCACAAATGCGTTATTTCCTCCCGTTTTTCCAGTGATTAAACTCTGAGGTTCACAGGAGCCCTGGGTCACGCAGTGGTCTCCGAGAGAGAAATGAGCTGGTGGGACTCTAAAGTCTCAGAAACTTCGCGAATCCCTTCGCTCCCTACCAGAAAAATTCACAATACGACCGTGTTTTTTATTTTATATCCCCCTCCCCTCTCCCTGTCTGATTTTAATACCTGGAGTTTGAGCAGCCTTCCTCTAACAGGACACAGCATGTTTTTATCAACTATCGTAGCTTTTTTTTTTTTCTGCGTCTACTCCTGCTAGCTACATTTCTGCTTTTGCAAACACGCATTTCAGTGCCTCTCCCCTGCGACGTGAAAGTGAACTGCAAACCTTTCCCAGAGCTGGCCTTGCGTGCACACGATTGGCATCCTGGGCTTTTATTTTGTTTATTGCTTGCCGGGGGGGGGGGGGGGGCACATTAGCCCTTCACTAGGTATTTTGATTATCAAGAAGCAAAATCAAGGAAGTCGATTTGCTAATTGTTGGGGGGGGTGTAACAGATTGAGGGGAAGGGATACCAGGAACACACAGGAGGGAAAGGGGCGTTGAGTGGCAGTTTCCTAAACAGAAAATAACCCAAACAGTCCTTGAACTAGCCGGAGTTGTAAAAGCTGCTATACAAGGAGGAAACAAGAGGGATTTGTGTACAGTAAACTATGCAATCGAAACTAGTTTGGGAGATGGGGGCTGGGGTTGGGGGAGGTAGGGGGACCCAAGGACAGTGGCACTAGTTCCTGAACTCCAAGCAAATCCTGAGAGCATGGGTGGGCTGGACTGGCCTTCCCCACTCCCCACCCCCCTCACCCCCACCCAACCCTGCAGTGTCCAACCCAACGTGGGGAGGCAGCACTCTCCAGCTTGCTGGAGGGATTGGGCCCTCGGGTTTCAGGTGGGTGGGCACTCTCCCACCCCTAGAAGAAACCGACGGGATAGGCCCCCCCTGCTTCCTCTACACCTCCCTGCCCTTCTCCAGGAGTCCCCCTCCACCCTCACCCCCACCTGTCCCACCACCAACTCTGCCCCCCATCTACCACTCAGAGGTAAGTAGCTGAATGGTGATCCAGTTGAATTCCACTCCATTCCCTGGCCCTGAAGGCCCCCGCAGAGAATCAGAATCCCTACAAATTGCTAAAAAGTGAGGTATGGGTGGGAGGGAGGGGGAGAGTGGGGAAAGGGATTTTTTTTTTTTATCCTGAGACGAGCTTCAGGAAGTCTGAGGAATTCCTATGTTACACACGAAATTATCTCCATTTTTTCTGGGAAAAATAAAAAGGAATCTAAGGGTGCACAAACTGGTTAGTAAATTAAACGTGCGGAAGCACAAGGAATCCAAGAGCCTGGGCTCTAAGGGGCTTGTTCCTCTGTGTGATCTTGGTCTATTTTTCTGTGCCTCAGGTGTCTTATCTGCAAAATGGGAAGAGTGGCCTTCCTGGGCATAGTCCTTCTGAACTTGACTTTGTGGGAAGCAGCCTCATGAACTTCCAGAGGCTGGTCGTTCGCAGCTCAGGCAGGGTCAGGCCTCCCAAGCTTGACTGAAAGGAGAGGGCGCGGGGAATCCAGCTCCTTTCTCCACGTTGCTCTCCACAAAGGGGTCGGCTGTGGCTTGTGGACCCGTTAGGTGAGGAAGACAGAAGTCCTTTGTCAAGTTCAATTACCAAGTTCAATTCGGAGTCCTTCTTGTAAACGACAATGCAGCGGGGCCGCCCCATCGACAACGTGCCTCCGGCTTGGGGGGAGGGGGGAGGCCTGCGGGTCTTCTCTCTTTGGCTGCGCAGCGCCTCTCCTCTGCTTCCCTCTCCCGTTCCCCCAAATCTCTCTCACCCACACCCCTCCCGGTCCCCGTACAGCTCGGATCTACCGGTGTGAAGATCTTTAGCAAGTCCAGCAAGGGAACTTGAAAAGCAAAGGGGGGGGGGGGATGTTTTTTAATCCTTTTCTTGATAAGGGTGGCTTTCTTTTTTTTCTTTAAATACCCTTCCAAAAAGAAAAAGAAGAAAGGAAGAAAAAGAGGCTCGGGCTGGCCGGTGCTTCCCTCGAGGCGCACCCGCAGCGAATGCCTGCCGCCCGCGGGCCGAGCCGGCCCGGCAGCGGCTCCAGGGCGTTAGGCTTCCCGGCCCGGCCCCCTCTCGCCCGGGGCCTTGAGCACCCCGGGCCGCTGGAGTGTGGCGGGCCGTGCACCGTGTTTTGGGAGGCAAGCGCCCCGAGGTCCCAAGTTGGAAGACAGGGCTTGAAATACCTGGTCCGGGGGCGGGGCGGGGGGAAGGGGCGCCTGGGTGGCTCATTCAGTTAAGAAATATCTGGTTTGCCGCTGCCGGGCCAGGTGGTAGTAATGGGTGGTGGCGAGGAAGATCCTCCACCTCCCTCTGCGCCTCACTCTCCCCAGCTGCGAAGTGGGGCGAACCTCAAAGCTCAAGGCACTGTAGATCCATCCCCTGGCTGGGTGACCCGACCATACGGAACCTGGAAGTGCCTGGAAGTTGTTGTATTAGTTTGTGGTTATTTTTTAACTCTGCGAACTAGCCTGCAGAAAGCCAGAAGCCAGGGAAAATTCGAAGCCCCATCTCCTCCCTCCCCATCACGCTTGACTTTGCAGCTTCCCAGGCCTGGAGAGGGGGGCCGGCCCCCGTAGGAACCTGCCACCCACCCCCCAACACCAGCCTGAGTCACCAGCTAGATCAACCTGCCTCCAGCGCCTGGGGTGGTGAGTGACTTTTGGAAATTCCTGGGTCTCACAGAAGTGCTTTGCTGCCGCGGGTGTACGGCTCTGGTTTCTCTAGAGATAACTCGAATCCACCTCCTCTCGCGGGAAGCTGCTTCTAACATTGTATCCTCTCACAACTTTGACCGGCTGTGGACGCGGCTAAATAAATAATCCCAGATGGGATTGCAGAGATATGATTTCCCAATTTGCTTTGCGTAATCAAATATACGACCTGTCACAAGCAATGGGGCGGGGATGGGGGGGGCAGCTTTCGGAAGATAACTGTCCTCCCTTCCCTTGCTCTACGCGTCCAAAAAAAAAAAAAAAAAAAGCTGAACAAAAGGACAATGCGATCTAGGTTCTCATCTCTCCTCCCTGTGAAGCAAGGTTTAAATCACAGGCATTTGAAACCCCAAGGGAATGTGATTAGCCCAGGCCCCTGGTTTTACAAACGGAAAGGAAAGCTGAGGCTCAGAGAAGCTCATGGGATTTGTTAGGGAGTCACACAGCTACACAGAGGCTGCACGGGACCCAAGGGGCCACAGTAACTCGTTCGTTTGATGCATTCATACAATTTTTTAAAAAGTGCCCTTTGCAGCGGGATATGGAGTCGGATGCCCTCGCGGTGAAGCAATCTTGCTGCCCGGATCTGCCAGCCTGCTTGCCCCAAGCAATGTTCATCTTCTATGCTGGGAATGTGGCTCAATTCACTGCAGGGTCATGTCACAGCTAGGACATGAAGCAACCGCAGACCTCCTTGACTTCTCAGTACCCATTCCAAATGGTCGTCAGGGGAGGTATAGACTCAAGAGTGATAGTGGAGTCTGGGTTCCACCCCGAGGGCAGTGTCCTTGCTGTGGCTGCCTTCCATCAGAGGACATGCAGCCTGTTACCACATCAGGAGGCCCTGTGTCTATGCGCCTGCGCACCGGGCCTCCAGCTCCTCCTATACAGGCCCTAGGGGGCCTCATGACTAACTGAAACTGGAAACCCTTAACCCTGAGAGTTTTCCACCCCCTACACCTATCCCATAGTGGGGTTTAACATTTGGAGGGGGCAGATTTTATCCACGCTCAAATCACTCTCAGTATTTTCCCCACAGTCCAGCTATACCAAGTTGAGAGAAATCAAGAGAGAGAGGAGTAAGCAAAGCCGAGGGGGCCAGGCACTATGGCGAAAATTTAATTTCATCCATGTGTAGCAGGCGTCGGGCAAATCGTTTCACCTCGATCGGCTGCAGATGCCTTGACTATAAAGTGAAGGAGTAAAACTCAGTGATTTCCAAGTTCTCTCTCAAACCTTAAAGGCGATAACAAAATTTAACTTCTGTTGTTGGACTCGTGGCTCATGGTGAGAAGATCAAGGGCATTAAAAAAAAAGTCCAAGTAGGACAAGAGGAGGGGGGAAATAATTGGAAACAAACTTTAGGGGTGCCTGGTGGCTCAGCGGGTTCAGCTGGTGAAGCATGACACCACGTGTCTGTTATGGACTGGGGGGTGGGGAGGGGAGGGGTAAGAAGAGAGGCTCAAACCATACTTGGCTCTGTCTTTGTTTTCATGAGGATAGCAAGCAACTGTCCATATATCCAAGTTACTGCAGGTGTGATTCCCGTGCCTTGAGGCCAGTTTGGCAAAAACACAGACACCTCTACAAAGTACTTGACCTGCCTGAGAGTTCTGGAATTCTTTCCACCTATGAAATACGGGGGGAGGCGGGGGTAGTAAGGCTCTCTAGGGATTCCCTTGTCCTGTCCTTGGTTTTGCTAACTAAAGTAACCCTTGAACTTGAGCCACTTTCCTTCCCCTCAGTGCTTTAGGCTCCCATCTGTCATTCTGCAAAATGAAAGACCTGAGGTTGAAACAAATCGCCTCTACAACTATGTCCCATATATTGTTTTATACCTCTAGGTGGGGTGAGAAAATGGAAATGGCCTGTGTGAAGGTTTCTCCAGAGAGGTGTGTGGGGAAGAGGGGGAGCGACAGGTAGAGACAAAGGCTCTGCTTGAGGGCGCGCCGTTATAACAAAGGGCTCCATACACTTTAAGAGCCAGGAGGAAACCCTCTTCCGAAACGCTGACCTTACAGAGCCCGCGGGTGTTCCAAAGCGGGCAGATGAGCACTTCGAAGCGGGCAAGCAAGGGAGAAATGTCACCTGCTTCCTACTGATTTAACGCGCCGGGAGCACAGATGCATGACACTCCCGTCCCCTCCTCGCGGCCACCAGCCCCCCTCCTTGGCCCTTCCCTCCTGCCCCTTCTTTCGCAGAAAAATTTATTGGCGAGGTGAGGCGGGGCTCACAAAAGTGCAACCCTGGGCGCTTCGGCCTCCACAAGAATGCTTTGATCCCCTCTCAGCGTCTACGGGTCCCCAGGAGATGGCAGCGCCAAACGTCAGCGACCCCTGTGGCGGGCGGGGGCGCGGCTCCGGGACGCAGCTCCGGAGAAGCCGCGGCGGGTTCGCCCTCGCTGCGGCAGGACCGCGCGGGGGCGCTGTGGAGCGGGCGTGCACACCCGGGCCGCGGAGGAACCGGGCCTTGCAACCCAGCACCAGCCCGCTTTTCCGGAGGCGCTGCGGTCCGGGCGAACAGCGACTGGTGTGGAAGTTCGGAGTCCCTGGCAGAGGAAGGGACGGCGGCGGGGGCCTCGTGCTGGCCTCCCCCGGGGCTCTGATTCCTCGCCTTCCAGCCGTTAAGCGCCTCCTCGGAAGAACAGATTCTTGGGGGGATTTTGCCAGGAAGGAAAGGCGCAGAAAGGATCGCAGTGATGGAGGGTTCTGTGCCGGACAAAGCCTTCCCGCAGGGCGGCGTGGACTCGTGACAGCTCTTCACTGCGCCGGTCACCCAGCCAGCTCTGTCCGGGGCACAGGGTGGGGACCACAGAACCCAGGTCTGCATGGGAAGCCGCCCTTGCAAAATCGGAAGCCTCCACGTTTTTCTTCCGGGGGGGGGGGGGGGATGCCAGTCTTGAACTCCACAAACACTAATTTGGCAAACTCTCTTCTCATAACTGCCCAGCCCCTTCCAGATCCCCATGCTCAGCCCTTCTCCCCTCCCATACGCTACTGCTGACACTTTGCAAGTCTCTCCGGGCAGAAACCACCGTGAGGGGCAAAGCGCGTTTCCAATGGGGAACAGATTTGCAGAATTTCACTGTGTACCCAGTGAGGAACAATGAGGGTTGGTAGTAGCAAATGATCCAAGGCGTCCATGTAATGCATGGACCCTTACAGGAAGCTGTGTAGACCAATCCCAGGTGCTCTGAGCATAAAAGACCCCAAATCATCTCCAGACCCAAGAAGTCTTGGACACAAGTCACTTAACCTCTCTAAGTCTCAGCTGCTCATTTATAAAATGGGGATAATAAATATTTTTCCGGCGCATCTGGGTGGCTCAGTCGGTTGGGCAACTGCCTTCGGCTCAGGTCATGATTTCACAGCTTGTGAGTTTGAACCCCGCATCGGGCTCAGTGCTGACAGCTCAGAGCCTGGAGCCTGCTTGGGATTCTCCCTCTCTCTCTCTACACCTCTCCCACTCACACTTTGTCTCTCTCCCTCTCAAAAATAAACATTAAAAAAATTAAATATTTTTCCTTGCCTCTCCCAGTGGTGTCCTAAGTTCAGAAAAAAAATTTAAATTCTTTGAAAACCATAAAGCATTTTGAGCATAGGAGGCACTGAGGTCCCCCTTGTCTTCCTTTGCTCACTTTCAAATCAGGAGCATCACGTCCTGGGTAGCAAGTTGAGACGATCAAATAAGATGCAGTCGGTGACAGGCCACAGAGGGAAAGGGGAGGTGCTCTTTTAGTAACGATTGTTCAGGCAATGCCCTTCTCTCACATGAAACTGCCATTGTGTTCCTTCATCCACCAAACACAAAAATCCAGTGCCTTACCTCCCATACGGCCAACAGAGAACCAAGCTCTGGAATGTTTACATAGATTTCTTTATCCCTACAGAAGCATGGAAAAGGAAATATTTGTCCCATTTTCAAAAGTAGGAGGGATGTAGGAAGGTAACAAAATCTTGCTAAATAAACAGGTCAACCCAAATACTTTTCATTTCTCTTCCAAAGAAACTCTGTGCCATCGTGTGGGAAAGAACAGAGTCGCCTGCCTCTTTTATCTCAATCTGCTAAGGCTGGTTTCCAGCTGAAACTAGAAGCTGAGCTGTTTCTTTCCCCTTCTCTTAAACTTTAAATTATGAAAATTTTAAATAATATACAAAAGTAGGCCAAATAGTAAAATATCCATTACTATAATCCAATTGTATAATATCCATGCTATCCATATATCCACTTGGATATATAATATCTGTATATCCATTAGCCAGAATTAGCAGCTGTCATGGGCCATTTTTTCTGCCCCTCCCTGTTCAGAAGATGCTTGAGAAAGTCCACGGCATTTCTGTCCATTAAAGCTGCATTTCTGTCCATTGGCTGAATTGGTGTACCACTTGGATGGCATTTCCTGGGCCTCAGATCTGATACTTTCTAGAATTCACAACCTTGTGGCAAGTCATTCTAGCAAAATACTGTTTTGGCACCTGGCTTGATGCCAGTGGACTGGGTACAGAGACACGGGTGGCAGAAGTGAATCAGGGCTCTAGATTCTCCAGGCTTTTCTTGCAGCCTGCTTTTCTCACCAACGTGGAGAACTTCTAAAACAAACAGTAATTCATTACTCCCTCCAAGGTTTAGTTTTGTTACTCTGTAAGGGCCTGCAGGTAGCCTTGAATTTGGAACTAGGCACCTGTTGGGCTCCTCCCCGCTCGGGGAATTTAATTGTGCCCACTAATAAAAACACTCCGGAGCCCAGCCTAACCCATCTTTGCCTGAACTGAGTTCACATAAACACAACTCCCAGGGTCTCAAAGAATAGGGGTTCGGTTTTCTTTTCTACAGCATTTTTCATCCCAACTTGCACAGTGCGTGCAGACATCTGTACACTTAACTTTCATCTACTAAAGAGTTACAAAGTCAGTAGACTTCACTTATCTCTTCCAAAAGAACCAGATCTGGCCCGAGTACCCAGCCCAATATATGAAAGCACATAATCAAGTTCCAGTCATGGCAGTCTCTATACTATTCCCAGATGCACCACGTCATTTGGCAAATCTATAATGTAATAAATATTGATGGTTCCTTCACATGTGGTGTTAAGAGTTGCTCAGCCAAGTATTTCTTTTCTGCACTCTTTAAAAAATATGTCACTAGGGTTGGTGTCCTGAAATTTGTTTGTACTCTGGAAGCTTTATTTAAATGTCAACCAGATGCAGAGTTTCATTGTAATGTTTTCCTCTTTTTTTTTTTTTATTTGTCTCTGTGGATTTTTGGTGTCTTGAAACACTTTTTTTTTTAATCTTCCTAATATGCCTGTTCCTGACTAAAGATAAAACACTTTTCAAATCAATGAACTTCCTCGCATAACATGTTTTAATTTTCCTTTCTGCCTACAGGATCACAGCTCCTGAATTCCAAACTTGTTTCAAGTCCAGACACAAGCAGAGTAACTGCTTAATTGAGTGGAGCATAAAGTTACCGTAATGGTGACTTTTGCGCCACAGAAGGGACCTGTCAATTACAACCTTTTTGCCCTGCACATTCGCTAACACACATGCCTTCATTCAAAGCCCTGTTTTAACTCCTTTCCAAAAATATTATCCTTCTGGGGAGAAATTTTTCACGCATAAAATCAGTTCAACCAATGAGTTTTTTTTAAAGGCAAGCTTGAGAATGCCAATTCTTAGTTATTTGAGGCAGGTAACGTATACACTGGTTTTTAAACCTAAATTTGAGCGTGTTGATGATTCAAAATTGAAAAAGGAGAATTATTCATGCATTTAGCCTGTGCTGAGAAAGATTCTTGAGTCCTTTGGAGCTTACCAAATACTTCTTCGTAAGAGCAAAAAGTGGTTTAAAAACCATTTTAGAATACAGATTCTGCAACACAAAAGATGATTTCCATTTTTCCTACATCCCAGAATTGTAACCATTCCTTGCTGTGAGGGTAAATGTATTTGGTAGGCTCAGATGATTATAATTCTGTTCTTTCCGCTACAGGAAACGTTATTTTTGTTTTAAATAATTCCTCTGTTAAGAAAAGAGGCAAAGGGAAATATAAGAAACTCTGATCATCCTATGCAGTACCCAGAAAATAAGTATAGGAAACTTGAGAGTATTCGCTTAAAAATCCACATTGTATATAAGTGATATTTTCTGGGAAGGTATTAATTCTTAAATGTGAAATTTTATCTGGAGATTTTAAGGAATTTATATCATAATGACATTAACCTCACATTTGGTTTGCCCCTATGTTTGAAAAGCACTGAAGTTTTATTAACCAAATTTCTGATACTTGATATAAATTAGAAACAGAATTTACAAGCTTGCTAAAAGTACAACTCGCTTTAAATTCTGTTGTAAAATTAATCTAGTCTAAACAGTGTAAAACTGATTAAACTGATATGAAAAATATAAAGTCTGCAGTGCATGACTTGGGGAAGGAGACTTTTCTCAGAGGTGCTGACCAATTCATGTCTATTTCTTATTGTTGGCAAAATTTTACATGAAAATGGACAAAACAGGCTACTTTCAAATTATTCAGTAGTTGCAACACTCTCACCAAGGAGGTTGGGAATGCAATTTCTCACGTGCACTGAGAGTGACAGCGATACCACTGACTTTATGCTACTGTGTTATGTGATAGCCATCTTCAGGGACCTTGGTACCAGTCGTTCCTTCGTTTTGAGTCTCATCCAACCAAGAAGTAACTAATCTCAGTCCAAGTCAACCCGACTAGGCTTTGGTGGAGTCATGGTGAAATTCTGGGCAGCTGCTTACAGAAGAGCCAGAATGGAGGGAAATGCTGCCCATAATACTCTGTGCAGTCATTCGCTGCCTGTGTGAAAGCAGATCTTAGTCGGCCTTAAAAGGCATTTCTATGACTCCATTTTTTTCCACTCTCCTGATGCTATCACCCAATCTACTTAATACTGGAAAACACTAAAAGAGTTTCCTCCCTTTGTACGCAAGGACTTCTTGTTTATTCATCTGCCAGGAAAATTATAAGAATTTTCTGTCCACATTTGATAGCTCTCCATGATTCCAAGTCATGGCGAGATCTTTCTAATGTGGTTGAGGAATAAAATTCTATCTGTCGCATGAGCTGTTAATAAGAGAACATCCAGAGAATGGCTGAGGTAACGAGCTAAGTTACTCAGAGACTCAAACTGCCTCTCTCACGTGGGTTCAGGGCATGGGGGGCAGACCTTGTCCCCAAACAGACCTGCAGAGACAACTGTTATAGGCATAAGCAATGGTCTGTAAACTTGATAGGGCCTCAGCCATCAGCACATTATTTTAACGCCATCACCGGGCCTCGCGTGTGGAGCAGTGCCTCAGCTAAACACACTTGTGAAAGCTGCAGGAAGACAGCTCAAACTACAGGAGGGAGCTGCTCCATCCACATCTGGGACGAGGGATGGGCAGGGCATGTGAGCTCATCTTGCTAAACATGCAGCCGGATGGAATTAATGTCTACAAGACATTATAAAACATTAAGATCAATGTTCACAATGTTTATTTCTTGTAAAGTTTATAAAGGACCCGGGACCCAAGCCTCTATCACTCTGAAAACCAATTTTTAAATGGGGGTTGGGAGGCTCCTGGGGGGCTCAATCAGTTAAGCATCCGATTCTTGGTTTTGGCTCAGGTCATGGTATCAGGGTAGTGGGATCAAGCCCCGTGTCGGGCTCTGTGCTGTGTGGAGGCTGCTTGAGAGTCTCTCTCTCTCTCTCTCTCTCTCTCTCTCTCTCTCATTCTCTTTCCTCTGCCTTTCTGCCCTGACTCGGTCATGCTCTCTAAATAAAAATAGGATCGAAAAAGGTTTTAAAAGACTTGGTTTCACCCTTCTTATCTAGTTAAAGGGGCCAAGAGCCATGAAATGACCAAAAAGCTAAATGTTAAAATAAGGAAGATAAAAAGTGACATTAGGGGCTCCTGGGTGGCTCAGTCAGTTGAGTGTCCGACTTCAGCTCAGGTCATGATCTCATGGTTTGTGAGTTTGAGCCCCGTGTGGGGGTCTGTGCTGACAGCTCAGAGCCTGGAGCCTGCTTCAGATTCTGTGTCTCCTTCCCTCTGCTCCTTCCCCACTTGTTAATAAATAAATAAATAATAAATTTTAAAAAAAAGTGACACGAGAGCCTAGATCATGGCCAAGCTCTCTAAGCAGCCTCTGTGTGATCAAGAGTTTATTTTCTTTTTTTCATGTTTATTTATTTATAAGACGTGGGGACAGAGATCCAACACAGGCTCTGCACTGACAGCAGCGAGCCCCATGTGGGGCCTGAACTCACAAACCTTGAGATGGTGACCTGACCTGATGTCGGACACTCAACCGACTGAGCCGCCCAGGTGGCCCAAGAGTTTATTTTCAACACCAGCCTTTTTCTGTGGTGTGTGGCTCCATCTCCCAGGCCCTCAGCCCAGCCTCCCTCCCACACCCATCAGCAGGTGTGGCATCTGACGACACGCCGTGGTCCACTCCCCAAAGCCATCATTGCATCTTCAGTGCCCCAGTACACTGCCCCCAGCCGTGACTCCTGTCCTGCTGGCAAAGCCATCCACGACCCCCATCACCACTCTTACCTCTAAGAATCCATGCACGCTGGGCTCCCCAATGCCCTCTCACACACCTGCAGGTCTTTACAGACACCCTTCCCGATGCCCTTCCATTGATGCCAACACCTCAGTCCTCTGCCAGCCTAACTACCATCTCTGTTTTCTCAGATCTGTGTTGTAGGGAAAGCCTTCTCTGCCCACCCTCACCAAGAAATTCTCTTCTGCCTTGACCTCTGATTTATCTCATTGTCTGTGCTCTTTAGAATCTGCCACCTTGCATTTTTAGTGATGTTTATATTATTTTATTTAGTCCTTATCATTTTGGCCTTAGTCATTTTTTTCCAAAGCGAGGCTGTATATTTCTTAGGAGGGACCATATCTTAAAACTCTTTGCATTCCCAACAGCCCCTAAGAACAATACCTTAAAAAAAAATACATGGTCAGTGTATATTTGTCGATTAAATGATTAAGCTGTTAATTTGTGAATGGCAAAAAAAAAAAAGGTCTTACATTTATCAATTTAGCAGACATTCACTGAGTACTTAGCATATGTTTAGCCCAGTTCTAAACTCAGGGGACACAGCAGTGAACAAAACAAAGTCTCCCAGCCTCATGGAGAAAGATAGACAATAACAAATAAACAAGAAAGGACATAATATGTCAGATGATAAGTTACATAAGGAGAAAAAAAAAAAAAAAAGAAAGAAAACCCTGAATGAGAAGGATAGGAATGGCTTCAGGGGTACTAGCTTATATACAGAACCTCACAGATAAGGGGTATTTGAGCAGAGTCCTAAAGAAGGTGTTAATGATATCTGTGGAAGAACATTCTAGCCAGAGAAAACAACACGTGCAAAGGCCCTGAGGCAGGAATGAGCTTGGTGTGTTTAAGGAACAAGAAGTAGCAAATGCAGCTGTATTTGAGTGAGTAAGGGAAACGGTGGTGATGAGTGTTTGGGGGTTGGGGAGGGACAGGTAGACAAGTGTAGAGAGCCTGGGCCTTCACTCTGAGGGAGACAGGGGACCTAAATAAACAGAAATGTAAAACATTAAAGCACTTTGTATCATTTAGCATGAACACCATTGTTTAAGATCGTACTAGGACTCAAGGTATTTGTGTAAAGCAGAGACACTGCTACATTTACAAAGCATCCACCTAGGCTACATGCATGAACAGATTATCTAATTAACTTCTCAAAACAATGTTGTTAAGCATTATGTCTAATTGTTTTAGACTTACAGAGTTTAAGAAACTTGCTCAAGGTCACATACCTGATAAATTAGTGCAGGTGGGGAATGCTGGTGCGGGGTGGGGGGGGGGGGGGGAGTCTGAAATTCAAACCCCAGTAGATCTAACTCCAGAACACAGTCCCTTAACCACCATCCATGGGAACAGCAATATGTCTCAAGCATACATTACATTTGGGTACATGCACTTGAGTACAGATGACTTGTGTATAAAAGAGTCAATGTCATCCATATGACATTTTACTATGTCAAACATCTGAGAATCTGTGGCCCTACACAGGTAGGTGGGAGGTTATCTGTCATTAATGTGTTACTAGCAATTCCCTCATGGAATAATTTGCATGGAGGGCTTGAGAGCGAGAGTTCTGTATTAAGAACTCCTCCTCAGGGGCACCTGGGTGGTTCAGTCAGTCGGTTAAACGTCCGACTTCAGCTCAGGTCATGATCTCACGGTTCATGAATTCAAGTCCCATGTTGGGCTCTGTGCTGACAGCTCAGAGCTTGGAACCTGCTTCAGATTCTGTGTCTCCCTCTCTCTCTGCCCCTCCTCTGCTCTCACTCCATCTCTCTCTCATTAATAAAGCTCTTGAAACTACAAAAAAAACAAAACAAACGAACAAAAACTCCTCCGCATCCCAGCTCCAGCATCCTGTTCTGCAGCCGCCCCGCTGGTCTGGACAACACCCAGCAAGGGGCAAATACTGAGCACTTATCCCCAAGGTCAGAGGGGTCTCAACTTCCAGAACAGATGGGAACCACCTGCGAAATTGTGGCTCTTCCTTCCCCCTCCAAAAAACATGCCCGGGCCAATACTCCTGAAGGTGCTGAATCGACAGATCTAAAGTGAAAACCAGGCACTTTGATGCCCCTTGAAGATTAAAAATCCTTGACCTAGGGGCTCACATGGTCTGTTAGAGCCATGATGTCCAGGGAATCCATCCAGCTCCGACTTAATAAATGGAAAGCTTACTTGGCAAATATCTGACAAATTTTCCTTTTTTTTTTTTCATTTTCATTTTAGAATCATAAAACATTGCATCAGTCCAATGAACTTCTGGAGGCAGTGTTTGGACCTGCATATGCAAGAAGGGAGCTATTGACAGGCACTCTAATACGCAAAAAGTGCATAGGAAGCATCACTGCAAAGAGAGGTACCCACTGGCCAAGCGGATCCTTGGATCATCAAGGAGTAGGGGTCAGAGGCAGAGTTTCCACCCCCAGCATCAGCACCGACTGCCAGTGTGTGGCCGCCAGGGCCCGCTGCACCGTGATAAGGACTCTGAGGCTGGGCAGGACAGAGCAAGGTGAGGGATTAGCAACATCCACCACGAATG
Organism: Hyaena hyaena; assembly: GCF_003009895.1. Taxonomy (NCBI): domain Eukaryota; kingdom Metazoa; phylum Chordata; class Mammalia; order Carnivora; family Hyaenidae; genus Hyaena; species Hyaena hyaena. Next base: position 425,094 of record NW_024080683.1, on the reverse strand, counting down.
TGCACAGGCAACAGCGCGAGAGGGTGGACACCATGTCAGGGAACGGCATCCTTCCTGACCCAAACAAGAAATGGAGTTTCAAGAAACATCAGCATTGATAGTTAGCAGGTAAAAACCCACCTATTTTCTACTTAATCGTAGGGGTATCTAGATTGAGATCTCAAGAGAAAGCTGAGCCTTTAATATTATTGATTAACTTAGCTAATGATGTTAATGTGTAAGAGGAAAGATAAATTTAATTATCAGGGGGTTTATGAAACATATCATGGTTAATGAAGCTCTGTTCCATTATAGTCCCACAGCTGGATCAAAGCCATCAACAATTAGCTGATTACCAAATTGTCAATGTGCGGACACCACTATTTTTAATTTAATGGCTTCTTTATTTAACTGCTGGCTACTGTCTCTCTTAGGAGGTTTTAGTTTCTCCCTCTCTTTTCTGAGCCTGACAGTGTAATGTTGTTTGGGTTATTTTTTGTCTTTTTTTCCCCAAGGTTTATTATTGATTTTACTATTCTCTTGATGTGCCAACTTGTTGGACAGTCAAATAAACAAATCCCTCAGCCGAGGATACGTGAAAAACATGCCATCATTTACTAACAACCTGATCTTTAAAAATATTTAGGCAGGGAGGACACAAAGAAACAATTTTTAGGGCATCTTTCTCTCTCCATGTAATAAAAGCCTCAAAACTATTTTGATTTTTTTCTTATTTTCAGGAAACAATTTGTCATATGTAATATTTAAAATACAATATTATTTTTTAATGTTTATTTATTTTTGAGAAAGAGAGACACAGACACAGAGCGTGGGGGAGAGGGGCAGAGAGAGAGGGAGACACAGACTCTGAAGCAGGCTCCTGGATCTGAGCTGTCAGCACAGAGCCCGACGTGGGGCTCGAACTCACTAGCCATGAGATCATGACAGGAGCGAACATCAGCTGCTTAACTGACTGAGTCACCCAGGCGCCCCTAAAATACCATATTCTATATGATACATAGTTATTTTCTTTCAGGCAACTATTAAGTATATGTGGACTTTTTTTTTTAATGTTTTATTTATTTCTAGGAGAGAGAGAGAGAGAGAGACAGCGTGAGCAGGGGAGGGTCAGAGAGAGAGGGAGTCACAGACTGAAACAGGCTCCAGGCTCTGAGCTGGCAGTCAGCACAGAGCCCGACACGGGGCTCGAACCCACGAACCGCAAGATCATGACCTAAGCGAAAGTCAGATGCTTAACCGACTAAGCCACCCAGGCGCCCCTACGTGGACTTTTTAAAACATTGAACATCTTACATGATGCATAACTATCATTTTTTCTATATTACATGTTAGGCATACTTCAACAAGAAAGGATTTGTCGATTATGGGAAGATAATCAAGCATGTCTCACATGAGATGTGTGCTCATGTGAACATCCCCTAATTATGCATGGCATGCTGGAGACATTTAATTGAGAACCGGAAGACACCTTAGAAATCATTTACTCAAGTAGTTTTCAAATATATTTTAGCTGAAGATGCCACTCAACAAAAGACAACACCCAGGAAGTCCCCAGTGTGAAACACTTGAATTCTGAGTCACCTGACTGACACAGACACAAGACCTTATACTTCACCCCTTCCCCCCAGCCCAGCACAGTCCGCTGGTCCCTAAATCATGGACACTCAGGAAAGGGGGGCTTAGTGGGATGCTATATTATGCAGGATCTGTTTGCTGAACATTTCAACACGAGACTACACTTTCTCAGGTTTCCCCTGGATCGCCCCTTTAGGAGAGGCCCCCAAAGCAGGAATTTGCAATGTTTTATAGGCCAACCACCTCTCGGATGTGAGGCTCCACCATGAATGGGTTTTGAACATACCCTTCCTTTTATTTTTTTTTTTTTAATTTTTATTTGAGAGAGAGAGAGACAGAGTATGAGCAGGGGAGGGGCAGAGAGAGGGAGAGGGAGACACAAAATCAGAAGCAGGCTCCAGGCTCAGAGCTGTCAGCACAGAGCCCGATGCGGGGCTGGAATTACGAACAGCAAGATCATGACCTGAGCCAAAGTCAGACACTTAACCAACTGAGCCATCCAGCCATTCATAGAATAATACTATAGGAGAATAATAATCACACAATTTGACATACAAGTTACAGATCCTATTGTCATATTAACCTTGGCATCTATTTCTGTATCTATCGTATTTCAATTGTAAGACATTCAGAAGTATATTCATGTTCATTTATTTTTGAGAGAGAGAGAGACAGCATGAGCAGGGGAGGGGCAGAGAGAGAGGGAGACACAGAATCCGAAGCAGGTTCCAGGCTCTGAGCTGTCAGCACAGAGTCTGATGTGGGGCTCGAACTCACAGACTGCAAGATCATGATCTGAGCAGAGGTGGGAAACTTAACCGACTGAGCCACCCAGGAGCCTCCAGAAGTCTATTGCGATCAGTTTAAGAAAAGGGTATAAATTATAAGCAAGGGGGTTATTCTTTAAACTTTTTAACTAACAGAGAATTTATATCCAGGGAAATGCCTAGGTATTAAACATACGATTCAAAGATAAACGTGTATCACATGTAACCAACACCCTAGTCGAGATGTAGATGCGTTTCTGTTCGGCTGATGGTGGGGTGACAGATCAACGCTCTCTGCAGTGTGCAGGTAAGTGGTTCTCATAGGGAAAGTCTTCCTGAGGGGCTTTGAGCAGAGGATCGAGGATCGGGCAGAGGCCTCAAGTCTCCATCCAAACAGCAGCCCAAGACAGTAGAGAAGGATTCGTGGTCAAGTATAGCCGGGGAGGGCCACACCACCATTCTAGAAACTCGGGCACTATCTCCGAATCCAGAGCACCAAGTGGCCGGTGGGCACCACAGTTATAATGATGTTGCAGCATTTTTGTATCCGATGGGGGGCAGGTCTGGCCAGAGAGAAGAGGCTGGAGCAACTTTTCCCAACGTGGGCTCTCGCTGGGTCAATAGCGAGATTGTTATAGAGGGTAACTCGAGCCGGGTAATGTGCAGAGGATGTGTGGCTTTATTGTATCCCTGCTATGTTAATTAGTACTAGAAGCATGATGGATTGGCAACACGTGTGTGCTCTGAGTCTGAACCCAGCCCTGATAGTTTAGCACTGCATTCGTTACACATCACAGAAACCCAGGGGATGTTTACTCAAAAAGAGGATCGCTTACAAGAGGGAAACATGCTAATTCATTCCTGATACCGTCTGGGGAGAGGGACACCCCATCGGCCTGTGAGTGGTGTAGCCTGTCACACAAGACAGAGATGGAATGAGAGGCGGGCGGGAAACTACAGAAAGCTCCGGCCCCCTGCCCTGGGAACCCTGAAATCTCAAATCCTCAGTTGTTCCTCCACGAATCCCTCTGAGACAGAAGTTCAGAGAAGGCTCTGTGTTGACATTTCAATTCATTACCCTGTTCCAGAGGCAGGGAAGCCTGCATCCGCTCGCTCCCACACCCTTTCTGCCAGGCCACAGGGAAGGGAATTCTTACTCTTCCTCTCACCAGGTTTTAGACCTGCTGCTGCCTCCCAGACCCAGATCTCAGCCTGGCAGGTACCAGAAGGGCCCAGAAAGGATGTCCAAAATCCTGGCTCTCCGCCCACGCAGGTGATCATCACCAGCCTGTTTCTGTAAGCCTGCGGGACTTTGAGAAGGTAAATTCCAAGCTGCCTTCTCCTGGTAATGTTCCAGAGTTTTAACGTTGCCAAAGCAGTTGTGTAGACATGAGGAAACACAGAAGTGGCTCCAATATTTTTGAACAAGTGGCTAAAATATTCACGAATCTATGAACGGTGCTTGCTTTCAATGAGCCTGCATAAGTGGTGTGTAACCTACTGAGGATCTGGGGTATGGGGTGTACACGTTCGGGCAGCCATGTGCTGGCAAATGTTGCACGGCTGGCTGAGGAGGGAGGAAATCCCGATCTGCAGTGCCTGCGAGTTTCTGTGGTGTCAACATTCCCACCACAGCCAATTTCAAGCTACCAACCCGACACGGCCGAAGGCAGAGCCGGGGAAAGACCTTCGCTGCGGTTTCTCACAAGCCGATGGCAGCGGGCTCCAGCACATCGTTACGAACTAAATAAATACATTTGGATAAAATCATCCTTGTTCCTCATTATCTCTAATGATGGTCCTCTTCTCTCTGTTGCTATTGTCCACACATCTCAGCAGAGTAAATAAGATCTTGGGACCCAAGTCAGTCTATCCGCTTCAAATCCCAGATCTGCTGCTGTGAGATCTAGTGTGCGTCCCTTTGTCTCTTTCCTCATCTACAAAAGTAGATTCTCCTCCACAGGGATGCTGTGTGGACTTAATAACGTAGCACGCTCTAAAATAGTGCTATTCAGACTTCAGTATGCATCAGGGTCATGTGGACGGCGTGCTAAAATACAGATGGCCCGTATTTTCCAACTCAGTAGATCTCAGCTGGGGCCTGAGGATGTACATTTCTAACAAGTTTTCAGGTGGGGTATTTGCATTTGTAACAAATGCCTGGGTGATGATGATGCAGCTGGGCCGAAACCCACACCTGGAGAACCACACTACAGGTTTCGGGACGGTGCCTAAAATCCATTACATACTGGCTGTTATTATTATCAAGTTGAAGAGGTCAGAGCCTTTGCCTATAAATAAGGACCATGCCACGAAGATCTCAGGCCATTCCTAAATGAACATACCATCCTACAAGGGCTCTTTAGGATCTAAGAGAAACTTCAGCTCCCGTCAAATGAGGAACAGAGGGGAGAGAACTCACTTTTCCTGTTCTTTCCAGCAGTCGGTCAACAAATCACTCCCACCTGGGTGTTCACAGTGAAACAGCCCCAAGAGAAAGAGAGAGATTGGGTAGGGCGAAAAGGCACATATAATGGGGCGCCTGGGTGGCTCTGTCAGTTAAGCATCCAACTTCAGCTCAGGTCATGATCTCACAGTTCGTGGGTTCAAGCCCGCATCGGGCTCCGTGCTGACAGCTCAGAGCCTGGAGCCTGTTTCTGATTCTGGGTCTCCCCTCGCTCTGTCCCTCCTCTGCTCATGCTGTTTCTCTCAAAAATAAATAATCATTAAAATAATAATAAAAGACACATATACTAAACAAGCAGAAATCAAAACCTGGATTACTTCCTAAGGACCTCAGCCAAAAGAAGAAACCCCCAGAAGCCAGCTGTCCCTCCATTGGGCACTCACGTTAGCATGTTGGTGCTTCAGTAGCTGATCACATAGATGCCTGGACAGCACCTGCATTAATTGGTGAGAACACGGGGCTGATGGCTCCTAGCACTGTTAGCACCAGACGTGACCGATTCCTGCGTGAAGCCCAGAATTTACATTCTGCACCCCTAATTCTTCATAAATCTTGCATTTTGAGTCTCACACTTCCCTTAAGCAGCTCAAAAATGATGCAACTCCTTACAGTCACCTTTTAGTAGAACTACTAATTGCCCCAAGCCCAGTGTAGCTAACAGGGGAGGGGCACATGGTGACCCCTTGAAGGCTTTTTAGGTCAATTATGCTACTAGATCAAATAATTGGTTTTTTGCTAACATACATCACACAAGCCACAGCCTGGGGTCAGGCTCGATGCTTACAATAACACAAGGGAAAGTGGAAATCACCCACCGAGAAAGAGAATGTTTATTCCCCCCTCGTTCCCACGTGAACTGCCTGGACAGCAGTTCCCGGTGGCCGGGGAGTCAGCACACGCGCTCTGACTACAGGACAAGGCCCTGCCCCACACGTGACGGCCACAAGAAACACAGTACAATGTAGAAACCCCAGATGGAAAGCCCTGGGGTCGGGGGTGGGGGTGGCGCAAGCCCTTCAGATTTTCTGAGACCTTAGCCTCTTGGAGCCTCAGTATTCTGAATCTGGAATATACCCAGAAGACGCCTGACCAAACTTTCCATCTTATTTTGTGGCTCATTTTCTTCCTTTTCGTACAGCAGGTGCACACCAGTGTGAGCACAGCACCCCCGCTGGACACAGACCCCCCTAACTTGACCCTAAAAGCCAGCTTTGTCTGAGCCAAGACACACAAAACTCTGTCCTTTCCTCTTTTTCCCGTGTCTCACTGGGAAGGTAGTTGGTCCGTCCACAGGCATTTCACTACGGTCATCTTCCTCCTTCGGCAGCTTCGCAGCTTGTCTCCTCTCCTGCCGTCTGGAGTCTCCACACACGGAGCGTGGAAGGGGAAAGAAGCAAGTGGCCCTCCTGCCCTTGTGTTCCTAAATCCCACAGAACAAAGCTCGATGCCAAAAATGTTGATACTGTATCATACCCTTCACACTAGGAACTAATCATATGGCCCCAAAATTCCCAAAGGGAATAGAGAGGGAGGTGTCAACGAGCCAGCCACACAAAATGAGAGGAATGTTCCCACCTCGTGAATTAGGTGCCTGTCTTTCCCGTCACTAGTATTTGCATCTTACAGCTCATGAACAGAGAAGTCAAAGGGACAGATCAACAGATCTGACTATGTGAACATGAAAATAATGAAAGGAAGGCAGGAAGGGAAAAGGAAAGAGAAAAAAACAGTCTAGGGAAAACATTTGCAGCAAATAGGATAAAGGGTTTGTATGTTAAGTAGATTAAAGTGTTATTTGATAATAGAAAAGAGAGACAAACAGAAGTCACAAAAGCATAAATACAAGTAAGTGAATACGGAAAAAGAGTCAGCCTCTCTGGAAATCAAAGAAGTGCAAAATTATAAATATCGAGATACCATTAGTCACCTAATAACATAGCAAGAAGGAATGTTAAGTTAACATTCCCAAAGCCAGTAGTGTGAACCCGGCATCAAAACATGGCTGGGAGCATTCAAGATGATACAACCCTTGAGCAAAGAAGTTTAGAAACTTATCAAATGCCATAGAATTGTTCATTGACTTTGACCCACAAATCCCACTTCTAAAAGGAAATAACACAAATAAAAGGCTGTAAACACAAACATATTCAGGGTAACATTATTCACAATTTTTCTAAATGGAAGCAACCTAAAAGCCCAACAATATGGAACAACTAGGTAAACTATGGTCCATCCACCCATTCGTTTATTCAACAATGTTTTTTAATATTTTTATTTATTTCTAGGAGAGAGAGAGAGACAGCGTGAGCAGGGGAGGGTCAGAGAGAGAGGGAGTCACAGACTGAAACAGGCTCCAGGCTCTGAGCTGGCAGTCAGCACAGAGCCCAACGCGGGGCTCGAACCCACGAACCGCGAGATCATGACCTAAGCGAAAGTTGGACACTTAACCGACTAAGCCACCCAGGCGCCCCCAACAAACAATTATTAATCACCTTCCATCTACTAGTCCCTTCTTCCCCACTGTCAAAGTCTAAGAGTAATCAATAACAGATAAAGGATATTAAAAATCATTTAAATTACTTCACTTTAAATTAAGAAACATCAGCCTTCAGTAGACCACTTGTACGTATTTTCACCCAAATCATGAGGGAATATGACACCCAGTATACTGGAAGAATGGCTGTCTTCTAAAGGATGCAAGATAACAAGTGTTGGTGAGGATATGGAGACAGGGCACTTGCACAGTGCGCTGCTGGTGGGAATGCACACTGGTGCAGCCACTGTGGAAAACAGGATGGAGGTTCCTCAAAAAATTAAAAATAGAACTACCCTAGGATCCAGTAATTCCATGTCTGGGTACATATCCAAAGGAAACGAAAGCAGGACCTGGAAGTCTGCACCCCCACGTGCACTGTGCCATTATTCACAATAGCCAAGATACCGAAAGAACGTAAGTGCCCATCAGTGAATGAACAAATCGAGAAAATGTGGTACATATATTCAATGGAATAGTACTCAGCCATGAGAAAGAAGGAAATCCTGCCATTTGCTACAATATTGATGAACCCTGAGGGCATGATGCTAAGTGAAATAAGGCACTCAAACACAAATACTGTATGATACCACTTCTCTGTGGAATCTAAAAAAGCCAAAGTCATTGAAAGACTAGAAAGGTGGTTACCAGGGGCTGGAGGATGGGAAGATGTTGGTGAAAGGGCACAAGTTTCCGGTTATAAGATGAATAAGGTCTGATGATGTAATGCATAGCACAGTGATTATATTTAATAATACTGTACTATATACTCAACTGTTGCTAAGAGGGTAGGTCTTCAATGTTCAAACCACAGAAGAGAAATGGTAATTATGTGATGTGACAGACGTGTGAGCTAACACCATGACAGTAATCATTTTGCAATATCAACAGGCTGTACACCTTCAACGTACAAGCTATATGGCAATCATATCTCAATGGATCTGGAAAAAATAAAATCAATATCAATTCAAATGCCCAGCATATAGAGGCATAGGAGCACATGTACCCCAATGTTCATAGCAGCACTCTCCACAATAGCTAAAACATGGAAAGAGCCTAAGTGTCCATCAACAGATGAATGGATCAAGAAGATGTGGTTTATCTATACCATGGAATACTACATGGCAATGAGAAACAATGAAATCTGGCCATGTGTAGCAACATGGATGGACCTTGAGGGTGTTATGCTGAGCGAAATAAGTCAGGCAGAGAAGGACAAATATCATATGTTTGCACGTATAGGAGGATTAGGAGGAACTTAACGGAGGAACAAGGGGGAGAAGAAGGGCAGAAATGGTGGGGGAAAGGGAGAGAGGCAAACCATGAGAGACTCTTGAATGCTGACAAAAACTGAGGACTGATGGATGTGGGGGGGAGGGGGGGATGGGCATGGAGGAGGGCACTTTGGGGATGAGCACTGAGTGTTATGTGGAAACTAATTTGACAATAAACTATTTGTAAAAAAAAAAAAAAAAAAAAAAAAAAAAAACAAATGCCCAGCATATAAATATCAGGGAAGTTGATGCCACTTGCTCCTTGAGATCCACTTAACTATTTAAAGGCATTTGAAGAGAGCCTTGGGGAAATCATGGAAGACAGCTAAGCCAGGGCTCCCAGGAGGCCAGAATTCACAGTCCACTGCTTTACGGACTTGAACTTAAGTGTACTAGGGCCCCAGAGCCTCAACAACCACTTGCCTTCAAAGAGCCCTATAAATGTTTACGTGATGCCTGGGTCCTGGGGGCAGCACAGATGACAGGCAGAAGCAGGTGAGGAGGCCGCGTCTCCATTGAGGCTCCTTTTCGCAAACACAATCTCTCAGTGCTTCTGATGTGCCCACCACACCCCCCCCCTCCCCGCCACGCTCTCTGGAGGCCTGGCAGGAGGGGAGCCAGCTTGCAGTCAAGGAAGCTGACCCGCTTCAGCCCCTGGGCTGCTGGGGCCGAGAGTTCCTCAGGCCGCACCACGTCCCACCTGCTTCTGGCAGCAGCACCCCGTCACCCAAGAGATCTGCCCTCGGCACTAACCTCAGACACCTGCCTCCAGGTATCAGCTACACCACCTCCCCCAAAAGGAGCCACGTTTCCACCACTCCCTAACACCTGCGATGTTTTCCAATAGGAGAAGCCTTCATTTTACAACTTCGTAATAATAACAGATTAAGTATCGGGGTGCCTGGGTGGCTTAGTCGGTTAAGCATCCGACTTTCGCTTAGGTCATGATCTCGCGGTTCGTGGGTTCGAGCCCCGCGTTGGGCTCTGTGCTGACTGCCAGCTCAGAGCCTGGAGCCTGTTTCAGTCTGTGACTCCCTCTCTCTCTGACCCTCCCCTGCTCATGCTGTCTCTCTCTCTCTCTCTCCTAGAAATAAATAAAACATCTTATATAAAAAAAAATAACAGATTAAGTATCAAGGAGAGTACTTGCTGTGTGCCACATATACTACGTGTTTGCAGACGTAGTTCATTTAATACAACAAGCCTGGGAAGAAAGTATGGTCCCTTTATGCATGCGGGAACATCAGCCTAGCGTAACTTGCCTCGTTCGCGTGCTAATGGGATGCCTTTTGGCCCCGTGATCCCACTGCTGTGAGTAAATTAGCCCACAGGAATGAAAATCTCTCTATACAAATATATTTGTGGCAGCATTATGTAACATGCGGAAAAGTTGGAAGCAATCTAAAAAGAGTAACGGGTAGAGAATAGCTAAGTAAATGCATTCATTTATTAAGGGATTTGGACTCAGACAGGCTGGTTACGTTAACCACTACACCACTCTACCTCCTTAGAAAGAGACTGACTACCAAAATTTACACTATGGGTAAATGGCTAGTATGCAAAGTCCTACCTGAATGCAGGGGGAGGGACTGATGCCTGAAAGATGGGGATGTGGGGATGGCTATCAGGATCCAGGCTCAGGCAATACATTTTGCTCACCTCTCAGTTTTATCTATATTAGGTCTGGGTGCCCTGTTTCTTCCCAGAATCAGACTCCAAATTTTCCCTTGGCTGCTTCTTCAAAATCAAAACTAAGTAGGCACGAATCTAGGTACCAACCCATTTATTTTTTTAAGGAAATAAGTGTGCTTTTATTTTCCCCCAAAGCCTTACAACCAGCAGGCTCATCTAAACCAAAATAAAACTTCGATGCACTGTTTAAGGCTGGTAAAGGAGCTTGTTAACAGCTTTCAGGGTGGGCAGTGGTCAAAAGCCTCAAGTGAGCTACCCAAGGGCCTGGCAGATTCTCACTACTGGAGGCTACTGAGCAGGGCTTTTGGAGAGGATTTCCTTATATTTAAAAAGCCCTCAGTCCTGCCAGGGGCCAGGCCAGGGTGCAGAGCCATCTGCAGGCGCCACACCGCACACCACACACACACACACACACACCGCCTCCCTGCCCTTGCTCATGGGTATGCAGACGCACACTCCACCTACCCACCAGGCCAGCTCCTGAGGGAATCTGCATTCACAGCACTGCACTTTCCTCTGTTTACCTCCCTCCCACCTCCTCCAGGACCCTCACTGCTGAGAAGCACACCCTCCCCCCAGGCTCTGCTGACAGGTGTCTAGGGACACAGGTAAGGCCTTCCAGATCCCCTACTTCCATGATGGGCTCAGGTATTTCCTCTTTTAGTTCTGAAAAGACATTTCCTAATTCCTTCTTTAATTTAGCATCCCAGAATATGGACAAAGTTATTTTGCAGAGAAATCAAGGGCTACATTGGGTTAAGTCGTGTGACTCTTGGCATTTGTTTCCACATTCACGGTTCCAGCTTCAGCAAACTTGAAGATCAGGACACGTGGACCTGTATGATTTTTCCGGGGCACAAACTTGAATCATTCTCAGTGCGTGGCTCGTGTGGAAGTGAACTCCTCAACTATAGTAAGTGAGCCTCACTGAGTGCCCAGTGTGTGCCTATCAGCTCAGCTATGTGGCTGTCTTCTCAAAATCTAGAATGCAGTGTATGGAAGAAGGAAAAATGGCATACAAATGGGGTGCTCATGAAGGTCCTGAATGTGTCTGCAGAATGTCATGGGTCAGCTTTCTCTCTCACCATCATAAAGAAATCAGGAAATATATCCTCAGCATGGGTGACGATAAGGATTTGTTTCAGTGAGCTGTGTTCACAGTACAATCTATATGGATCAGTCAGTAAATCAGCATGTACAGGATGACAAGACAGCCCCCCACCCGGCCCCAGGAATCAGGAATTCTACCCTACGCAACGGAGTCAGAAAAGAAATGGGCCCCATCCTTTCTTCTGGAATGCGTAGGATAAGCAGAGGAGAAGGCAGCCAGGAAAAAAAAAAGAACATGTAAGCTAACAATAATCACTACCGCTTTCTCCGTGAAGGAAAAAGGTTTAGAAAGTATGTCATGCAAAGACTTGGTGTTAGATATGAATTAATGTCCCAGAGCATTATTGGTTATATAATGCTCTGAGCTTCCATTTCTTTCTCTGAAATAGGGGTCTCTTTGGCCTCTTAGGAAGAGTCAATGACATCTGTGTGAACTCTTCATCACAGTGCCCGACAACAAGTAAGTGCTCAATTAACGTTCGGCAGTAATGTTTATGACTTTACTATCTGTTACAGAGCGACACCTGACTGCCTAAACCACCTCTTCCTTGTTTAGCTGCTTTTGGTTAAGAGGTTTATTTTCCTGCTCTGATAAATGCCTTCTGGATCCTGCTCCATGGGGCTGGAGTGGCCTCCACCGCCCAGCTCTAAGCCGAAAGGAGCAGACAGGACCTACTTTGCGGGTCTCGGATAACTTTACCCGTTTCTGGAAGAGAATCAAAGAGGCCAGGGACGGCCCAGCTGGCCAGACTGCTCACTAAGAAAAGCCAGGATGCTTCAGAGAAAGAGACAACTTTTCAGAAATGTGATAGACCCCCTTTGGTGATGGACAAAACATCTGTTTGTCCCATCTTGCAGATTTGGGAAAGCTGGGTCTAAGAGCTCTTTTTTCTGACAGCATTAGATGGAATGCTGTTTCTATGCTCACACAGGGTGTCTTTTCAACTCCAAACGTAAATATTTAGCTCCAAGAATGGAAGGAATAAATACCAGGCTGCAGGGGCAAGCGATTACTTTAAGGATCTTAAAAGATCGCCTGGTTCGGGGCCACTCGCGGGTAAGTTAACTCCTGATCGACACCCAATATTGCATGAAAGCAGCAAAGGTTTCAAAAAGGAGACTGGGAGAAAACAGTCCTAATACATAGAGTTGACAAGGGACTTGTCACTAGAATATATAAAGAACTCTTGGAGTTCAACAATTAAAAGGCAAATGATCCAATTTAAAGAAACATGGGTAAAAGATTTCAACAGACAATTCACCAAAGAAGATATACAAATTCTTTTTTTTTTTTTAAATGTTTTATTTATTTCTAGGCGAGAGAGAGAGAGAGACAGTGTGAACAGGGGAGGGTCAGAGAGAGAGGGAGTCACAGACTGAAACAGGCTCCAGGCTCTGAGCTGGCAGTCAGCACAGAGCCCGACACGGGGCTCGAACCCACGAACCGCGAGATCATGACCTAAGCGAAAGTCGGACGCTTAACCGACTAAGCCACCCAGGCGCCCCTACAAATTCTTAATAAACAGATGAAAAGTTGCTTAACATGATTCATCATCAGGGAAATGCAAATAATTAAAACCATGATGAAATAGCCCTCTATATCTATTAGAGTAACTAAAAAATATTTAAATTTGACAATACCATGTGTTTGTGCTATGAAGTGGCTGGCACTCTTGTACATGGCTGGTGAAAATGAAAACAGTATCACTATTTGAGAAAATGTTTTGGAAGTTGTTTATAAAATAAAACATACCCTGGCCATATGGCCCAACAATTGCACGCCTGGGTATTCACTCAAGAAAAATGAAAATATATGTCTACATAAAGACTTGTGCAGGGGGCACCTGTGTGGGTGAGTCGGTTAAGCGTCCGACTTCAGTTGAGGTCATGATCTCGTGGTTTGTGAGTTCAAGCTACACATCAGGCTCTGTGCTGACAGCTTGGAGCCTGGAGCCTGCCTCAGATTCTGTGTCTCCCTGTCTCTCTTCCCCTCCCCTGCTCGTGCTTTGTGTCTCTCTTTCTCAAAAATAAATAGACACTAAACAAAAAAAATTTTTTAATTAAAAAAAATACTTGTACAGGGGTGCCTGGGTGGCTCAGTTGGTTAAGCATCCAACTCTTGATTTCAGCTCAGATCATGATCTCATGGTTTGTGGGATCAAGCCCCGTATCGCCTAGATTTTCTCTCTTCCCCGCCTCTCTCTTTCTCTGTCTCTCTCAAAATAAATCAATAAACATTTAAGAGGAAAAAAGGAATGCTCATAGCACTCTTATTTAGAATAGCCCAAACTAGAAATGAAACAAATGCCCATGAACAGGTGAATGGATACACAGATTGTGATGTGGATTCGTCCCTGCCATGGAATGCTACTCAACAATACAATGACAAGAACTAATAAGTACAACAACAGTTGAAACTAGAAAACATTATGCCAAGCAAACTAAGACATGGAAGACCACATACCATACGCTTTCATGTGCACGACTCTCTAGAAAAGACGAGCCTAATGTAATGTGACAGGAAGCAGGAGAGTGGTTACATGGGGCTCACTCCCTGGGAACACTCACGGGGAAGGGACACAAGAGAGTCAGTGATTTCCAATCCCTGTCTCTCTTTAACTGTAGGAACAAGCTATCAGTATTCCTTTAGCAAAACACTTCTTACCAAGTAAGACAGAAAAAAACCTGCTAGTGAGAATTTAGTCGAAGGATAGGTTTTCCCTAAGATCCAAAGTGAAATAATAATAGAGAAAGCTTGTGTGACACTTATTCTGTGCCAGGGCCCTTCCTAGACGTTTTAGGGTTTTTTTTTTTTTTTTTTAATGTTTATTTACTATTGAGACAGGGAGAAACACAGTATGAGTGGGGGAGGGGCAGAGAGAGAGGGAGACACAGAATCCGAAGCAGGATCCAGGCTCTGAGCTGTCAGGACAGAGCCCGACACAGAGCTTGAACCCACCAACCATGAGATCATGACCTGAGCCAAAGTCAGAAGCTCAACTGACTGAGCCACCCAGGCATCCCTAGATGCTTTAGGTATTTAATCCTCTCAGGAGCATCGGAGGTATATGCTCTGGTACTAACCTCCTAGTTGAGGAAACTAACGTAGAGAAGATGTCTTAGGTAGGAGGTGCCTCTGCTAGAAAGTGGCTGAACTAAGGTTTGGACACAGTGCAGCTTCAGGAATCTGCTTCCATTTTTTGTTGTTATTCGTTTATTTATTTTTGAGAGAGAGAGAGAACACATGTGCACACAAGAGGGGCAGAGAGGGGCGCCTGGGTGGCTTAGTCGGTTGGGTGTCCGACTTTCGCTTGGGTCATGATCTCATGGTTCGTGGGTTCGAGCCCCGCGTCAGGCTCTGTGCTGACTGCCAGCTTGGGGCCTGGAGCCTGTTTCGGAGTCTGTGTCTCCCTCTCTCTCTGACCCTTCCCTGCTCGCACTGTCTCTCTCTCTCGCCTAGAAATGGGTAAAACATTAAAAAATTTAAAAAAAAAAAAAAAAAAAAAAAGAGGGGCAGAGAGAGAGGGAGAGAGAGAGAATCCCAAGCAGGTTCCAGGCTGTCAGCGCAGAGCCTGATGCGGGGCTCGAACTCACGAACCATGAGATCATCACCTGAGCCAAAGTCAGACGCTTAACTGACTGACCCACCCAGGTGTCCCGGGAATCTGTTTCCTTAACCACTTTCCTAATACTGCCTTTTGGAACATGTAATATTTTGGCCCCAGAGACTTTAAGAAGGATCTTAGAAGCATCACTAAGGGGGCACCTGGGTGGCACAGTCAGTTGAGTGTCTGACTTGATTTCAGCTCAGGCCATGCTCCCAGGGTCCTGGGATCCAGCCCCACATTGAGCCATATGTCAGGCTCTGAGCAAGCATGGAGCCAGCTTAACATATTCTCTCTCTCTCTCTCCTTCTGTGCCAGTCCTGCATTCTTGCTTGCTCTCTCTCTCTCTCTCTCTCTCAAAATAAAGAAATTAAGATAAAAAAAAAACAAACAAACAAAGAAGCATCCCTAAGAATAGTCCTAGCTGGCTCTGGAGGCACATCCCAACAGGGACGAAGAGATTTTTCCATTTTCTGAAAGGGAGTGGACAACTCTTCACACAGGCAATTTTTTCCGGAGGCGGCACATTGTATTCAAACATCTGAAAGGCACCCCACCCCACCCCACCCCACCTCTCCCAGCCCCCTGCCTCTGCAGGAAATTATAAGACAGTGTCTTTGTGTGCTAGGTAGAGTAGACACACACCCAGGCCAGCATACTGAGTCCTAAGCTAGTTAACCCAAGAAGGGGCATAAAAATGCACTGGAGAAAAAAGTGAGAAAGGAAGTGTCTGCTCGGACACCAGGGCGAAGAAAGCACAGAGAGGTGGCCTCTGACAGCGCCCCTCCTTTGGAATAGAGGGGACTAAGAGGAAAGAAGGGAAAATAAATTCTCAATGCCCACTTTCGCAGGCGCATACAAAGCTTCTCTCTGGCTAACCCCTTGGGGCAGGGAGACAGAGAGGTTAACCTGGGTGCCCCACATCAGTCCTGTATGGAAAAAAATCACCTGACATTGGAAGTCTTCCTGCCCCAAGTCACTGTGTGAGGATGAATCAGCTCCTTCCCAAAGCAAAGGGATAATGGAGGGACCTCCTTAGAACCCCTATTTCCTTAAGTCTTGAGCCATGACTACCTAATCATCCTTAACAGCCTCCTCCTTACCAACCTGAGGCAGTGTCCCTGCTTGGGACACTTTTTTACAATCTTAGGGTACTTTTCAGATTCTGTGTTGCACACATTGCATATGTTTTGTTTCCTATTAGAATGAAAATTCTAGGAAGACAGCGACCTGCTTAAACTTCTGTGTACCCACCTTGGCATCTACTATACATTACCTGTGGACCATACCTGATGGATGAAAAGAAGGATGGAAGAAGAGAGGAAAGGAAGAAAGAATAAAGGGAGGGCGTCAGTGAGAGAATAAATGAATAAGGCCATACTTTCTTCTTTTTTTTTAATTATTCATTTTGAGAGAGGGAGAGAGCATGTGCGTGCAAGCAAGGAAGGGGCACAGAGAGAGAGAGGAGAGAGAGAATCCCAAGCAGGTTCTGCACTGTCAGTGCAGAGCCAGTACAGAGCATGAACTCCCCAACAGTGAGATCATGACCCGAGCGGAAATCAAGAGTCGGACGCTTAACCGACTGAACGACCCAGGCGCCCAAGCCATATTTTCTTAAAATGCTAATGCTAGGAACCAGAAGTGATGATTAAGGAGCAAACTTCCCCAGCCTGCGAAGGCCTCAGGCTTCATGATGTTAAAACATCCCTGATGGCTTTATGACTTCTAGAAGCCCCATTGCTTCAGGACCGAGTGATGACTTCTGTCCCTGCATTGCTAGTTTGCGATCCCAACCCTGGCTAATAGATAACTCTGTGCATTGTCATCAGTGAGCAATATCTTCCAGGTCCCGAATGTCGGATAAGTACATTTGTCTTACTAGAAAGCTCAGGAGGTTCTTTTCTTAATGGGAAACTATAAAACTCCAAACAGGTCTGCTTCTACTGGGTCCATCCTCCTCGACCATCCTTATCCTGGTTTAAGTAACAAGGTCCAGATGAACTGTAACGTTACTTAATTTCTCCCCGGACCCTGATTTCCTATGAGAAAGGAAGGTGAGTGACATTTCAAAAGAGCTTTGTGAGATTTATGGTTTTGGATCTGTGGAGGTCGTTCACGAGCCCGGCATTTTCTCATAACCTGTAGAAGCTCCTTTTGCCTGTCTTTGAACCTATTTATTAGCCGGACAATATTTTAGGAAAATTGAAAAAAGAAATAGTCTTCAACTAGAAATAGAGAGGGGTTAGGAAAAGCCATAAATCACTTACGGATTGCCAGCGGTAAGAAATGGTCTCATGTGAAATGTGTGCCCGATGCATAGATACATGTGTGTGATGTACGCACACGCAGGCACGCACGTGTGTGCACGTGTGTGTGAAGGGAAAGTATTTATCCTTGTAGTACACCAAAAGAACCCTAGTTTTTCTACAATGTGTTACAGGGAACACAGATATTCTGTTTTTATCAAGCGCAACAAAACAAACATTTGAACCTAAAGTTAAGTGAATTCCTGCATAAACACCGTCACAGCCTGTGCCAGGTCCCTGGGGTCCACACAGCACCAGGCTGGCTCCGTGAAGCATGTAAAGGAACATAAGATGCTGGTCCTGCTTTAAAGAGTTTACTGTCCTCACGGAGCCATGCAAGGCGTACATGTAAAATCTGACCCTATCACGCCCATGTGGAAAACCCTAGAACAGTTTCCTGCTCTACTTAGGACAGAAAGTCAAGGCCATTAGCACATCCCTGCTAAGTCTTTCAGTCTCATCTGCTTGCTCTTTGCATCTTCACCCATGCACACTGGCTTCTTCAATTTCTCACAGGCACCGAGTTCGTTCTGACCCCAGGCCATTAGCACCTGCTGTTCCCTCTTCCCAGAATTTTCTTCCTCTCACTATTTCCCCTTTATTTCTAGTCTATCGCATACTCTGTGTATTCATCAGAAATGTCCAGAATAACAATCAATAGGATACATATAGATACCTAAAAGATCTATTATGGGAATTGGCTCATGCAGCCATAAGGCTGAGAAACCCCACAGTTGGCCACCTGGTAGCTGGAGACCCAGGAGAGCCAGTAGTGTTACTCCCTCTGAGTTCAGAAGCTTCAGAACATGGACTGATGGTGGAAGCCTAAGTCTGAACCCCCCCCATCCCAGGGCAGAAGGGCTGGACAAGCTACGTGTTCAGATCAGTCAGTGAGAGCATGCATTCACCCTTCCTCTGCCTTTCTGTTCGGTTGTGGTCCTCGAGGGAACTAGGTGATGCTCACCCACCCTGAGGAGGCCCTTCTGCTTTTCTGAGTTCACCAATTCAACTGTTAACCGCTTCTAGAAATACGCTCCCAGACACACCCAGGAATCATGTTTTACCAGCTCTCTCCACATCCCTCAGCCCTGCGACAAACCATCACAGCTTGTTGGATCACGACTCCGTTACACACCTCAAACTAGTGTAACATTGTGTGTCCACCACACCCAAATATAATAAAATGATTTAAACAAATTAGCCATCACACTCAGAAAGCCCTCTCCCAATGAGTCAGGCTCTTGACTCTTCTATCTTAACTGTTACTCTTTTCTTTGTTCTGCGTTATAGTTATGAAATTGTAGTTTATCAGTATTTACATTTTTACAGGTTTCCAGATTTCCCCGCTGGACCAAAAGCTCCATGGTACCTGGGTGCCACGTCCCTTGCTGTCTCAAGCACCAAGCCAGGGGTGCAGAAGGGGCATGATCAATATTTGTTAATTGAATCAATAAATGATTGAAAAATGAAACCGTAGGGCACCTGGGTGGCTCAGTCAGTTAAGCGTCTGACTTTGGCTCAGGTCATGATCTCACAGTTTGTGGGTTTGAGTCCTGTGTTATGCTCTGTGCTGACAGCTCAGAGCCTGGAGCCTGTTTCAGATTCTGTGTTTCCCTCTCTCTCTGCCCCTCCCCTGCTCATGCTCTAGCTCTCTCTCTCTCTCTCTCTCTCTCTCTCAAAAATAAATAAACATTAACAAAAAAAGAAGGGGTGCCTGGGTGGCTTATTTGGTTAAGCATCCGACTTTGGCTCAGGTCATGATCTCACAGTCTGAGGGTTGGAGCCCCACGTCGGGCTCTGTGCTGACAGCTCAGAGCCTGGAGCTGCTTCAGATTCTGTGTCTCCCTTGCTCTCTGCCCCTCTCCCCCCCTCTCAAAAATAAATAAACATTCAAAAAAATTTTTTAAAGAAATGTTGAAAATGAATGAAACCTTACTGGAAGTTCACCACAAGGTAAGGCACTCGATAAGGAATAAGTCAGCGAAAGGTATAGTCTATCCACCTTTACTCAACTTGGTGCGCAAGATTTCTCTCAATTTTTTGTTTTTCCTTTTGCCTTCTTCAGAGACCTAGCAACACGGGATATAGACCCCCTTGCTCTGCTCCCACGCCCGCCGCAGCTCCCAGCATCAGAGTCTTCTGGAATATCCAAGCCCCTCGCCCAGAGGGGAAGTCTTCCCTCTGGTGGCTAAACACTCCCTCCTAGTGATGATTCTGCTTTCTGCTTTTGTTGCTGCAGGGAGAGTGGAGTAGGAAGGAAACGGGGTCCTTCGTAACCCTGAAGAGTTTCTATGACTCTCCCAGAGGAAGGGCTATTTACAGTTGGAAAGCGATGGCTGCACACGTGGTGCCAGGAAAGAAACTCCGGGAACACTGAACTTCACACGCATCAGGCTGTCATCCAGACATCTCTGGATTTCGTGAACAGCATCCACATTCCAGGATTCTATCCCAGATTTCAGGAGAAGAGCGGTGTTTTTGTGTCTCTGTTTCAAGGCGGGGACTATAACCCCTCCCCCCCCAACTTTCCAGAAATAGAAATAGGAGCGGTATATTCAAAGTTACCTGGAAAGTTCTAGAGAGTAACAAAAAGCAGGCCTCTCGGCGGATGGGCATCGGGAATCTGGGAAATCTTCAGGCACTTGGTTGCATTCATGATGTTCTTTTTGACATTGTGGGGACAGCTACCTATGAGGAAACGGGCATGGAGGCAGGACTTGGGGAGAACCAGGAACGTGAAAGGGTTGAAGCAGAGCAAATTCTGACGCCAGACCTTACAGTTTCTTCCACCAACGGAAACCGGGGGCCTGTGAGCTGAGTCTCTTTTGTTTAATTTTTGTTAACATTTATGTATTTTAAAGAGACAGAGAAAGACAGCAAGAGCAGAGGAAAGGCAGAGAAAGAAAGAAACAAAACCAAAAGTTCAAATTCACGAACCACGAGATCATGACCCGAGCCAAAGTTGGACACTTAACCAGCTGAGCCACCCAGGCGCCCCATGAGTGGGTCTCTTTTGTAACGTAGTAGCCTGACCAATACCCTCCCACGAAATTACATATATTCCTTTCTCTGTACTAAGCCATGAAGACAGCAAAGCTAAAATTCTTCACTGAAGCCATCTCTCATTTACTCTAGGTTCTAGGCTCAGGGGAAGAAATGCATTAGACCAACTGCATCACGAGGGAAATGTCCCAGGGATCAGCAGTCTGTGGGCGAGCATGAGGAAGAGACGATTCAGAGATGCGTGACAAAGAGCTCTGGGACAAGATGCCGGAACGCAGGAGAAGGAAGGGCCCCGTCATCACACCACGCACAGAAATTAACTCAAAATGGAGCACAGACCTAAGCGTACAGCCGCATGTAAGAGCTTAAACCATGACGTCCTTAGGAGAAAACACAGGAGGAAAGCTTTGTGACCCTGCAGTAAGCAAAGCCCTCTTAGAGAAAACACCAAAAGCATGGGCAACAGAAGGAAAAAGAAAGAAATCGAACGTGATCGAAATTAAAAACTTTCGGTGCACCTGGGTGGCTCAGTCGGTTAAGCATCCGACTTTGCTCAGGTCATGATCTCACCATTCATGAGTTCGAGCCTTGCGTCAGGCTCTGAGCTGTCTGGAGCCTGCTTCAGATTCTGTGTCTCCCTCTCTCTCTGCCCCTCCCCTGCTCGCTCTGTCTGTATCTCTGTCTCTCAAAAATAAATAAACATTAAACAATTTTTAATAAAAAAATTAAAAGCTTTTGGCTGCATACACTAGTGTTGAGAGAGTAAGAGAGGATATTTGCACACTGAAGATCTGAGAAGGGACTGGTCTCCAAAATATATAAAGAGCTCTTACAGCTCAATAATATAAAGGCAAATAAGAAGATGTACAAAGATTGTGAAAGTTAAAAAAAAAAGATGAAATCAACAGATAAACTGTTAGAATCAATACTTGAAGTTAAGAGGATACTTAGATACCTAGATAAAAAGCCAAGGTACAAAAACCAATTGTGTTTCTACAGAAGAAAATCTTTTTTTAATTTTTTTTAATGTTTTATTTATTTTTGAGAGAGAGAGAGAGACAGCATGAGCAGGAGAGGGTCAGAGAGAGAGGGAGTCACAGAATCCGAAGACAGGCTCCAGACTCTGAGCTGTCAGCACAGAGCCTGACTCAGGACACGAACCTACAAACGGTGAGATCATGACCTGAGCTGAAGTCAGACTCTTAACCAAATGAGCCACCCAGGCACCCCCATAAGAAAATATTTTAAGTGAAATATTTATAACTGTACCATTTACAATAGCATCAAAAACTCAAATATCTGGGGCACCTGGGTGGCTCAGTCACTTGAGCAGCCAACTTCTGCTCAGGTCATGATCTCATGTCACGAGTTTGAGCCCTATGTCCAGCTCTGCACTGACAGCTCAGAGCCTGCTTCGGATCCTCTGTCTCCTTCTCTCTCT